>NC_043702.1:55813064-55994314 GCF_006229205.1 Suricata suricatta
AGTCGGAATAGAAGGAACTTACCTAAACATTATAAGAGCAGTCTATGAAAAACCCACAGCTAATATCATCCTCAATGGGGAAAAACTGAGAGCATTCCCCCTGAGATCAGGAACACGACAGGGGTGCCCACTCTCACCACTGTTGTTTAACATAGTGCTGGAAGTTCTGGCATCAGCAATCAGACAACAAAAAGAAATAAGAGGCATCAGAATTGGCAAAGAAGAAGTCAAACTTTCCCTTTTTGCAGATGACATGATACTCTACATGGAAAACCCAATCGACTCCACCAGAAGCCTTCTAGAACTGATCAACGAATTCAGTAAAGTCGCAGGGTACAAAATCAAAAGTAGTATTCTAACAAAGGTTTCAGATGGAAAAATATTTTTAAATTGTATATAGCTATGTTCTCTCTTCCTTAGCCTTTCATTTTTTAGTTTAACTTAATGCTTCATCATATTCTTGTTTGTTTTAACTTTTCAAGGGTGAGTTTAGGATTAGTTACATTTATGAGATGCTTGTATTTATTTCATTAGTTTAGTGTCTTTGACTTGGGTAAATAATACACAAATACATATTTATGACAAATAAAACTGTTCTTGTATGTTGGTTTCTGGAAATAGTTGAACATTTTATTGTTAACTTAGACAAGTGTGTTGTACATATTTCTTTGTTTGTTTAACAGAAAACATCTGTGAATTTGGAGCTTTTCTTTGAAGAGATATTTTCAAATACTTTGACCTCAAATCAGAACTAATCTTGGTTTTAGAAAAAGTAAAGTAAAATCCCAAAGGCTATTCTTTATACATGTTTTCATCACTTTGTACCTCTGGGCAGAATTTTTGGAGTATGGTTTACTTCTAAAAAACAAAAAGGATTGTATTAAAGGTTTTGTCCACTTTTGAAAGCTAGATGTTAGAATTATATATTTTGAAATTCATCTGAATGCAACTGGGCACAGCATTAAACAGTACTTTTAAGCATGAAAACCCAAACCTGAAATCACTGGAGAAAAAGACATTTCTCGAAAGCGGTAATTATGTACCACAGTAGCGGTTCAAAGCAGATTATCCCAGTCTCTCTTTTCTGTTTGCTAACTACAGCACCACTTTGGGGAAAATGAATTTTGTTGAAGTCTAACTGGGGGAGAGTTGGTCCTGTACAGCTTCAAACACGTTCACCAAAGAACGGATAGCTATTAAAAAGCAAGGGCAGATGCAGGTAAGAAATATACGAAAAGATGAAAAGAAGATTTTCCCATAAAAATGGAGGAAAATGGTTTCGCTTCAACAGTTTTTACAAATCAGTGCTTTGTAGTGTGGAGCGCAGCAGTTGTCACCAGATCCAGGGACCTTGTCCTGCCGTCAGCATGACTACAGTGACTGACCGTTTGCCTTTGAATTCAGAGACCTGACTCCCAAGCCACAGTGGAAAGACTCATGATTTTTTCTTCCTCCCACTTTGCATCTTGCTGTAGTTCCCCTCTGTCCACCCAGGTAGTATAAACTCTTCAGGGATGTCTGAAGAAAATTCACAAAGAGCTCCTCCTTGCCCTGTGTCGACTGTGAAATCAGCCAGGGTAGAGATGTTCCTAAACGAGTTATTTATTACCTGTTATTTGTTCAGCCCCCTTCAGTGCATATTTATTGATTCTCTTTTCTGTTTTACTTTATTGTTTTATGAGATGTTCTGTCATTCTCTGCAGAGGCCTGACAGTGAAGGAGAAAGAGAACTACCGTTCATTGAACCTAGAATGTACTTAGCTTTGACTTAAATATGCTTGCGTAATCCTCCCAGCCATATGGAGAAAGATAGTGTTATTCCTGTCCCTAGATGCAGAATCTGAAGAATGATTTTCTCAAATCACTCAGCTAAAAAGTGGCAGATCCAGGGTTTAAACCTATTCTGATACCACAGCCTATGGTTTTCTGTTAAACACACAGAATCCACACTTGCCTTTCCTGGTCAAACCCTATTTCAGGACTGCAAAGGTGCTTTTGCACTGGACATAAGTAGTAGCTCTGAGACCTTAGTAAGCTGGGAATTCCTTAGTTTTCATAGCGTGAGGGGAGATGTTGGATTCGCTTGGTTTCATGAATCACTGCACAGAAATATAACATTTCTATAGAAGAACAAGGTTATGCACATTTTTATAATGATGTTTTAGAAATCAAACTAGGAGTTCCTGGGTGGTGCATTCCGTTGAGAATTCGACTTTTGGTTTTGGTTCAGGTCATAATCTCACAGATCTCACAGTTTGAGCCCCATCTGGCTCCACACTGCTGCTGTGGACCCTGTTTGGGATTCTCTTTCTCTTTCTCTCTCTCTGTCCCTCCCCCACTTGCATGTGCATGTGCGCACTCTCCCAAAATAAATAAGCCTTAAAAAAAAATCTTAAAAAACAAAAAATATTTTAAAAAGAAATCAAACTAAAGATGAATTCTTTAGGCATGCCTGAGTGGCTCAGTCAGTCAAGCATCTGACTTCGGCTCAGGTCGTGATCCCACGGTTGATGAGTTGGAGCCTAGCATCGGGCTGTTTGCTGACAGCTCGAGCCTGGAGCCTGTTTCAGGTTCTGTGTCTCCCTTTTTTCTCTCATTCTCTGCGCCTCCCTGCTCTCACTGTGTCTCTCTCAACAATAAATAAACATTAAAAATTTTTTTCTAAATAAATAAATGAGTAAATATGAATTCTTTAAATTCCAGGGCGCTTGGTAGAGTGTGCAACTCTTGATCTTGGTATATCTTTATAGTCCATCATTTCATCTTGTCTTTGTGTTGACTTGTTTTTATGTTTGCCTCTTTCCTATTGAGGTAATCAAGGGAGCAGGAACTTTATTATAAACCTAATATTTAACAGAATTTCCTGGGTGTGTTGTTGAATGACAGTTTGTAAGTGGTAAACTTTTACAAGAAAGGATTCTTTCTTTGCTTTTAGATTTAGCATCTCTGTTTTTCTGATTCCTTTTTGTAGAATAGACATATCCATTTCCCACCTTGCTCAGAGATTTTCTATCATGCCTTTCAAATCAGAGATGGGAAGGGGATTCTGTTGATCTAAACTGTGATGCTACTCTTTATGTAACTTCCAAAGTGAAAGAGAGGGCAGTACAGGGTAGGCAACGAGAGGATACGATTCCTGTAGTAAAAATAATGCTTTCTTAAGTCAATCATAATTCCAAAATGGCAATCCATTTTCTTGTCCTCTGAGGTTACATTTTAATCAGCCCATCTTATGAGTTACTTTAGTTATTGGATCACATTCCTTAGGACTGGAAATCTGACTGGACTGGAAGTTCAGAGCTGACATGTAGGTTGTGGAGGAATTGGGAGTTATACATTGGGTCTCTTCGAGTTGCTGTGATAAAGAGAAAAGTACAAACTTGCTTAGTCGTTTTTGCCCAATACCTGGAGGTAGCCAGGAAATTCTCTCTTCAGCTGGAGAAGCAGTGAGCCCGTTGTGAGGCACACTAGACCAGCTCTTCCCCATACTCACCCAAATGAGGCCAGGAACGCCATCTTCCCTTCTGCCCTACACACCTATACTATTTAGATTTTAGAAGAAATGTGAGTGACAAATGCCTGCCAGCATGGCTTGGATAGTCTTTAGTTTCCACATGCACTATAAAATCATAAACCTTTGAAGGAATAAAAAAATAAAGGTCTAATCCATCATGAAATGTCTCTGAATACAGCTGAGCTATAAAGGGAATTAACGTTAAACAGTGCTGAGTATTGTTGTAGGACTCTTATAAAAGTTATAAAGTGGCTTTCCATGTCTATTACTCAAAAACAGATTATATTAACAAAAAGGAAATAATAAAAGCGGTAAATTAAACTGAAAAATAACTTTTATAGTTAACTTTGGTGTAGAAATTTTACCTTCTACTTTTTTAGACTTACATTATAATGAACATTTACTTAGGAGAAATATTTCTATAACATTATAGGAAAATAACCAATGGGAAATTGTAATTAAATGGATCATTCATTTGAGTATGAATCAAAATATAATTGCTTTTAAAGAACCAAATGGTGGATAAATCTTATTGTAGTAGAAGGACCATCATGTATAGAATGTTGAGCTCTAGATTAAATAATTATTAAAGTTCAATTTGAACTACAGAACCAGAGATACCTCAGGCCATTATAAAAAAGTCTTTTGTTTCCTTTTTTAAGAATACACTAAAAGTAGCATCTTAAGTTGCTAAGTCCTGTCTTTCTGGAATATAACCAATACCAGAATAGTATTGTTGCATAAATTTGCAGTCCTAATTGAACATTTTACTTTGGTATTAAACAGGGTATTATTTTAGTATTTAACTTCACCTCTGTTCTGTGTATTTTGGGGGTCTTTTGTTATTGTTCTGTGTATTTTTAACAGCAAAATTAAATACACTCTTTCTGATTTGTTTTGTTTTTAATCAGGCTCACTTGGGATGGCCTTTGGGAGACCATGATACTGGCTGGCCCTTGGTGCCCTTTGGCATCGCTTTTCATAAAATCAGGAGGCAAAATACTGAAATTATCAGTAAAGCAAACCGTTATTCTCCAGTTTTTAAAGTCTGTCACCAACACATGACCCAAAAGCAAGAACAGAATTTCTAGAGTCCATTAGTTTATGACTTCTGTGTCCTGTACATATTACTGACGTTTCTTGCCTAGACTCCACTTGCAGACACAGAAAAATGACTATATCATAAGAAAGAGCACGTCATTGACCAATGGCTAGAAATCGCAGAAGTATGTTTCTGTTGCCATCCTGGCCTATTGAGTGGCTCAGGTTCTGGAATCAGGTGTGCTTTCAATAATTGCTGGCATTATCCGTAGGTGAGTCCATTAAATGGAGCTCTCTCATTAACAGACATGAATGCTGGGGTCTGAAGTATGTTGAATACTTTTATTGATCAACTTGAAGAGAACATGTTAATACAGGAATTTCATCTGTCATGGAGTTGACTAATTGAATATAGGATGTGCTCTAATAGGATAGGAGCTTTATTTTCCTTCACCTTTTCCACAGGAGAATGAAGAGGTTTAAAAAGATCAACAAGAACATTTTTTCCCTTCTAGAACAGGCATGCTTTTAGCTAGTTGTCCTTAGCTGTTGCAAGTTTATTCTTTGTATTCACCAGTTTTATTTTCTATATTCCAGACGATTCATAGAGATTAGCCACAGTTTATTTAACAAAAGACACACACAAAACAATAGTGTTTTTGTTCTTTTTTTTTTTTTTTCAGAAAGAATTCACTTGCTTACTTTTCTTAAAAACATCTTTCCCATTTCATTGAGGCAGATTTGGAAGTCAAACCAGAAACTTCAGGCTCTACTACGATGGAAAGCACTTCGTTGGGGAGAAGCGCTTTGAGTCCATCCACGATCTGGTGACTGATGGATTGATTACTCTCTATATTGAAACCAAGGCAGCAGAATACATTGCCAAGATGACGATAAACCCAATTTATGAGCACATAGGATACACAACTTTAAACAGAGAGCCAGCATACCAAAAACATATGCCAGTCCTGAAAGAGACACATGATGAGAGAGATTCTACAGGCCAGGATGGGGTGTCAGAGAAAAGGGTAAGCTACCATGAAAGCACACTTTCTCTTCTTCTGTCTGGGGTCCGTATAAAAAAGCCATGATTGCCAGAAGAGATTGACTTCTCCACAGAGCTTTGAAAAAGATGTGCGTTTCCCTCCTGTGTGGTTTCTGTGGTGCTGATCTCTGGATATATCTGATTCTTGTTCAGTTATGTCAGGTGTATATTTGTGCTCCATATTCTTTCCTATTTTATCAATTTCATGGTTTTTAAAACTATGTTGAAATAAGTGTCCCCTCATAACAAACAGCCCAGGGCTTTGGGTCAAGAGCATGACTATGGTCAAGAAGAGAGAGCTATATTACATGAGAAATGGAAGGGGCCACATAATCTATCAAAACTACATTTTTATTCCCTTTATAAATAGTTCTGTTCTTTAGCAAAGTGATATATAGCCATACTTTAAAGTTCATAGAATTAAAATTCAGTCTGTCAATAACTCTTACTGTTTGGGGTATCAGTCAGTCTTGAGTAACAGGAGTGTTTGTCTCCTTAGGGACTCTTGAGGATTAATTGAATCCAAAAGATTTATCTTAATTACAAAAGACAAGTTAAGTTTTTCATTTGTCATATTTTAGTTGTAATATGTTTAAAGTTAACATCAGAAGTTTCAATTCCTTGGCATTACTGTTTACTTTGGAAAATGATCCCTGGCTGCCTCTTTATCCCTAAGAAAAAGAGTGAAAGAATTTCCTGATGTGTTACATTGTGTGTGGGGGATTTAGTTGGGAGAATTTTATGTATTCTAGTGGAATTGTGTTATTCACTCTTACACTTTTGAGACTTTGCAGGTGCCATATTAAAGAAATGGCAGTATTATATAGTGATTTGAGCTTGGATTGTGTCACCAAATAGATCTGTGCACAAATTCTCCCATTTTACCAGTTGTGTGAACTTACTTCATGTCACTGAATTTCTCTGTGCTTTGATGTTCTCAGTTGTAAAGTTATAATCAAGTTGTTGTGAGGATTGATGGAAGGAGATAGTATGTGCAAAATAATCCAACGGTGGTTGGCACATAGTAAGCACTCGTGAGTTTGGCAGTAATGTTACTGTAACAGCCATATTACCTCAAGGTGGTGTCCTAAAACACTTGCAGTTATCTTGAAGTATTTAGGCACAGAATGGAAATGTAAAATGTTCATTGTCTAGCCTAAATTGTAGTTCCTGGCAAATCTAACTCAAAGTAGCATTTTGCAGCTACAGAGAAACCAACATTTTAAATTACAGACTGTAGAGAATTTGTAGAAAAAGGTTTTTTTCATATATTCATGTTTGTTAGGGAACCCTAATCTTTTTTGGAAGTAACCAGAATTTAGAATCCTAATTGCTTGCTGTATTTAATATTGTTCTTTTCACTCTCTAATTCCCATTTTCTCACTTTTGGTTATTTTCTATTCATGGTATTTTTCAGTAATGCTTGTATTTACATATCTCTGATACTGAAAATACATTTTATGCAGATGTGATAGAATATTCTATGTCAACATGTATGACTGTGTTTAAAATGTGTCCATGTGAGTTTTTTAGAGTTGATCGGCCTAATGATAACCTTTGCTAACGTGTTCTGGATATACTTTTCAAAATTAAGAGACTTGATCTAACGACACTTAGCTATTTCCTACTGGGCTAGTCATTTAGCCTCATAGGGTCTTGGCTGTCCTTCCTACAAAGTGAAAATAGTATTCGCAGAGGAAAGAGACTGAGGTAGATGATGCCTGGGGGACCCTTGTAGCTCTTGGATTTGTGATTCCCCATGTATATTGGCAGCAGCACCTGTCACGTTGCCTGGGGTGTCTGCTGCCGATGCCCAATGATGGCCACGTGGGGTGAGGTGGCTGGCACTGGACACTATTTCTCTCCAGCGGTACATAGTTGAGGATCATTAAAAAAAATTTCTCTCTGCTTTAAACTGCATGCATCTTAAATCTAGTTGGCTTAAATCTACTCACTCAAAAATAGATTTATTTTATTTATAGGTGTCATCCAACAGGACAGGGATGATGACCTGTTCAAGAGCTTGAAACATTGATTCCCTGTCACAGTTGATGACATTTGTAAGTAAAGACAATCATGTTTAATTGATTTAAAATATCTCTTGACACAAGTATGATTTAATAAGTATTTTACTGGATCCTGAATAGCTAAAGTCCCTCTTGTCCGCAAGGGGCTTACTTTTCCTTCAGAGGCGAAAAGTGTTGATTTTGCAAGAGTTAGTGTGCTGTTGTGGAAAGGTTACTGGCATTGGAGTTACGAGCTAGGTTCCAGTTCTACTCCAGGAATTGAGTTCATGTGTCGCTATGGACAGATGGCTTCACTTCTCTGAGACTCTATTTCCCCGCCTTTAACAAAGAGGGCTTTGGACTAAATGATCCCCAAGATGTGGTTCTTGTTAATAGTCTGTGATCCTTCCCTTGAGGTGGTGTACAAGATAGAGAACACAGTACTAGAAACAGCGCTCAAGTCCGGTCTTGAAGGGCTAGATCTGTTTTTAGCTTATCTACCAACTAATTGCGTGACTTTGGGACGATCCCCCAGCCTGTCTGGACTTTAGATTCTTCATAGATAAGGGTTCTTCTCTAAAACAGTAATTTTACAAGATTTCAATAAATGCTTGCTGCAAAAAGGGCTCTGTGCTAAAATAGATTTGATGAAAAAAAATGTCTTTAACTTACCTATTTCTTTCTTATAGGCTTCTCAGTTTTGCTAATGACCTAATATATATTATGGCTCTCCAAGAGTGTTCCCAGACTTAAACCAAATCACCTCACCACTCTTCAGAAAATCATTCAGGAAAATAGTATTTCATGAAATCCACTTGGGGAAATTCTGAATCAGATATCTCTTAAGGTCTTTCCTTGTTCTAAAAGGGTGAGAATTCCATGCATATTCTTTTTTTTTTTTCAGGCCTTAAGGTGAGCATCTGAGCTTTGTAGCAGGTTTTCAGAAGCGTTTGATGGCCATAGGGTTCTTTGCCACAGGAAGTGAACCCTGAAGGTCCTTAGCTGTCCCTAGGAAATCGCGTGGCTTGTTGGGAGGGAGGAGATTTTTTTTCCCAAGTGACATCTATGTCATTTTGTCATTAACTCTTCAGTTGCTTCTCCAACTTAAGGATCAATCAGAAACTTAAATTTCTTTTCAAAAAATATTAAGAGAAATCTAATCATGAAGTGGTAGCCTGTTGAAAAGCCAGAGTTCCTTCTCTCCTAAAATGGCTTAACTGTAGTATCCACACTGGCCATGAGCCCAGCTTTTATTAGCTGCTTTTTCAAAATTTATCTTGGAACTGTATTTGAATACTTTCTTCTTCCAAGTAGTAAATATAATATGTTTGCTTCAACAGATATTGGACCAATGGCTGAAGGCAACAATTTTTATGATAATTTTTACTTATTAATAATGTAATTTTAAATTCTCCGAAGCCATGCTTTAAAAAATGTCTCATAACTGTTAATAATATAAACTGCCAAGTAAAATACTTTAATTTGCATTTCAGAAACTGTGCTATGAGTCAGAACTCCAAATCAAGCCAGAACCTCATTACTTTAGAATCTAGTCTTCTAAGCCCCAAACGTGTCTCACATGTAAGAGTGACCTGTGATGGCAAGGGGTGCCGAATCCATTTGTTGGTTTTATGAAACTTCACCAAGCCAAACACCTATACGTATCTGTGTGTATATATGTGTTTTTTCCTTCCACTGGAAGTTTGGAATGACTGCAATGCTTGGCATACTGTCATATTAATTTATTCTTAAGGAATTTCTTTTACATTTAAATTCCACTTTTTAAAGACTTCTTTGGGAATCACCAGATTGCATATGTATTGAAAAGCCTGTGAAAGTTGAAGTTGAAATGTAATCAAAGCCCTGCCAAAAATCTACTAGAACTACTGGACTTTTTTTGTACCACCATAAAATGACAGTAGTCTTTGTCCCTGGAAATGGCAAAAGGGGCCCAAGGAGTCTGGTCTGCTAATTGTCTTATTCTCCCACAAAGCAGCTCCTCTAAATGTTTTTACTTTGCATAAAAAATATGTCTGTAGCACATTATTTGTATCCTTATAATCTCCATGTAGAAATCAGGAAAGCCATACTTAAAATCAATCATTATAAAAGTAACGGTATCAGGGGTAGCATGAAGCAATCTACAGAAAACTGTTCTTTGATTTTGTACTTTCCCACCTTTTAAAGCCTGTCTTTTTCAGGGCGCCTGGGTGGCTCAGTTGGATAGGCATCTGACTTCAGCTCAGGTCATGATCTCACAGTTCATGGGTTTGACCCTGTGTCGGGCTCTGTGCTGACAACTCAGAGCCTGGATCCTGCTTTCAATTCTGTGTCTGTCTGTCTGTCTCTCTCTCTCTCTCTCTCTGTCTGTCTCTATCTCTCTATGCCCCTCTCCTGCTCATATTCTCTCTCTCAAAAATAAATATTAAAAAAAATTAAAGCCTATATTTTTCTTCTACTTCCTTATTCTTCCCCAAATTATGCTCCTTTTGTTCATGTCCTTCCTATCCATCCCTCTCTCCCCTAGTCAAATTTACGTGCTCACACTTCCATTGTGGTTTATTCAATCAAAGTTAGGATCATTTGTTCCAGAGGAGAACAGGCACTCGGAGAACTGCCAGATGTGTCCAGGGTCACCTATTTGTATGAAGAAGTCAATTTAGTCATTTATGAGAAAGATATAGTTGCCCTAGAGAACTTCTAATAGTGGGTTTATCACCTCTAAGTATCCTTCCTAAGAGTCAAGTAAAGTTAAAATCCTACATAGTCAATATATAGGTATATATTAGTCTGTGTGGTTTTGAGCAATCCCTAAATCTCCCTGGGTCTCAATTTGCCTCGGTCCCTAAAGTGAGGACTATGGATTCCATTATACTGGTGGCTATGAAAATTCATGAAATTTTGTAAAGTGGCCTTCCTCGTGTATGTAATGCGTTATAGACTTTGGGATCAATGTGATCATCAACCAGATGCCCATTCATGGGTCTGAGTACTGTTTCCCCAGTTTTGCTGGGAACAGCATGTTTAGGTTTCTCTTCAGGATCCATCTTTTCATTACTTGAAGTGCCCTCCTCGCTCACAGGATAACATCAAACCGCTCCAAATTGCTTCATCCAACAGTGGGGTTTCTCCTTCAGAACTACTATGATGCCTCTAATTGTGACTAATCAAGAACCATGTCTTTGCCCAATAATGTGCTAAGGATTTTTAAGGTCAAAATATCTTATTTTTCTGTGGTATTTGCATTTTAGTATTGACCAGTATTTTAACTCTACTTTCCCTGAATGTAAGGTAAGTCTTCTGCTTCTCTGCCTGTCGGTGAACTTTTATTGAAGGAGCATCTCTCAAATTTCCCCAAACTTCTGATTATTCTCTTGCCTGCAGCTAGGCAAACCCTCTCCTTCCTTTGCCTCCACATCTTCACACTTCACTTTCTAGATAGTCTTCTATGAGCTATCTATATACATAGGTTTGTGTTTTTACTCGAGTTATTTTGGAACATAAATAAGTAACGAGCACTGCAGAAATATCATCCCCATTTCTTTTGCAATTTCCATGAACACCAACTCCTCTCCTATGCAAATTAATTGCATTTAAGTCAACATTTATTGCATGCCTCCTGTTTGTAAGGAAACAGGCTGGACTCTGGAAGGGATAAAAGATATACCAGATAAAAACCCTGCCTTAGGTGTTAATGTTTTCATTGTTTCTACCTCAATTAATTAGCAGTTAGCAAGAGGCAACTTGCCTATGTCATCTGAGTCGTATTTCAGTTCAGTAAGTATTAAGTTGAGTTTACTCTGGTGTGAGTTTGCTTCTCTAATAGCCCAGCAGATCACAGAAAACACTTTTGTAGACAAGAACTGGTTTTTCAGAATCACGGATCAAAAATTAAGAGGACATTCTGGCATCCGACTCCAGTTTCAAGGCTTTAATCCCCGGTATTGTTTCACTTCTCATTCAGGCACCCTGGATTTTATATCAACGGTTGTTGACTAACCAAATGAACAAATTAGTATATTTTATGAATTCACCCAATTCTGAGAAAGAGAAGTATAGTAATTCAAGTTGATTAGATAATTTATATTCTTTTTCCTTTAAGCACTCAGAATCCTTAGGATGTCCCTGTGGGGCAGGGACGACCATTTCTTATTCCATAGATAAAGCAGCCGAGGTACAGAAAAATCATCTTTGTGACAGGAAATAGTTTGTGAATTGTGGTGGCTGGATGCGCCTCTGCAGGGTTTTGTGCAGAGAAGCCAAGATGGTAGAGAAGTGGCATCTCCCCAAACTCATAGTTGTATCAGTCAAGTGTTGGGACAGGGTAGACCCCACCAGAGAATCTCCTGATGATTGAAGAAAACTCAGATGGGGCCCAGGACATTTTTTCCGTGGATCTCATCTGTTCCTCCATCTTATCACCCACAGAAAGGATTAGTAATTAAAAGCCATTAGGGAAAACCAGATGGAAAGATGAAAACGGAAGTAAACATCAATTCCTCAGCTCCAAAAACCAGGCCAACAGAAGAGACCAAATTGTAATTTACCAAGCCAGCTGCAGTTTTGGAAGATCTCTATATGAGCCAATCAAACAAATAAAATAACTCTTAAATTACTGGCTTGAGGGTTGGGAAAGGAAGCTGTTAGAAATTCTTTCACAGTTGCTATTTCAGAATCTTCAGCATTTTGGTGAGGAAATCATCATTGGTGGCCTCTGCATTTAACTTTGTGAAACAGGAACCAGCTCTGGTAGCTTTAGGAGTAATAGCATTTTGGGGTACAAAGTGAGTTGAGACTATCAAGCAATAATCTGGCTTCCCCATGTTGCCCACAGAATTGTAAAATAAAACTTTCCAGTTTCAAGAAATCCTTTTTAAACATTTTTTTAATGTTTATTTATTTTTGAGAGAGAAAGAGAAAGGTACAGAGAGAGGGAGAGGTACAGAGAGAGAGAGGGAGATACAGAATCCGTCAGCACAGAACCCAGTGCGGGGCTGGAACCCACTAACTGTGAATTCATGACCTGAGCCGAAGTCGGACACGCAACCAACTAAGCACCCAGGTGTCCCTAGTTTCAATAAATCCTTACATTAGATCTCATCCTAAATGATTTGGATCTGTGATTTTCATCTTCGGCCTTTTGCTCCATCCTATTTCCCTTTATGATTAGAGTACTGTTTCTTTCCTAATATTTAGACCTCTCAGAGGCTGGTAAATCATGCCCTGAGCCTTTCTTTACCCAAGTTGTGAGACCTTAATTGTTCTAAATGGCCTCATAAGATAGTCATGAACTCTTCTTGGGTCTCCTTTGAGTTACTACACCCGGCCAAAAATGCTCAAACCTGGGCATTATATTGCAAAAATGTCTTTCAGTAAGAAATTCTAGACTATAATGGCAACTGGTCATGCCCTTGTTTATGTGACTCCTTTTAAGTGTACTGCTACATGATTTCATTGTTTTGGTCAGCAACTCTATTATCTCTGTTTCCTCACGTTCTAAAACCATCCAGTGAAAATTCACTAAATGCTGTAGGTTTGTTGATGACTTAACAACTTAAACATTGTTTTTGGTAGGTTTATTTCAGTTTTTGGAAACTTTTTAATTTTTGTTTTTATTTTTCAAATTTTAATTCCAAAATAGTGAACATACAGTGTTATGTTCATTTCAGGCGTACAGTATAGTGATTCAGTAACTGTGTACATCGCTCGGTGTACTCTCAGTCCCCATCAGCTGGTTCACCCACCCCACCACCCCCACCCTCCTCTCCCCTCCGGTAAACATCTGTTTATTCTATACAGTTAAAAGATAGTTTCTCTATAGGTTTTTTGTTTATCTGGGTTTTTTTCTTTGTTCATTTGTTTTTTTCATTCCACACATTAGTGAAATCATATGGTGTTTATCTTTCTCTGACTGACTTGTTTCATTTGCATTATGCCCCCTAACTCCATCCACATCATTGCAATTAGCAAGATTTCACTCTTTTTTATGGCTGAATAATATTCCTCTGTGTGTGTGTGTGTGTGTGTGTGTGTGTGTGTGTGTGTACGTACGTACGTACACACACACCACATTCTCTTTATCCTTTCCTTTATCAATGGACACTTGAGCTGCTTCCATAATTTGGCTCTTGTAAATAATGCTGCAGTGAACATAGGGGTGCATATATCTTTTTGAATTAGTATTTTTGTGTTCTTTGGGTAAATATACAGTAGTGTGACTACTGGCTCATAGAGTAATTGTATTTTTAACTTTTTGTGGAACTTCCACACTGTTTTTCACAGTGGCTGCAGCAGTGTGCATTCCTACCAACAGTGCATGAGAGTTATTTTTGATAATTTCTAGGTTACTCCAGTTTGTACTTATAGCATTGTTTTTAAAAAAAAAAAATGCATCTTTAGTGTAAAGTCTCTCTCCAAAAGCAGAAGCTTTTATGTGAACTACAGATTATATAGCACCATCTAAGAGACTGACACCTTTCTTTCTTTCACCCACTCAGCAGAAGGGGATCCCTATCATGGGTGTAGTTTGCTCAATAACTTTAGAATGACTTTGGGTTGCTGCTTAAGTTCATAGTGAGGAAAAAAAACTGTATAGTTCCCCTATCCCTTGAGAAAGTTCTGTTTTTCCTTGTAATGGGGAAACTCTGCAAATGAGCAAGCCCATCTCTCTCTATAGGCTCATCTTCCAAGAATTTTTTATAAGTCAACTTTATTGAAGTATAATTTATATACAGTAAAATCACACAGTTACGTGTATAGTTTGATGAGCTTTGACAAATACAAATGGCCTGTGTAACCACCACCACAGTCAAATACAGAACATCCCATTATTTCCAGGAAGTTCCTTCCCTTGGTGTCTCTTTGTAGCCAATTGCACTGCCATCCCTGGTCCTAGTGCAACCACTGATTCAGGCTCTATCAGGACAAGAACTTTTTTTTAAATGGTAATATAACAGGTGGCATTCTTTTTAATGTTTTAGTTTTCCACATGCATAGCACTTTTTACCTTCATTTTCTTCCTATTTGTTACTTTTTAAAAGTTTATTTATTGGAGAGAGCGAAAGAATCCCAAGCAGGCTCTGCCCTATCAGTGTGGAGCCCAGTGTGGGGCTTGATCCCATGAACTGTGAGATCATGACTTGAGCCAAAATCAGGAGTTGGATGCTTAACTGGCTAAGCTACCCAGGCACCCTTTACCTACCTTTCTTATCTTGATTTTAGATGTAAAATTTCTCAAGTGAGAACACAGTGAGAGAAGATTCTTAGGGAGGAAGATCTCTGCTCTGTTGGGATCTTGGCCCTGAGCAGAAGCACTCAGCCAGTTCTTTCACCACTGCCGTCTCTTGGCCATTCCTCTCCGGAATAGTCCCATGGCAGATGCTAGTCCCGGTACCAGTTGATGGCAAGTACAGTGTCCCTACCTCTCTGAATGGGAGTTGTACCACATGGTACCAACTATCACAATGAGAGAAACTACCATTTCTGCTTCCTCTTTGCAGTTTGCTCAGATGGGAAAAGGCATTCTTTGTGGCGGTAGCATGATTTCAGAATTCCCTGCAGAATTCCGCTGAAGCTTTTTCTTCACTTTTATTGAGCATTTATTTAGATGTCTCTCCCTATGATCCTTGAAAGCTTACAAGTACAACCGACTCAAGAATCCTGAAGACTGGAGTTCTGCTCTTCCCGTTCCCAGGTGAAGAGTGACCGTCTCCTGTCTGACAAGCTCCAGTGTGCGGACTGTGGGTTGGATAACCTTCCTGGAGAAGTGATTTTAAGTTTTCTCCTGTCTCCCTCAGATAAAACTCTGGGAATAAGAGTGAATGAGGGGAATGTTAATCAATGCAGAGCCTTGACTACACTCTAGCTTCTTAATAATTTGCATATGAATTTTAGTAATTGGTTTCAATGCAGTTTGACTAGAGTGGGCTCTCCCATGATCTAGAACTTTCTCTAAGCAAGCAGGTCTCAGGAGCTCAGCAACCTTGTGACCCTCTATTAGAACTCTGCATAGTTTGTTGGCCACCTTTTTGAGGTCTGCCACTTCTTAAGGCTGGGAGGACTGGGTATAGTGGCAGAGAGAGAAGAGCACTGGAGTGTGAATAGAAGTAGAGAAGAATTGTAGAAATGTTTGTACACTGACTAGTTTACCATGTTATGCCTGTGTATGTATATGTGGTATTTGTGAACAAGTCCTCAATCATGTGACCTGAGACTGTTCTTAAATTTAAAAAAGGAATCCTGTGTTGATATATATAATTAATGAATTTAAGAGAGTTTTCTTCCCTACTCTTAAGGAAATGCATGTTCTTTATAAAAATCTGAAATACAGGAACTAAAAAAGAGAGGATTATTCAGATTTCCTTCAAGCCTTCCTTTGCACAGATTATTTTAAATTTTTGTATTTTTATTGTATGAATAATCCTTGTGCATTTCCTACAAAAAGAAAAAATATTTAAAAACTAGCATTAAAATCACACCAAATCCCGCTATTGATGGATAACATAACCATCAATTTTCTGTTTATTCTTCTAGGGTGTGTGTGTGTGTGTGAGAGAGAGATAGTGAAAAGGAGAGAGAGAGAGAAAACATGTTTCTTCTATATAAACTACTTTGTAATTTGCTTTACTGTTAGGTTATGAAAAATCTTTCCAAGTGAATATATTTCTGCTCTATTGTTTTAAGTGTCTACATAATATTCCATTTTTTTTAATGTTTAGTTTTTAGAGAGAGAGAGAGAGAGAGAGGTAGAGAGCAAGTTGGGGAGGGACAAAGAAAGAGGGAGACAAAATCCCAAGCAGGCTGCATGCTGCCAGTGCAGAGTCCGACGTGAGATTTAAACTCACAAACCGCGAGACCATGACCTGAGCCGAAATCAAGAGTCGGACGCTCAACCGACTAAACCACCCAGGCGCCCCTCCGTAACATTCCATTGTGTTTATATACAGTAATTATTTAGCCAATCCCTTAATATATTTTTCATTCACTCATTTTATGAATTTTTCTTGAGTACAGCTCCTTTGGGCTTCTGTGTCCAATACCAATCAAGACAACTTTGGATCTTCTCATTAAGCTGATTTTCTGTCTTATACCCCAAGAATATTAAAAAGAAACTTGAAGATTATCCTCACGATTTAAATGATGATATGTTTGTTCAGAGAGGAATATTCTTTTTGCCAGGAAACTTTGTTGTTAAGTGATTGGTAACCAGTGGGTTTTTTTTTCTTGCATGCTATGTTTTTATAATAATAAATCTTCCTTAAGTAATCATTAGTCTTTATCTTTAAAATGGAGAAGACTTTCATGGGAGAGAAGCATATTTCTGTACTTGTTGAATATAGAGAGTTCTACCTTGGCTTCTTGTGTAATCACAGCCATGCTTGTCTACCCCTTAGAGTTACCTGGTTCTAAACTAATGAAGCATTTTGAGGGGAAGGGTTTCCCTAACTTAAATCTGTAGTGTGCATGGGAAGATGGGGAAGTGGGATTAGCTAAAACCATTATTTAAGTCACAAAGAACTATTTTGATATCTTGTGGACGTAACATTCTACTACCACTTATTTCAATGTGAAGAGTGAATTCCCTTCATCTCCTTATAGATCAAGCCCCCCAAAATGCCTTTGCTTAAGTAGTGAATGTGACAAATACTTTTATTTGAAAATCGTGTTTATTGTTACTGAGCGGGGGTGATTTTTTCATATATATTTTGAAATTCATAGTGATATATTATAAAGAAGTGTTTGTAATATTTCATTTTTGGGTTCATACAGAAGATATTCTAAATTTTTAAGCTACATTTATTTTCTAAGACAGAATTTAAATGGTAATGGATCTTTAGCATTTGATCTGGTATTAAGACTCATAAAAGAATTTCTGTAGCCATGAATGCTAGTGTTTGATCATAGCTTGGAGCAGTCCACAGCGCCTGGTTCAAATGTCCTCTTTATGCTGTTTCTTTATTTAATTTCTTATTTTTTGAGATTTGTTTTCCAGAAAGATCTACTTTTGTTCCTCAAACAAAAACTTTTCAAAGGGAGCTTTGATTATCATGTTATCTCCCATTTATCCAGACATTCTGACACATTCAAAACAACTTTTTTATTGGACATCCCCTTGGGACAGGGTATCTGTGTATCTTCTAACTTTAATGATGTCACTTTAAGCACATCATTAACTTCTTGAGGACTGAGTTGAAGAACTCGGCTTCAGCTTCAGAGATAATAGTCAAGTCCCTTCTAGCTGTCATGATTCACTACTCTTCTTAACCCTCAACAGATCTTTCAGACTTGAGATTCTGTACTTCTGAGAACTTACTATGTTAAGAAGACAAGCTGAAAACATGCACATTTCATATAGGTTTGACTCTGATCTAACTAGGACTGTAAGTCATTGAGCCAGTGACATAATTTCCTTTGGCCTCAGGGAATTGCAGGTCTGTTGTAGCTCCCCAGTAAATATGTCTAAGGGCTGTAAAACTAAAACTAATAATAAAAATAACTAATGTGTATTGAGGCTTTGTACGTCATAAAGTGTGCGGAGCGCTTCACCAGATTATCTGCTTTAGTCTTACAGCAATCCTTTTGAAGGGAGGTGTTTTAACAACATGGGTATCTGGGGATGATAGGTTTATGGGGAGTTATCAAGGGATTCTGGGGGCATGTTTTAACAGTGTGTGCTTTATTTTTAAGAATGAAAGCACAACCAGATCCTTCCACCAAATGTCCTTTGGTGTCATCATAGTGATGGAACTTTAGACGGTGTTCATATTTGAACTAAGTAGATCACTGTATTTTGAGTAATTGGATTACTCAAAGAGGAAGAAATTAGGGACACCTAGGTGCCTCAGTCGATTAAGCATCCAACTTTGGCTCAGGTCATGATCTTGCAGTTCGTGAGTTCAAGTCTCATGTCAGGCTCTGTGTTGACCACTTGGAGCCTAGAGCCTGCTTCATATTGGGTCTCCCTCTCTCTCTGCCCCTCCCCTGCTCATGCTGGCTCACTCACTCTCTCTCTCTCTCAAAAATAAATGAAAACATTAAAAAATATTTTTTTAAAACAGGAAGAAATTAAAACACCTCGGAACCTGCCAAAGGTAGTTGAAGCTCGGTTTAGATGGCGCTTCACCACTGAGGCATGTTATGCTAGAACTGTAGTACTTAGTTAGGTGCAGGTTTTGTTTTGTTTGTTTGATTGGTTAGTTGTTTTTAAAGAAACTCTTATCAATGGTAAAAGACTAAAAAGCTTCCAATTTACGGAATAAGAAACCTATAACTACTGAGTTTTTAAATATAAAAATGAAACAAAATATTCTTTATATTGTAGCTTACTTCTCTGATGGCTGCTTGTGTCAAATGCTACCCTCCTTTCTTTACCACAAAAATGTACAAATCCAAATAGTCTTGTTCCTTTCATAGAAACGACAACAAAAATAAGTAAGAAAGGATTTTATGCTTATGTGATAGTGTAAATTATACATAAATGTGCAAAGCTGTCACTTCAACATGTGAATTTTAAATCACAGTATACTTAATAGAATGAGAACTGTATAAATTTCTTTAGAGTTTTTATTATTGGTCTGTATTAAATGACTAACATAGCTCATTTATATATTAATTAAATATACTTGCAACTAAGGTTTATGAAAAACATATTGTATTTATTATATTTAAGAAAAGTCTGTACACTTACATTTTCAACAGTTGACTAAAAGTCACATTGACATCTTCAGGTTTTCATCATTTCAGTGTTCAAAGTACTTATTAGCATTTCCTTGTCAAAGTTGAAGCTTACCTAGCTCTTTGTAACTGACAAAAGACCTTTGAGTTGACAGTCACCTCCTAAATAAATAAGATTGTGAAGGCAGTTGAAGTGTTTTTCCAATCAGTACTGTAGAGACTGTATGTAAAACTTACTGTAGAGAGTTTATTATAATGTAGAAGCAAAAAAAAAAAAAAAAAGAAAGAAGGAAAAACAAACAAAACCCAAAACCCTCTCGTCTTTTTAACACAGTTTGACAATCTGTCATTTTCTGTCTTCTCTCAGAAGCACAGAAATCAGTAACAATGAATAAGGATTAGCATTTGTAACTATAAAAACAAAGATATTATTGCTAATGATAATGCTTTTGAGAAATAAAGTAATGAAGAAAGTGAAAAAAACTTTAATATAAAATAAACTTTAGGGAACTTCTAAAATATACAGTCATAAATCGTTTTTTTTTTAAGTTTTTATTTTTTTATTTGAGAGAGAATAAGCGGGGGAGGGGCAGAAAGAGAGAAGAGAACACAGGGTCCAAAGCAGGCTCTGTGCTAACAGCAGAGAGCCCGACATGGGGCTCAAACCCACGAACTGTGAGATCATGACCTGAACCAAAGTCAGATGCTCAACTGACCAAGCCACCCAGGTGCCCCAAAGTCATAAACAGTTTTTGTTTAAAAAGTCAAATTAGCCATGGGAATTTACCCCAAAACCCAAGAGCACACGTTACACACTGTACAGTAGCCAATTTGACAATAAATTATATTAAGAAATAACAATAAGTCGAATTAGATCAAAGTTCTCATCAATGAAACTTTACATACAATACAAATGGCCACAGAAATTTTATTCAGTAAATTCAGTGTGGAGCTCAGACACCTATTAATATATGTGTGTTTCTGTAGGAGAGTGAGAAAGAGAGCAACTGTGCATGCGTGGAGTGTATTTTGCATCATTTTGCACAGTACCGATTACAGCTAATGGATTAGATGAGTGGTTCTCAAACATTTTGGACTGAGGAACTCTTTACACTTTGAACATTGTCCAAACCCTAAAGAGTTTTTATTTATATGGATCATATCTATTGATATTTGCTATATTGGAAATTAAAACAGATTTTTCAAAATGCTGCTAATTCATTTTAAAAAATAAGCCCATTACATATTAATGGTGTTATTATTAAGGTAATCATATTTTGTTTAACAAACTTAAAGACTTTGGCATTTTTTGAAGAAGAAGAGTGGCATTTTTTGCATTTCTGTTAATCTCCTTAGTATCTTAATATTGGAGCGCCCGGGTGGCTCAGTCGATTAAGCATCTGACTTCGGCTCAGGTCATGATCTCCCAACTTATGAGTTCCAGCCCCGGGTCCAGCTCTGTGCTGACAGCTCAGAGCTTGGAGCCTGCTTTGGATGCTGTGTCTCCCCCTCTCTCTGTTCCTACCCCACTTGCACTCTGTCTGTCTCTCTCAAATACAGATGAACACTAAAACAAAAATTTTTTAAAAGTCTTAGTATTTAGGAAACATAAATGTTTCTGTGTTGAATCTGTGGTGATCTGTTATTTCAGTTGAAGCATATGAAGAGAATCTGAGCTCATATCAATAATATGCATTTGGAAAAGAAAGGAGTATTTAAATAGCCTTTTCAGATATTTGTGAATATTTGTTTTGATATCTCACCAAAACTAGATAAATGGTAATTTTTTAATTGAAGTATAGTTAGCATACAATAATATTCACTTTAAGTGTGCAACATAGTGCTTCAACATTTATGTACATTACAAAATGATCACTATGAGAAGTCTAGCCACCATCCGTCACTATTCAGTTAATGCTGTATTATTGACTTTATTCCCTATGTTTACTTTGACTTATTTTATAACTGGAAGTTTATATCACTTAATTTCCCTCACCTGTTTTGTCCATCTCTCCCACCATCCCCCACCCTGTGACAATCACCAGTTTGCTCTCTGTATTTATAAATCTGTTTCTATTTTTTGTGTACTTATTTTGTTTGTTTGTTTTAAGATTCCAGGTATAACTGAAATCATATGGTATTTGTCTCTCTCTGTCTGACTTATTTCATTTAGCATAATACTCTCTAGGCCCATGCATGTTGTTGCAAATAGCAGGATTTCATTCTTTTTTGTGGCTGAATAATACTCCATTGTGGGTGTATATTTTTAAGTGCCTCTGTGTGTGTACACATCTGAGTACATAGACATGTATATATATACACACACACATATATATGTATTTATACAGGTATAGATATAGATATATTGTACATAAATGTGTGTGTGTGTGTGTGTGTGTGTACCTAGATAAGTAGTAGTTTTGTAAAGGTTAACTTGCAGTGGTATTATTTGAACCTTCACAATAAGCATTTCTTATTCTATTACACTAAAATCCATTGTTCTGTTTTGAACTCTAAATGGATCTTTCTACTGTGTATACTTCTGTAGTATCATGCATTAGTCATTTGGGAAATACAGGTTCACTGAGTTATATAGGTCTTCTAAACATTGACACATTTCTTTATACAATATCAAAAAATCACATTTGTTAATATCATCTTTGACCTCATCAGAAAAGCCATTTAAGTGTTGGGAGGTGGTAATATGTTCAAGATGGCAGATACAAAATTTCCACACTTCTTATTTTCACTTGACAGTTTGAATTTTATCATTGACAGTTGTTTTCTTTAAGGTGGATGGTTCATTTTGTTCATTTTTGAGAAAATGCCAAGTCTACATAACTAATATTTATGTTAATCATTCTTCCAAGTGAAAAATGCATTCTGTGGAAAAAGCAGCTAGCTCAGTTTGCAACTCAAAACAATACTGTTCCTCAAGAAAACCATCCCTAAAAGAGACTCACCTATCCTTTACATCATTTTATGTGAAACGGACTCTTTATTTTTTGGAGAGCTTTTTAAAATGTGGAGGTGTAAAACTCTAAATGTAATCTACAGCAGAAACCACAGAAGAGACAGAGTTGGGGGGAGGAAAAGTCTAAATATGTGACCCACAATAACTAATTTAATATGCTATTGTTTATTAAAACCAGTACCGTTGGTATAAAATACTGCATTAAATGCTATTCATAGTATCTCAGAGAGTCAGTTCTTTTAAAAATGGAAACAACAAGAAAACATTATTCAACTGATGACATGGTTTGATATTTCTAACAGTGAAAAATGTAACAAAAGCATCCAAAGGCAAAAAATCTACAGCTGATCCCGCAGGAGGAGGTATTTTTAGGCAAGTTATTTTTTTAACATCATACTTCTTATTTTAATGTCTTCCTTATTAAGACATGCATTTGAAAATAGTTTTGTCGTACAGTTTTAGAGCAAGTTGTGGGTTTGAGTTATTGGGAAGAAAATAATCAAACTTTAAACTAGGTTTACTAATGGTAGATACTGTCCAAATTCCCTTTTCTTTCTACCATCATTACCAAAAGGTTTTATTAAGCCATAAATTTTCATCGCACTTTGCTCCATCCCTCCAATACTAGTCGTTTTGGTCCTGCATATAATTTAGACCACAGCACTCTGGCCGTCTTTAGAGTTGAGAACTGCAGTCTGGTTTATGTCCCGAGCATCCTTTATGTTTCAGCTGCACCTGTTCTCCTCACACAACCTGTGTTCTTCATGCAGTCTCATTCTTTAGTCAGCTATGTTGCTAAGATACCTGTGTTGTCACGAATTTCCTAACATGTTTTCAGTTCACATTTGCATACGTTTTGGCTGTCAAATGAGGAAACAGTATTTAAATTGCCCTTCTTTGCACCCCAGGCCAATAGTCCCTTTTTTTAAAGCACAAGATCTTTTAAGGAATGATCAGTAAAAGAAAGTAGCCTTATTTTTGGTATCAAATATATTCTGACAGCATCATTCAGACAGGCATCCATTTAAGGGTCTGAAGAATTCAGTGAGGCTTCCAAATGTGCCATGAACTTTGTGTGCTCATTCAACATTTCTTTCTTTATGGTCAGTCTTTCAGCATTTAGCACCTACTGTGTTCCAGGCACTGTTAGTGGTCAGACTGAGGGCCGATGATGGAAGTAGTTATCAGTACAATCACCCAGCACCCAGTCCCAGGGAGCTCTCTCCATGCCAGGTGCTGAGAATGCATGCTTCCACTCACTCCGTGCATTCCGCTGCGTGACCTCATCTCTTCCTCCCAACAAAGCTAAGGCGCTGTCGTCATTTCAGTTTTACACCGAAGAAACTGAAACTACCCCTAAGATCCCATAATGATAGTAAGTGGAGCTGAGACCTTTTACAGACAGTCTTTACCCAAGAGCCAAGCTTTTAACTTTTTAATTGTAGATAACACTGAATTTCAGTTAAAATTTGTTTTAACTCTTACTTTTGTATATATATTTTCTAATATTTATTTTGAGGGGGTTAGCAGGGAAAAGGGGGCAGAGAGAGAAGGAGAGACAGAGAATCGCAAGCAGGCTCCACACTGTTCGCAAGGAGCCCAACGTAGGGCTCGAACTCACAAACTGTGAGTTCGAAACCAAGAGCGGAAACCAAGAGTCGGATGCTTAACTGACTGAGCCACCCGGGCCCCTCTGTTTAACTTTTTTAGGCAGATAGAGGAGGAAGGTGTGTAAGTAGCAACTCCCTGCCTGCTGTTAACAATCAGAGGACTGTATGAGGTGGTCAGCAAACTGCCTTGTGGTTTGGATGTTAGAGGCCGCTGAAGGGACCTCAGGTTGGGAGAAGAAAGAGATCTGGGTGGAGAGCCATGCAGAAGTCAGTCACCTGAGAGATTCTCTCTTGAGAGGAGAAGAAGCTTGGAAGGAGGACAGCGACCGATCTCATGAGTGTGTTACTTTTCTTAGAAAATGTGGTTATCGGGATTAAAGCAGGATGGAATAACTCCATTACCCCTCCAGTACTTACCCCAATTATAATTGATTCATTAAATATATATTTATTTGTTTAATATCAGGTCCTTGTGAAAATAGCTAGGGCTCTATTCTCTGGTACTCACCAGTTTCACTAATGCCTAGAATATAGTATATATTCAAGAAAATATTTATTTATTTATATATTTTTAAGTAGGCTTCATGCCCAGCATAGAGCCCGACACAGGGCTTGACCTCACGACCCTGAAACGAAGACCTGAGGTGATACCAAGATCGGATGCTTAGCCAGCTGAGCCACCAGGCGCCCCTCAATAAAATTTTTTGAATGAAAACTATTTAGGAGAACTGTGTATTGTACAGATACACTTTGACAATTTCTGTATTTTCTTTTATTGAATTAGTGGGCTGTATGAAGTATTTATACTTTCTTGGGCCACGTGTATAAAACTCCAAATTCTTAGTTTTTTATACTATATTATAGTTTTAAAGATAAAATATATCTAATTATGTAATTCCTGCATTAGTCAGTTTGTGGAATCTCTGTGATAAGACCTAGTTAATTGTTTACCCATGAGATTGGAATGGCTTTCCACCTTGTAAATTATGTATGTCTGTTTGGTGAATTTTAATGGAAAGTTTAATTACCTCTTTCTAAAGACAGCTTAATTAGTTGCTCAGGAGACTGACTCCTCTGTCAATCCATTGGTTTGGAGGATACTTTTGTTGATTTATTTTTATTTAAGGAACACGAAAAGCCAATGCAAAAACAAGAATAAAAATAAAAAACAAAAAAAAGACAAGCTGCTCCATAACTCTTGGTGCAGGCTTGGTAGATATTTGACAAAGGTTCTGCATACACCTAATTAAAAGCAACAGATCATTTACTAACCGCCAACAAAATAATGAAGTAAGCGTTTAAATTGCCAGAAATTAATCACCAAGGCTGACCTTACTTCTCCGTAAACCATTTGTCAGGCTTAGAACTGAACTGGGGGTGGTCATGTTCACCTGTGCATATTTCTGCTTGCAGTTGGTTCTGGGTCTTTGTAACCGTGGCCTTTCCTAAGGTGACAGTCCGTCTCATCCATGTTAAGTGATCCTCTGCCCGGTCCCAGGGACGCAGAGCGGAGTAGGGAGAAAGGGAGTGTGAAGTCAGGAGTCCTGGGGCTCCATTGTGGCTCCTTTGCTTACCGATCACCTGCAAATACTTTAACGTCACAGAGTTTTCTTTCTGAAAAACAGGACTGTCAGAATGCCGTGCAGTAGTGTGTGTGGCAAAACCCTTTGTAGAATCTAAAGCTCTGTGTAAGTGCTCCTGAGCTGGGGGCAGTGTAAGAGCCTGACTTGGATTTTTTTTAACCAAAATATGCAGAAGAATACAGTAATGAAAGTTCCTGTAAAGTAAGACTAGAAGGGGATAGTTCGGCCCCAGTTACCTCACAGAGTACTTTGTGCCGTCACACGGCTGCAGAACCAGGCCCGCTGCTGGAAGGGCTCGCCCTCCGTCACCCGGGCCTGCTCTCCTGGAATGAGTGTGCGCTTCCTGCCACGAGGCAGAGTGTGCTGAACGTCCTCCTAGAACATCACTTTTACTCAGTAGTAATTGATTGAAAACATTTTTTATATTAAACATTTTTGTGTGGGCGCACTATGGGGGAGCTTAGAGAGCCACCCCTGGGTCCCTGCACATTGCTGGTTACTGTTGGTTGCTCTTGGGGACGCTTTGGTGGAAAAGGTGGTAAAGCTCTAGCCTAAGCTAGCTGGAGAGCCTTAAATAACATTTGACCTTATCAACTGAAGATCTTTGCTTAAATTATCTCCCATTATCCTATCCTTTGTAGAGGAGGAAAGCGGCGGGTGGATCCCTCCCAGTACAGTAAATGTCACTGGAAGATAGATGTTAAGTTACTGCTTTTAATCTTTTCTTCTTCCTGCGCACAGGAAGTTGATTGTAATCTGACTTTCTGTGTCTTATTGACTAATGTACAGATCATTTCTGGGCCTGGTGCAGATGCTTCAAATTACTCTTAAGATGTTGAAATGTGTGTGTGTGTGTGTATATATATATATATACACACGTATATATGTATATACATACATACATACATATATGTATATGAATCTATCTTTTATAAGTAAGGGGTAGTTAACGTTCTCTCTTAATTTCATTAGGATCTTTTGAACTAACACAACCTTCAGAAAATATACTATGGACACGATATAAAAAGTTGATTTTAGAAAGTGCCCAGATGCAGGCTATTTTTACTTTTTAACATAATTATCTTGATGTAAAACATGCCACACGACAGTGTCATTACAAGAAAACACAAGTTAGTGTCTAACAGTGCGGTTATAAATTATGCTCATGCTTATACTTCTTTTCAAAGTAATTGGTATGAAAGTTAAATTTTTTGCCTTCAGGCCACCATTGCCAATTTCAAACAATAGAAACAGGTTTTCAAAATAGGTATGCTTGAACTTCACAAATATACTTTATACCATGAGTCAACATTTATCTGTATTGAGGCTTAAAAAGACATTTTTCTTTTTATTTTAGGGACATCTCACAAGTTGGGAAGACAGGTGGTGGGGTAGGGGGAGAGAGAAAGAGAGAGAGAATCTTAAGCAGCCTCTACGCTCAGTACCA
The DNA here is from genome assembly GCF_006229205.1 of Suricata suricatta. NCBI lineage: Eukaryota > Metazoa > Chordata > Mammalia > Carnivora > Herpestidae > Suricata > Suricata suricatta. The sequence goes on from NC_043702.1 coordinate 55,839,958, forward strand.
AGCCCAATGTGGGGCTTGGTCTCATGACCTTGGAATCATGACCTGAGCCAATATCAAGAGAGTCAGGTGCTAAACGGACTGAGCCATCTAGGCACCCAAAGGCTTAAAAACAATATTACAACAAATTACAATTAGAATATTTTAATCAAACTACACCTATAGGAAATATGCTTTTATAACTAAAGTTGAAATAAATTGGTAACAGGTTTTTGTTAAAATAAGCAAAACACACAGACTTCATCTCAGCCTAATCCATAGCAGTCACTGGAGGAATGAGAAAGCTAAAAATATCATGACCTACCTTTTATGATGACACACTGGCTTGCCTCTGTTAAATTGGTGATTGCAGAATGTTCACTGGACTGTACTAGCTTGTAATAACCTCACGTGGCAGTTTAAAATCTGAAAATGCTCCTAATAATATCAGTGTGAGTTGGTATTTTAGTTGTGTTTTCCAAATATATATTCTAACTAAAAGCTTTCCGAAAAAGTGATATGTCCAGGATTCCAGAGGTTTATAGTAGATATAAAACGCCTAATTGTTCATAAAGGGTTAGAGTCCCTCTAATTTCATCTCCTCTGTTACAGAACAATAATAGTATTTCTTTAAGTATAGCAGGTAATACATACCAAAAATATGAGTAAAACAAAAATCAAAATGTCAATGATACATTTCCTATTAGCCCCTCAGGTTTATTGAGGGGGAACATTTTCCCATGGGGGCCAATACCTGCTTTTGATTAGGAAGAACCAAGAAAGACTGTTGTTATGATCATTCCCATCCAACCAATCATTGGCAGTGGCTGAATATTGGAGAGTGTTAGACTAGAATGCTTCCTCGTGTAATTTTATGTATATTACACTTACATATTTCTTTGTAGTTCCATAACTAAGGACAGGAAACATCTTCCCATTTGTTTTGTCTTCCCAAAGCACCTATCATATAAGTTGTCATCAGTATATCGGTGCTGTAATCTAATATCCTTTAAGAACTTGTGCATAAAATATTCATAAAGTATGTTTTACATTATGGGGTATGTTTTTGTAGAATTGGTTGGAGAATATATTTATAAAGGAAAAAAAAAGAACTTGTAAATGAAAAAGTAAGACTGTCTTAGGAACTGATTTTAAAACTCACCCTTTATTTCTGAACAGAAATATGCAAAACCATCAAAAAAAGACACTGGCTCAGTTGGTTGAACATCTGACTCTTGATTTCGCCTCAGGTCATGATTCCACCTGGGGTTGTGGGATTGAGCCCTGTGTCTGGCTCAGCACTGAGTATAGAGCCTGCTTAAGATTCTCTCTGTTTCTCCCTCTGCTCGCTAGTTTACTGCCTCTTTTTCTCTCTCAAACAGAGAGACCTGGAAAAAGACTCAAAGAGGTAGAAGTTGCTTAGGTCCATCAAAGCACTGATTTGAAGCGGGGTGGGGGGGGGAGGCACTAGTTAGACATTTAGTGTTCCTGTGTCAGTTAGCAGGGCCATCTTAGTTGTAGAGGGTTCAACAAATGGCTTAACTCTCTGCATTCAGCACTCCGTTCATCTAACCCACTCCACTTGTTCTGATTTCTTTCTCATCAGCATCCTAATTATGTTTTGTTTCCAGTATAGGTATGTTACCAGAAAAGAGAATGTTGGTCACCTACTCTATGATAATTATATCTCATACTTACTATAGACTACTGTCATTCTGCTTTTATCTATCAGTTTTTTGAACCTGATATTTTAATATCCCTCTTGAGAAATATATATGTGATCACCTTGAGTTTCTGAGCCTATAAGACTAGGTACCAAACAAAAGCCTGTATTCAGCCAGGGCTGCCTTGTGGGGACTCATTGGAGATGGTTAACCTGGTGTTTCCCCATAGACACACACAGGTCTTTATCCCCTGTGTTCTGAGTGAGTATGAACCTTCTGTTTCCCTTTGGCTTTCTGTTACAAATATAGAGAACACCATGGAGCCCATTTAGTTGAGGACCTAGAAAGGTTCAGTGAGTTGGCTGGTATCAGTCAGAGCCGGGCTTGGAACCCGGGCTGTGCGCCTCTCCACCCCCTCTCGGGGCCCAGTGCTCTTCATGCAGAGTGAGAACACTCCCTCAGAACTGTTGCTTGGAACATTTGATCATTTCTGTTGTTTCCAAGGAATGCAAGGCTGCACTTTTTTTTGCTTGCATTATGTTTTCAAATGTCTTGTTTAAAATTACTGTATATGAGTCAGTCAGGGAGCCTGTTAGAGTGTACAGAGTTTGGGGATGTCAGTGTTAGTACAGTGTAATTTAAATTTATTAGACACTGAAATGAATGCATTGATGTGCTTTATTATCTGTTTAGCTGAATATTATGTTAATGCTAGAAGAGCTATGTAGTGAAGACTGAGGTAGGAATTACGATGTGCCTGATGCCAGCAGCATAAAAATTTAACACCCTAGAAGAATGTAAGAGTTTCCTGTGCAACGTAAAAAGTTATTTATCCCAACAGAACTTAAGAAATTTATAGAGTTCTGTATAGATGTCTTTACCGTTTGACCTAAAATGCATTTGAAAATTTTGATTAAGTGATGAATACAGTAGATACTGTACATTCAAATATAAGCAGTATGAAAATGCCTAGTGATCTGAAGAGTACTAGAATTTAAATGATACAGAAATTTATTTATATATAGCCTTTCAGAATTGCATGTTAACAATAGATGATATGGGAAGCAAGACATTCTAGAGGAAAGACACAGAATTTGAAGTCACATAGACCTGGTTCAAATCGTGTGCCCGTCACATTTTTAGTGACCCTGGGCAAGGTACTTAACCTTTCAAAGCTTCTGTTCCATCATATCCAAGTAAGAATTATATACCCTATTAATTGGGTTTTTTTTCATGTTTACTTATTTTGGGAGAGAAAGCATGTGTGTGCAGGGGAGGGACAGAGAGAGATGGAGAGAGAGAGGATCTTAAGCAGGTTCCACACCCACCATGGAACCCGACATGGGGCTTGATCTCACGACCCCGAGATCATGACCTGAGCTGAAATCATGAGTCAGATGCTCAACCAACTGAGCCACCCACATGCCCCTACCTCATTGATTGTTTTAACAACTACATCACCATGTAAACGATTTCCTAGTGTAGTGCCATGCAGTTGTCAGTGAGTAAATGTAAGGTGACATTGTTGCTAAGAACCTCGGCATATATTCCACTCGTGTCTCTAATGGAGAGAAATTAGATTATGAGTTATAATTCAGGAGAAAGGTATGAATAATCTGTGTATCTAGGGTGAGCTTTGCTTGGATCCATCAGTCTTCCTGATATAACTTGATATTGGAAGTTTTAGGAAAGCTGCTTTTGTTTTGTTTTTTATTGTAGTTACAATGTGATAGTTTCAGGTACACAACATAGTGATTCTACAGGTCTTTACATCGTGCTGTACTCAACACAGGTGTGGCTACTGTCCATCACCGTGCAACTGTGTAACACCACCACTGATTATATTCCCTCTGCTGTGCCTTTCATCCCTGGATGTAGTCCTTCCGTAACTGGACGCCTGTATCTCCTACTTCCTTCACAGTTCTCTGTATTTATGGTCTGTTTTTGCTTTTGTTTGTTTTGTTTTGTTTTTTAGATTCTACATGTAAGGGAAATCATTTTACCTGACTCATTTTACCTAGTATAATACCTTCTAGGTCCATTCATGTTGTTGCAAATGGCAAGATCTCATTCTTCTTTATGGCTGAGTAATCCTTCTGTGTGTGTGTGTGTGTGTGTGTGTGTGAGTGTGAGAGAGAGAGAGAGAGAGAGAGAGACAGAGAGAGAGAGAGAGAGAGAGAGAGACATCTTTGTCCATTCATCTATGGCTGACATTTGGGTTGCTTCCACATCTTGGGTATTGTAAATAATTCTACAGTAAATATAGGGGTGCATGTGTCTTTTTAAATTAGATGTTTTCATCTTTGGGGGTAAATACCCAGTAGTGGAATTTCTGGATCATATGGTATTTATATTTTTAACTTTTTGAGGAACCTTCATACTGTTTCTCAGGGGGGCTACACCAGTTTACATTGCCACCAACAGAGCATGAAGATTCCTTTTCCTCCACATCCTCACCAACATTTGTTATTTCTTTTCTTTTTGATTCTAGTCATTCTGACAGATGCAAGGTGGTATCTCATTATGGTTTTAATTTGCATTTCCCTTATGATTAGTGATATTGAACCTCTTTTCATGTGTCTATCTTCTTTGCAAAAATGTCTATTTAGGTCCTCTACCCATTTTTAATCAGATTATTTGGCTTTTGGCTGTTGAGTTGTATCCGTTCTTTGTATATTTTAGATGCTAACCCGTCATTGGGTGTGTCAGTTGCCAATATCTTCTCCCATTCAGTACGTTGCGTTTTTATTGTTTTTAAAATTTTTTTATGTTTTTTATATATTTTTGAGAGACAGAGAGAGATCGCGTGAGCAGGAGAGGGTCAGAGAGAGAGGGAGATACAGAATCTGAAGCAGGCTGCAGGCTCTGAGCTAGCTGCCAGCACAGAACCTGATGCGGGGCTCCAACCCACAAACTGTGAGATCATGACCTGAGCTGAAGCCTGACGCTTAACCGACTGAGCCACCCAGGCGCCCCACCTTTTCATTGTTAATGGTTTCCTTTGCTGTGCAATGGCTTTTTATTTTGGTATAGTCCCAGTAGTTTATTTTTGTTTTTGTTTACCTTGTCTGAGGAGACATATCTATAAAAACATTGTTAATGTGGATGTCAAAGAGATTATTGCCTATGTTTTAGGAGTTTTGTGGTTTCAGACCTCACATTTAAACATTTATTTATGTATTTTGACGGGGCGCCTGGGTGGCTCAGTCGGCTAAGCCTCCGACTTCGGCTCAGGTCAGATGTCAAGATGTCACGTTTGTGGGTTCGAGCCCCACATCAGGCTCTGTGCTGACAGCTCAGAGCCTGGAGCCTGCTTCTGGTTCTGTATCTACTCTCTCTGCCCCTCCCGGACCCTCATGCTCTGTCTCTCGCTGTATCAAAAATAAATAAAACATTAAAAAATTTTAAATAAATAAACATTTATTTATTTTGAGAGAGTGTGTGCACGCATGTGAGCTGGGGAGGAGCAGAGAAAGAGAGAGAGAGAGAGAGAGAGAGAGAGAGAGAGAAGCCCAAGCAGGCTCCATGCTGCCAGCGTAGAAGCATAGAGCCAGACATGGGGGCTCAAACTCATGAACCATGAAATCAAGACCTGAGCCAAAATCAAGAGTCAGACACTTAACTGACTGAGTCACTCAGGTGCCCCGAGATCTCATATTTAGATCTTTAATCCATTTTGAGTTTACTTTTGTGTGTGGTGTGAGAAAGGGGTCCAGTTTCATTCTTTTACATGTGGCTGTCCAGTTTTCCCAGCACCATTTATTGAAGAGACTGTTTTTTCACCAGTGTATATTCTTGTCTCCTTTGTCATAGATTAATGGACGATTTAATCATGGGTTTATTTCCAGGCTCTCCATTCTGTTCCGCTGATTTGTGTGTCTGTGTCTGTTTTTGTGCCAGTCCTGTACTCTCTTGATCGCTACAGATTTGTAATATACCTTGGGATCTAGGACTGTAATATTGCAGCGTTGTTCTTTCACAACATTGCTTTGGCTATTCGGGGTCGTTTGCAGTTCCATACAGATTATAGGACTGTTTGTTCTAGTTCTGAGAAAAATGCTGTTGGTATTTTGATAGGGATTGAACTGAATCTGTAGATTGCTTTGGGAACATGGATATTTTAACAATATTCTTCCAGTTCGTGAGCACGGAATAGTGTTCCATTGTATCGTCCTCAGTTTCTTTCATCAGTGTTCTATAGTTTGCAGAGTGTAGGTCTTTCACCTCCTTGGTTAAGTTTCTTCCTAATTATTTTATTCCTTTTGGTACGATTGTAAATGGTATTGTTTTCTTAATTTCTCTTTCTGCTACTTAGTTGTTGGTATATGGAAGGAAACAACTGATTTCTGTATATTGATTTTGTATCATGTGACTTTACAGAATTTTTTTATTACTTCTGATAGCTTTTTGGTGGAGTCTTTAGGGTTTTCTGTGTATAGTATCATGTCATCTGCAAATAGTGAGTTTAACTTCATCTTTATCAATTGGATGCCTTTTATTTCTTTTCCTTGCCTGCTGTGGCTAGGACTTCCACTTCAGTGTTGAATAAAAGGGGAAAGAGTGGATATCCTTGTCTTGTTCTTGATCTTAGGAGACCTCAGTTTTTCACCATTGAGTATAATGTTAGCTGTGAGTTTTATATCCTTTATTATGTGTAGAGATATGTTCCTCTAAACCGATTTTGTTGAGGTTTTTATCATGAGTAGATGTTGTACTCTGTCAGATGCTTTTTCTACATCTGTTAAGATGACCATATTTTTATCCTTCATTTTGTAAGCATGATGTATCATGCTGATTGATTTGTGAATATATAACTATCCTCACATCCCTAGAATAAATCCCAATTGATTGTGGTGACTGATCCTTTTAATGTATTGTATAATGTGGTTTGCTAATATTTTGTTGAGGACTCTTGCTTTCACGTTCAGGGATATTTTATATTGGGGATATTGGCCTATTTTGTGTGTGTGTGTGTGTGTGTGTGTGTGTGTGTGTGTGTGTTGCTTTTATCAGGTTTTGATATCAGAGTAATGCTGGCCTCATAGAATGTATCTGGAAACATTCCTCTCTCTTTTGTTTTTTGGAATAGTTTATGGAGAGTAGATGCTAGTTCTTCTTTAAATGTTTGGTAGAATTTACCCACGAATCCATCTGATCCTGGACTTTTGTTTGTTGGGAGCTTTTTGATTACTTGTTCTCTTTTCATTACTAGTAAACGGTGTGTTCCGATTTTCTATTTTTGCATGATTCAGTTTTGTTTGTATGTTTCTAGGAATTTATTTCTTCTAGGTTGTCCCAACTGGTTGGTATATAATTTTTCATAGTATCCTTTTAGAATCCTTTGTATTTCTGTGATGTTCTTTGTTACCTCTCCTCTTTCATTTCTAATTTTACTTATTTGGGTCTTCTCCTTTTTATTCTTGATGAATCTGCGTAAAGGTTTATCAGTTTTGTTTATCTTTTCAAAGAACCAGCTCTTCCTTTCACTGATCTTTTTTGTTGTGTTTTAGGCTCTATTTCATTTATTTCTACTCTGATCCTCATTATTGCCTTCCTTCTATTAACTGTGGGCTTTGTTCTTTCTTTTTCTACTTCCTTTAGGTATAAGATTAGATTTTTATATTGGAATTTTTTCTTGTTTCTTAAGGTAGGACTGTAACAGAATAAATTTCCCTCTTTGAACTGCTTTCACTGTGTCCCAAAGATTTTGGATCATTGTGTTTTATTTTCATTTGTTTCCATGTATTTTGTATTTCTTCACTGACCTGTTGTTCTTTAAGTAACATGTTGTTTAGCCTCCACATTTTTATGGGATTTTCAGTTTTTTTACTTGTAAGTGATTTGTAGTTTCACAGCTTTATAGTCAGAAAAGATGCATGATATGATTTCAGTCTTCTTCAATTTACTGAGACTTGTTTTTATAGCCTGACATATGATCTGTTTTGGAGAATGTGCCATGTGCACTTGGAAAGAATATTATTCTATTGTTTTTGGATAGAATGTTCTGTGTATATCTGTTAAGTCTCTGTGGTCTAATGTGTTCTTCAAATATGCTATTTCCTTTTTGATTTTATACCTGGATGATCTATCCATTGAGATAACTAGGGTGTTAAAGTCCTGTACTATTATTGTACCGTAGTCAATTTCCCCCTTTATGTCTGTTAATATTTGCTTTATGTATTTAGGTGCTCCAATGTTGGGTGCATAGATGTTTACAATTGTTATATCCTCTTGTTGGATTGATCTCTTTATCATTAGTTAAAGCCCTTCTTTGTCTTGCTACAGTCTTTATTTTAAAGTATCCTTTGTCTGAATTTTGCTACTTTAGCTTTATTTTTTCACTTTTGTTTGCATGATATTTTTCCTTCACTTTCAGTCTGTATGTGTGTTTGGGTCTGAAGTGAGTCTTTTATAGGCAGCCTATAGATGAGGCTTGTTTGTTTGTTTGTTTTTTATCTCACCACCCTGTGTCTTTAAAAAATTATTTTTAATGTTTATTCATTTTTGAGAGACAGACAGAGACAAAGCACATGTGGGGGAGAGAGAAAGAGAGACACAGAATCTGAAGCCAGCTCCAGGCTCTGAGCTGTCAGCACAGAAGTCGACAGGGGGCTTGAACTCACGAACCGCAAAACCTGATCTGAAGTTAGACACTTAACCAACTGAGCCACCTAGGTGCCCCCACCCTGTGTCTTTTAATTGGAGCATTTAGACCATTTACATTTAAAGTATTAATAGCTAAATATACATTTTCCTCTCAGTCATTGCTTTCTGGTTGTTTTTGTAGCTCTTCTTGCTTTTTTCTTCTCCCCTTGCTCTCTTTCCTTTTGATTAATGCTTGTCTTTACTGTTATTCTCACCTTTCTTTTTCTTATTTTTTGCGTAGCTATGACAGGTTTGGGGTTTGGGGTTACCGTAAGGTTCATGTTTAACTTCCTCAGTATATATTAGTTTATATTAAGTTGATAGTCTTTAAGTTTAAGCACAACACATTCTTTAAAACTTCTATTCTTTCTCTGCCACATTATATGTATATCTATTCCTATTTTACATCTTCTCATTTATACTTTTTTTATAATTATCTCCTTTTCTTTTCTACTTTAAGAACTTCCCTTAACATTTCTTGTAAGGCCAATTTAGTGGTGATAAGCTCCTTTAACTTTTGTTTGTGTGAGAAACTCTGTCACTCTCCTTCTGTTGTGAATGATAATCTTGCTGGGTGGAATATAAGGGTTGTAGCCTTTTTTTTTTCAGTTCTTTGAATATATCATGCCACCCCCTTCTGCCTTACACAGTTTCACCTGAAAAACCATATGATAGCTTTATGGTGTTCTCTTATATGTAACTATTTACTTCTCTCTTACTGCTTTTAAAATTCTCTCTTTCCCTGTCTTCTTTAACATTTAAATTATTATTTGTCATGGTGTGGACTTCCTTGGATTCATCTTATCTGGAATTGTCTTTGCTTCTTGAACCTGGATGTCTGTGTCCTTCCCCGGGTTAGGGAAGTTTCCAGTTATCATTTTCAGTTATCCAGTTATCCAGTTTTCTGCCCCTTTCTCTCTTCCTTCTGGGACCTCTGTAATGTGAATGTTTGTTCAGTTAATGTTGTCTAAGAGATCCCTTAATCTATCCTCATTTTTAAAATTCTCTTTTTCTTTTTACGATTCAGCTTGTGTGCTTTCACTGTTCCAGATTGCTGATCTGTTCATCTGCTAACCTGCTGGTGATTTCCTCTAGTGTATTTTTCATTTCAGTTATTGTATTCTTCAACTCTGATTGGTTCTTTTTAATATTTTCTTTCTCTTGTTGAAGTTCTCACTGAGTTCTTCTACCCTTTTCTTCTCATTTTGCTGGACTTGTTTCTGTAAATTAGGTAGAACACCTACTTCTAAACTCATAGGAATGGTTTTGTGTATGGTCACCCCCTGTGTATACTGTGTGTGCCTGTGACGGGCTGGCTGGAGCTCCAATGGGGTTGGGGGTCCCAGGGTACTGCATACCGGTGGGATGGCTAGAACTGAAGAGGGCATGGGTGGGGGCAGTCCCAGAGCTGTCAGTACAGAGAGCTACCTGACAGGACAGCTGAAGCTGAAGTGGGTGTAAGCCAGGGGGTCCTGGGGCTCCCTGCACAGAGGACACCCTGGTATGACACCTTATGTTGAAGTGAGCATAGGCCAGGACTCTTCTGGGGCTCTTTGTGCGAAGGGTACCCTAGCAGGACAGCTCAAGCTGAAGTGGGTGCAGTTGGGGGTGTCCTGGGGTGCTCAGTACTAAGGGCACGCTGGCAGGGCAGTTAAAGCTAAAGGAGGCGGGAGCCAGCAGGTGCCAGAGGGTTCTGCACTGGGATTGCTTGAGCAGGTCATCCGGAGCTGACGTGGTGCCGGCATGGTGCACTCCAGGGTGCCTTATGCTTGTGTCGCCTTGGTAAGACAGCTGCAGCTGCAGTGAATGCTGACCAGGGCTGTCCTGGTGTACCCCAGGTTGGACCCTGAGCGCGCAGTGTGGGCTGTGTGAGATGTGGCAAGTCAGCTGCACTCCTGTCTGTGCTGCAAGGTGGAGGGGGAATGTAAACGGTGGCATTCGCCAGCCCCTGCTACTCCGAGAGGTCCGTCAGCTCCCCTGCCATTTAGCGGAGTCCTGGGGCTAGATCTTTGCCACTGTAGTTGTGTTTTCTTAAACTCCAACCTGCTCACAGTCCCTAGTACTGTCCCTTCCCCTGCAGTTCACAGCTTCAGAAGTAGTGGTTTCCAGCGTTTCTGTCTGTCTGTCTTGCCATTCTCTATGTGGTCTTTGTTGTGCAGAAGCTGGTCGGTCAGTCCTCCATCCTTCAGGAGGAATCACTCTATATAAGTGTAGATGTGGCATGTCCGTGGATGAAGATATACGTGTAGCTGTGGCATGTCCATGGATGAGGTGCCTTCAGGGTCTTCCTGTGTCACCCTCCTGGACCCCCAAAATCAAAGCTGTGTTCTTAGTATCTGAATGTTACCATTTTATAGAAATTATAGAATTTTGCTAAACCTGAACCAGGTTTACCAAATAGTTAATCCAGTTCCTTTTCACCTCTCCAAGCCTCTGGGCCATGCCAGCTAGAACATTCCTTTAGGGTGCCTTTCTGATGGAATGCTGACTTGACTTAGTTAACTAGAACATTGTGTTCACGGGTCTGTGGTATCATGATGATGTTACAGAGGAGGTGGCTGGCTGTGTGAGGTCCCTCCAGTTTCTTAGAGAACATTCTTTTTTTTAAAGGTCAACTATTATTTTTAATGTTTTTTATTTTTGTTTTTGAGAGACAGAGAGAGACAGTGCAAGCAGGGGAGGGTCAGAGAGAGGGAGACACAGAATCCAAAGCAGGCTCCAGGCTCTGAGTTAGCTGCCAGCACAGAGCTCAACATGGGGCTCGAACCCACAAACCATGAGTTCATCACCTAAGCCGAAGCCAGACGCTTGACCGACTGAGCCACCCAGGCGCTCCTAGAGAACATTCTTTTTCCCCCTCATCCCTCCAGCTTTCTTTTTTTCCATAATATTTTATTGTCAAATTGTTTTCCATACAACACCCAGTGCTCTTCCCCACAAGTGCCCTCCACCATCACCACCACCTCTTTTCCCCCTCCCCCTTTCCCTTCAACCCTCAGTTCATTTTCAGCATTCAATAGTCTCTCAAGTTTTGCATCCCTCTCTCTCCCCAACTCTCTTTCCCTCTTCCCCTCCCCCTGGTCCTCCGTTAGGTTTCTCCTGTTCGACCTATGAGTGCAAACATATGGTTTCTGTCCTTCTCCGCTTGGCTTATTTCACTTAGCATGACACCCTCGAGGTTCATCCACTTTCCTACAAATGGCCATATGTCATTCTTTCTCATTGCCATGTAGTACTCCATCGTGTATATATACCACATTCTTAATGAGTTCTGATGTTCAGTAATTACAGATACATTCCTTGGCATAAGTCTTGGTCCCATATTAAAAACTAAGTGTTTGTGGAAAAAGAAGTATAATCCGTCATTTGTACCTTAGTGCGAATAAGTTAATAAGACTCTTCCCTGTAAGCAGGTTTTGAGGTGGGAAGGTGGAGAGAACAAGGCAGGCTCAGAGTTTGAGCCTGGGGGTTGAGATCGCCAAGACAGGATAAGAAAGGATTGCAGAACGCTGATGCTTACGATGGATCCTTGAAGCATCTGGTTACAGTTAGACCTAAAGTTCACAGTGCTTAGGTCAGTGGCCTTGGCCCTCTTATGTGTGTGTCAGAGTCCCAGTGAACTAACCCTGATCTTGGAAATAAAAGTCCCTAGATACAGAGAAAGGAGGGAAGCTTCTATTTATTGATTACTGCCTGTACCAGGAATAATGCAAAACACTTCCCATATATTATTTCACATAATTCTATAATATAAGCACTTTTAATCAGTTTTACACATGAAGAAACAAAGACTCAAAGAAATAATTTGACCAGGATATGCCACAGCCAGGAAATCTAGAGCCCCTAGATTCTCTTGTACTACACTTGGTGAAAACGAGGGGCTAGTTTAGCACAAATACCATATTATTACTAGACAGACAACAGTGTAGTGGGTGAGTGGAGGAAATTTATTTGAATAATAGCAAATATGTTCCCTTCCACGTTCACCTATTTCCCACTTCTGTTCTTTTTCCTCACAGCTGCCTCCTGCTACCCACACACCCCCTTCTCCGTGTTACGGGCAGAGGTAGAAACAGAGAGGGTGTGGGATCTGCCTGTTGTGTGTCTTTTTCCAGGCTAGTGTCCCTCATTCAGGTGAACGTACAAAAGTGGTATCAGTGTCCAGGATGACCAGAGTTAGGTCTAAGGCAGGCCAAAGAGTCGCAGTCAAAATGAAAAGCTAAATACTGCCGCTGTTTCCAGCAAGAATGGCCTTGTGGGAAACGTGCCCTCCCAGTTTAGATCCCCACCCAGTTAAGCCACTTTATGGAACCAGAATGTGAGGGGGCTGTGTCCCTAACACCTTGGATTTATCTCCTCCTCTTACAAGCTAGCAGAAAGAGCTTCCAGCCTTTGGAGACATAACAAACTTTTGATTTCCTGACTATGACTGTGAGTATTTCCTTATCTATAAAATATTCATTATATAACCTACCCCTGGGATTGTTGTGAACAGTAAATAGGACAGTATGAAATATGAAGCAGTGTTCCCGACTTCTTTTCCAAATGCTGCTAATCTTTTCCTTTTACACTTTCCACTCTGCTTCCCCCCCATTCCTGCTCCCTCAGCTAATATGCATTTATATCCATTTTAAAAGACAGGATTGGGGGTGCCTGGGTGGCTCAGCTGGATAAGTGTCCGACTTTTGATTTTAGTCATTATCCCGGGGTCACGGGGTTGAGCCCTGCCTTAGGCTTCATGCTATGGGTGGAGCCTGCTTGAGATTCTCTCTTCTCCCTCTCCCTCTTTCAAAAAAAGAAAAAGAAAAAAGATTAGGACTAGAAATTGGGAGATTTGATAAAGACCATAATCCATACGAAGGGTCAGGAGTTTCCAGGCATGTCTGTATGGTATAAACCAAAAGTTGACTGATCTACCAACTCTTTGAGGACTAGAACCTGTGTCTCATATGACACAGCATAATCTGTGGCTAATATTTGGCAGGACACCCCTATAATACCAACATTTAATGAGTCCTAACTAGCTGCAGACAGTCTTTTCCTCTTTTCTGTCCTCTCTTTTAAACTGCCCAGTTTCGGTATGTAAATGAGGCAAGCAAGGCGCTAAGCAAGTCTCCCAAGGTCAGGATTCAAACTTTGGTGTTTCTGATTTCAAATTCTTTTTTTTTTCTCCCCTAATACACTGCTTCAAATAGCTGCCTTCGTTTGTTTTTGGTTTTGTTTTTTTAACCAAGTATTTGATAGACCTTTATTTGTACAAGCTACTGTGCTAAATTCAGGGTTTATACTAAGATGTAGAAGACCCAGTCTATATGAACGCACAGGAACTGTGGTAGGAGGTAGAATGTGATACATTGTGTAATTGAGGACCCAGCGAAGGGCCCTGAGGTTCATGGAGGGTAAAATCACATCTAATTGGTGATCATCACAGGCTCCATGAAGGAGGGGTGTCCAGATGGCGCCTTGCAGGTTGCATTGCCTATTGCGTGTACTGTGCAGTGAACTTGAGATCTGGGCATCTTAGCTGCTATTACTTTTTCTTACCATCCATTGTTACTCATTACTTATTCTTACCGTCTACTGCTGCTCTTTGAAATCGAAAGGAGAAAGTAACTGGAGAAACCACCTTGAAGAGAGTCCGCGAGGAAAACAACTACCCTCAGACTTCAAAACCTCCTCTCACTTTCTCATTTGGGTGGATGGATGTAACATAATGTTTAAGAGCCCACCTCTTACCTGTCAACTACTGGAGGCCTCAGTTCTTCCAGCTGTGAAGTGAGGATGCATCATAGGCATCTTCTGTGGATTTAATGGGATTCTATATGTAAAGTGCTTAGCTTTGCTAGGTGCCCAGAACACAGATACTTACTGATGAGTAAGTATCTCATTGAGAGCAAAATTAATGGAGAAGTTGCTTGATAGCAAGTTATGGAAGGCATCTTAGTGACCAGATCCCTAGCCCTTTGAGGGTAGCTAAGAACTTCATCCTGAGCTGTTGTTTTCTATCTCCTTATTGCCCTGGGTAGCTGCCCAAATTGCAGTTAATCCAGTATGTCTCAATGAAATACAAAAATTATTCAGGAAGAACAGTATGACTGTGCAGAGGCCGCAAGGAGACTTCGCCTGTCAATGACCAAATGCTCACTTCTGCCCAGCCAAGAGTTTTCTTTACCATTAGTCTTTTTATGCTGTGGTTGAACTCTAGTTACTATAGCTGAAGGACTGGGGATGGTCTATAATCAAGAACCTTGATCAGAAATACTCAGGGAAGTTAAAAAAAAAAAAAACTACTTTCGGTTACATGGGTGATTATTTTCTTTAACTTAGTAATGTAAACATGAAGTGTTAAAACACTGTAGAGAAAAAAAATACTGTTAAATTTACTTTGAAATCTGTTTTTCTAGTGTCTCCTGAGAGTCAGATAAACTTCGTCTTACATTGTACATGACTAAAGAGTTGGTTGGTGTTTATATTTTTAGTTATCACATGACAAACTAGGTCTAAGCTGAATTAGGTTAGGCAAGGAAAATTCTTTACATTGTATTTTCTTTTAGAACAGCATTTTTTTGATCTTATATTAATCACATAAGGATATAAATTTGTGGAAATGAAACATCTATAGGTATAAATATTAACTTCTGCCTTTTATTTACCTAGAAAAAATTTTTAAACTTTTTTTCTTTAAGTATATATATATATTTTTAGTAATGTCTGCACCTAACATGGGGCTCAAACTCACAGCCCTGAGAACAAGAGTCACATGCTCTTCCAACTGAGCCAGCCAGATGCCCTAGAATTTTTTTTTAGGAGTAAGACATTTAAAAAAAATTTTATTTATTTATTTATTTTGAGAGAGAGAGAGGGAAGGACAGAATCCCAAGCAGGCTCCATGCTGTCAGCGCATGGAGCCTGTCATGGAGCTCGATCTCACAAACTGAGATCATGATCTGAACCAAAATCAAGAGTCCAGATGCTTAATTAACTGACTGAGCCACCCAGGTGCCCCAAGAGTACGACATTTTTAAAGAAGGAACTATGGAGTCAAGTAAATTAAAAAAAAAAATTTGGGTATGTTTAGAAAATTGGTCATTCAATATTTCTAATCTCTAGCATGGTTTAATGACAACTTCATGCCCTAATTAAACCAGAATCCACATTGGGCATATGCCCTGTATAGATTATGAAATCTGAGATAAATGTGCTAAGCAAATGGACTGAATGCATTTAAATATGGTTTGTGATTCTTTAAGTACTGTGTAACAATTTGAATCATAACGGGTTAAACTTCATTACTGTAATGTGAGGAAACAAACGGGAGATGTCTAGGGAACCAGAATGGGAACATTTGGGCTTCTTATATCAGCTTTGCAAAATGTATAGGTATTGCTCTTAAGTGGAGCTGGGTTTGAGTCCCTTACCCAGCACCCCTCCCACTGCATATCAGCAAACAAGCATCCCAGGGTCCTAGAAGCACAGTCACATCTGGGACCTGTGTACGTGAGAAATTATTCCCAGCTGTCTCCCGCTATGGTCTGGTCTCAAGCTCTGTGAATTAAGAATGTTGAGACTAATAATTAAAATAAAGATTGGATCCATTTAAGTATAGTTTCACAACAGAACTCCTCCTTGTGGGGACCTTGCAGGGAGACTAACCCAACCACTCCAGGGTGTTACCAGAGTTCTGTGCATGCTCTTTGTTCTACATGAAAAGAATATGCTATCTAGTTAAACTCCTTTTCTTTTTCATCGAAATACTTACCAGCTTTTGCCCATCTTGAATAAAATTGGGTTTTGTTAACTAACTTCAGTCCATATGCACAAAGGAGGATATAGATTAACCTTTCGTAATTTGCCAGGCAGGAATGGTAAATTTTTGGGGGGCTGTATGTCAGTCTTCCTTTGCTTTTAATAGGTAAACGAAATATTCCATTTTGTGATCACGCATGACTCATTCATTGCTCATTGTCTTCCCACTGATTTTTTTTCCTGCCTTGAGCCAGCAAGAAAACCTTACATGAGAGGAGGGAGGAAAAGAGACAGAGTTGAGGAATATAATACTTAAATACTGTTGCTTGATTTTCATTGGTTATCTCCTTTCTTACGGTGGCCAGTCTGATTCAGCCTTCCTTGTCAAATCCCTTCCGTCCCCACCCTCCCTGCTAGGGGCTTCACAGGGTGTCTGTTGCTAGAAGCTGACTACAGGCAGTATGTAGGCATCTTTCATTCAGAATGGACAGCAATATAGTGAATAGAGGAGGAAGCTTTTAGAAATGTATCATTTGTCAAAACTGCATGGCTTTTAAAAAGGGATAGAGAGATGCTGAATGTTTTGTATGTTAGCATCGACTCTTTATTTCTGTTCAGACTCTTAAGTTTTCAGAAGCTTAAATATAGAGCCCTTTAAAAAAAAAAGAGGGGGGAAGAAAGAAGAATTTTTCTGGTTAGTCGACCTCTTTTTAAGAAGTGCTTCATCATCCTCCTCCACCTCTCCGCGATGTTTCTCTGCAGCTCTCTGTAGATTAGGGTTCTGTGCTGGCTGGCAGAATGCTCATTTGTTAGCTGAATAGAGTTCATCGACAGACCTAGATCAATATAGGTTTTATTTCTTTCCTGTGAATTCCAAAATGCCATCCAAAGAGTCTTGGTCGGGTAGGAAAACTAATAAAGCTGCAGTTCACAAATCAAAACAAGAGGGCCGTCAGCAAGATTTATTGATAGCAGCCTTGGGAATGAAACTGGGTTCTCAAAAGTCGTCTGTGACAATCTGGCAACCTCTGAAACTCTTTGCTTATTCGCAGTTGACATCACTTGTTAGAAGAGCAACTCTGAAAGAAAACGAGCAAATTCCAAAATATGAAAAGGTTCACAATTTCAAGGTAAGAATATTTGTTTTTAACCTTTTCTTAGAAGAAAGGAAATGCACATTGCTTGATCTATGCACTATTAAAGGAATATCTTTTGATGTCTTTTTCAAACTACCATGACTGGGCTAAAATATTCTTGCTATTTAAGGAATGAAGATGTTTTAAGCATGATTTTATTTCAGGAATAGCTGACTAAAGCTAATCGAATCCAACTCCATTTTCTCGAATGCTGATTTAGTATTCTGTTTAATCAGTGTACACTCAGTGGTAAAGTCTTGACTGACATTTAAAAGGTCTCATTCAGTACTGATTTCGGCATTATTTTTATGATGCAAATCTGTCTAACTACCTTTGTCAGATACTTAGTGAGAGGATTAGATCTTATCTCCGTCCGGTTCTGGTGAAAAGCTTTGGCTAGAAGAGGCATGTGTTGTTGCATCTGGATGGAGCAGATGGTCTGCATTTCCCACGGTTTCTGTCTTTTCTCCTCTGTTAATGACTGACCATGACCAGAGGAGGTGGCTGCCATCACACCGTTCCTGCTCACACGGGCAGCTCCTCTTGACTGTCTGAATATTGCTTTCCCCTCGTGTGTGTTTTTAATTGTGTTAAAGTATTTTACTAACTATACTTGAATCATCTTTCGTCAAGCTGGTATGTATGTTGATTCAAGTTGCCTGCGTGTACAGCATGATGGCAGGCCTTGAACTTCCGGCGTTTGCAGCCTGGCTGAAGAAACCTAGCGTGAGGCTGTGCACGAGAACACCCAGGGACACTCCCCGGGTGGACACACCAGCAGTGCTACAGTAACTTCAAGTACTTACACAACTTTACGAAGAAGTTTTCGGTTTTCAGTTTAGACAGAATGTCAGTCGTTTTCATATCAGAGGGTATATGGTTTCAAAAGATGATAGGCTGAGAAACTCTGATCTACCATTTATTAATTTATCCAACATTTATTCAGCAGATATATTCATTCAGAATGTACCAGGCTCTGTAGTAGAAAATTGCATTTCAGATTCGTAATTCGTCCTGATTTTTAACACTAGCATTATTTTATTCCACTGCTAAATACCAAGCCCCCAGTATGCTTCACTTTTTTAGTGAGGAATAGATTCTTATGATCTTCAGATCATTTGTTGAAGATAAAGGGTAAAGTCTAAAATGTTTGGGCTGTATAAAGATTGCTAATCTTTCAAGGTAAACCCAATACCATTTTCTTCTCCCTCTTTAAACAGTTTATTTGGGAACTTAACTAGTATCTTTGATGTTGAAAGAAATTGAGACCATTCAGTATGTGAATCTAGTCTCAAGTACATTTTCCATGTATGAACCTAAATAGCACATGCAAGTTACTAGGCCTCGGCCTCTTCTTGCATGACAAACTGGTCTTAAAGGGTTTTGATGAAGAGAATGACCTCAGGTAAATTCTTTTGCAGATGTAAAGTTGTATGCATGTTAGGTAAAAATAGCCGTTGAAGTCCCTAGGCAAGAAACTATGCATTCTGTTCAGAAATGGCTGAGACTTTAAAATGTGTCTCCAAAGATGCCCCCTCTGGTGTATTCAGCAGGAACAGACTGACCTATGAAGCCATTTTAGTGCTAAGTCAAGTTCATTGATTAAAAGCAAATAGTAAATCTATTCAGGGATTTGCATAAACAAGCACATTCTCTATTTGGTTGTATCTTCCAATAATTTCTCAATTTTAATTTAACACATGGCTTTAATGAGCAAATTTTGAGCAGCCAAAAAGTGCTGGCTCTGGGACCAACTGTGCCCCTTAGACTTGTTACCCAGACTGTTCTCTAAAGATACTTCTGTTTTGGGGGGGGTGCGGGGGGAAGGCACATTAAAAAGAAGTCTGCTTCTTTCACCAGAGCTGAAAAATTAAAATCAAGTGGGCTGACTTTTTTGTAAAAAAACAAAAACTATGTTCAGGAAAGAGCTCATATTAGTGAAGCTGTGTTACATATTTTTTATAGTTGCTAATAAGGTCAGAAGTCTCACAATTTGATTACTCTTTGTTTTTTAAAAAATGTTTCTGTGGAATGGCTTTATAAAAAGGAGAAAAGAAAGGTGGGAGGGGTAGTTGTACTTGACTTCTGAGAGCATCCCCGAAAGAATTCAGACCCTGTTGGCAGGAGCACTTCTCTCCCACACAAATGTTCGCTTAGAAGGTCAGTGCTTGTGATGGGTAAGTATACGGCGTTCAGACATTTACGATGAGAAGAACTCTGAACATTTATACGGTGATAATCGTCCACACGGCCTTGCCGTTGACGGTTTTCTGTGTTGGTGAAAGTGCATTCTGCTAACCACAGCCCACTCTCCAGAGCCTCATTTCAATGTGCTTTTCTTTTTTGCTTCTTGAACTGCCTTGTTATATAACCTCGCTCTGTGGCGTTGAACAGCTGCCAAATCTCATTTCAGAAGGTGACGCCAAGAATGCCTTCTACCTTTGGTGAGAGCACTCACCAAGGTGAGAGGCCAGAAAAATCAACCGGGCCCAACTCCAGACAGGTGTTGTGGTTTTTTGTTTTTTTTTAGTTTGTTTCTTTTTGTGTTTTTCCCTATTAAAACAACAAAGCAGGAAGGCTTCCCATTTACTGTTATGTAACGTGGCCTTTTAAATTTTTTCTATTGTTATTTATAAGGATTTGATAAAGAATCACCAGTAACATAGCTGTCCCTCTTAGAGAGGTCGCCATTTAAAAAATAAGTCTACCACATCCTTCAAACTGATTCCTCTATAATTTGTCCACATTGAGGGAAAATCATTTTAACCCTTTCCTGGGTAAACCTCTCATTTTAAGAACTGCCCCTCTCCTCACACAAGAGAGAGTCAGAGAGAGAAAACGAACAAGTGTTAATTTCTCGAGCAAACTTAAAACCAAAAACTAAACCAAACATTCTCTGACATCAGAAGTAAAACCCAGGCACTTCACCAGCAGTGATTGCAACCTTACATCCTGCATCTGAGGCTCTCCGGAGACCATGATACCTGAGACCCAGCCCTGGCCCTCTGGAGCTGGCTTATCATTTGTAGGACCTTGGGCACCCGCCTTATCCTTAAGCCACGCCGCTTCTAATTCAGAAAAATTGAATTTCTGGTATGCGTTGGGCACATGGTAGCTACTGTTTTTGTTATTACAACTGACCCCTATGGATATTTTTTCTAAGCCTTTTTCTTGCCCAGGTACAGAGGTCACGATACAGTTAAGAACGCCGGCATGACTGTGGGGCTAACGAAAGCTCTTCATTCTTCGCTCCCAGGCAGAGTTAGATGTTATGTAAGAGCAGTTGCATTATCATGCACCACAGAGTACAGTGAAATCCTCTGTGGGTCTCTTCCTCCCTCCGGATTTAACTATTTGGGGCTTCATTTGGTATAATTCAAATAGCTCTCTAAAATAAAACTCCCATGTAATGAAAACAAGCACAGAAACCTGGCTACTTAGGCAAATGAAATAATTAAAAGAACATTAAGAATTACAGTGAGAGGACACTTTAAAAATAGGAATTTAGTCCTTTTTTTCAAGGTAGCCTTGAAACGGCAACTGGTTCGCTTTGGAGTCTCAGATAACTTGCCTTCTGCATAGAAATGAAAGATGTGACATGTTAATGATTTACCATTGCCGGGATAATATGCAAGCAATGAATCCTGAAATGTGAATTGATACTATAATTAATAAGAGTATAGCATGTACCTTATACTATTTAATAAAATCACTGATTCAAGACCTCCCGGGTTCAAAGCAGTAATAGGGAAGCTGCCAATCCTGGTGAACAGACTAGATGTTCTGCTGTTTGACAAACTGAAGGATTGAAATGGCCAGCTCTCCTGCTCTCCTGGGAGTGGTCTCTCCTTCCCTCTGAAGGACACACACAGGTCCAAGCCCTGTGGTCTTCATTTGATACCCATTTGGGAATACATGCAAAATGAACCAGCAAATAAAAATAGAGTTAGTATGAAACATGGAATTAAACTGCACAGTGTAGGGGTGCCTGGGTGGCTCAGTCGGTTAAGCATCCGACTTCAGCTTAGATCATGATCTCACTGTTCGTGGGTTCGAGCCCCGCGTCGGGCTCTGTGCTGACAGCTAGCTCAGAGCCTGGGGCCTGTCTTTGGATTCTGTGTCTCCCTCTCTCTCTGACCCTCCCCTGCTCACACGGTCTCTCTCTCTCTCTCTCAAAAATAAAAATAAGCATTAAAAAATAAATAAATAAACTGCACGATGTAGTTCTTTTATAGCTCTTGAAATTCTCTTTGGGTGCCTGGCTCACTCAGACCGTGGAACTTGTGACTCTTGATCTCGGGGTTGTGAGTTCAAGCCCCACGTTGGGTGTAGAGATTACTTAAAAATAAAAACAAATGTTTAAAATTCTCTTAAATTATATCAAGAAACATTAAATTTGTTAATATAATTACTTTGTTTTCCACTATTAAAACTTTATTAAGGCTCCTAGGAGGACATTTTAATATGTTGATTTTTAAAAAGAATTAAAATAACCTATATATGAAGGAATATATTTTTTTAAGTGTTTATTTCTTTATTTTGAGAGGGAGAGAGAGAATCCCAAGTAGACTCCACAGTGTCAGGGCAGAGCCTGTCTTGGGGCTCCACCCCTCAACCCCGAGATCATGACCTGAACTGAGATCAAGAGTCGGATCCTAACCGGAGCCACCCTAGCACCCCACGGATGGATTTTTTTTAAAACCTGTTACATTAATAGTCAGTGAACTACATGGTCAAGAACTATGGCTGTCGTTGTATTCTCCCCTCCAGCGCCACCGCCACCACTTCTTCACTCCCCTCCACTCCTCCTCCTCCTGTCCTTCCCCTCCAGAAACATCTGCTGAATGACTAACCGAGCACATCGTGTAGCAGGAGGGACCCTTGTGGTGGTGGCGATTGTTGTTATGTTGAAATCACTTCTCATGCCACAGGAAACTTCAACATAAAAATAGGTTCTTCTAATGATTTTAAGGCCTATATTCTTACAATCTTTTAGTCAAATTCATGTGAGTTTTTTTAATGCAATAAAACTCACAATATCATGTTGTCTTCTATTTGGAGAATCTGTGTTCACATTTTAAGTGCTCAGAAATTTGAATACCATTTTGAATTATAAAAGCCTTATTATAAAAGAAATTAAATGCAATGTGATTCATGGAAAAGGCAGCCTGGAATGTCTCCTTATTAAACATCATTGCTCCACCTGTAGGTATGACATGGAGTGTCTGACATTTTCGTATATGTGCTGCCGAAGCAAGCACATGACAAACATTTTAAAGGAATACATGTTTTCCTCCAGATAGAAGATTGGATTGAATTACGTATATATATATATTTCTAGGTTATACAAATATATTTATATGTATCTGTAAACACACACAGGCAAAATTCCCAGTCCTTAATGTGGGTCACTTGCAAGAGTAGATAAAAATAACCAAGCTCACTGCAGAGTGAGGGTTCTGTCTCCCTAGGGCAGTCATGGAGGGAAAGTGGGAAACCGGACGAGACCATCGGTTTCAGTTACTGTTTGGTATATACTTATCAGATGCTGCAGAAGCCAGAAATAACATACTACTCTGCTCCTTATTTCTGTCCCTGATGGTGGTGAGGACCGCAGAGACTCCTGTATTTCCAGGCTTCTGCATCGCCCCTCAGCACGGTAACCCCCTCGGCCTCAGCCCCGTCTTTCTTTCTCCCAGTTTGTAATGGTGTCTAAGGAGCGGATTATGTTATGATGGCCTCAAGCACAAAGCCAGAGCCTAAGGTCATTGGGAAGGTTACTGACTGCCATTAAATAATCCAAAAAGAAACATTTCACAAGTTTTGCACGTGGTTGCTTATACTTCTTCATAATCATTTTATGAGGCTAGGGTATTTAAAATGTTATATTTCACCTTTTATGTGCTGGAAGAGTTAATATTGCTGAAATATCCATACTACCCAAAGTGATCTTCAGAGCCAATGCAATTCCTATCATAATCCCAAGGGCATTCTTTACAGAAATAGAAAAAAATCCTAAGATTCACATGGAACCACAAAAGATCAAAGCAATATTGAGAAAGAACAAAGCTGGAGGAATCAGTACTTTCTGATTTCAAAATATATTACAAAGCTACAGTAATCAAAACAGTATGGTACTGGCATAAAAACAGACATACAGGGGGGCCTGGGTGGTTCAGTCAGTTAAGTGTCCAACTTCAACTCAGGTCATGATCACGCAGTTCATGGGTTCAAGCCCCGCGTCGGGCTCTGTGCTGACAGCTAGCTCAGAGCCTGGAGCCTGTCTTCAGCTTCTGTGTGTCTTCCTCTCTCTCTCTCTCTCTCGGTCTCTCAAAAAAAAAAAAAAAAAAAAAAAAAAAAGGTCTTACAGACCAATGAAATAAAGCAGAAAGCCCTGAAATAAATCCATGTGTCTTCAGTCAACTGATCTTCTACAAGGGTGTCAAGTACACTAAGTAAGGATAGGATAGTCTCTTCAATAAGTTATGTTGGAAAAACTGGATGTCTATATGCAAAAAAGAAAAAATTGCTCCCTTATTTCACACCATATACAACAGACAACTCAAAGTGGATTAAAGACTTAAGACTTAGAACCATAAAACTACTAGTAGAAAATGTGGGGGGAAAAAGCTTCTTGACATTGGTGTGGGCAGTGATTTTTTGGATAGGACACTAAAAGCACAGGCAACAAAACTAAAACTAGACAAATGGGATTGTATTAAACTAAAGCTTCTGCAGAGCAAAGGAAATAATGCGGTGAAAATGCACCTATGGAATGGGAGAAAATATTTGCAAATCATATATCTGATAAGAGATTAGTATCCAAAATATATAAGGAACTCCTACAACTCAATAGCAAAAAGCAAGCCTATTTATGGGGCGCCTGGGTGGCTCAGTCAGTTGAGCGTCTGGCTTCACCTCAGGCCATGATCTCACGGTTTGTGGGTTCAAGCCCCGCATCGGGCTCTGTGCTGACAGCTAGCTCAGAGCCTGGAGCCTGCTTCAGATTCTGTACTTCCCTCTCTCTCTGGCCCTCTCCTGCTTGTGCTGTCTCTCTCTGTCTCTCAAAAATAAATAAAAAACATTAAAAAAAAAAAAGCAAGCCTATTTAAAAACAGGCACAGGACCCGAATAGTTATTTCTCAAAAGGTGCACAAATGGCCAACAGGTATGTGGAAGGATGCTCAACATCATGAACCATCAGGGAGATGCAAATCAAAACCACAGTGAGATGTCACCTCACACCTGTTAGAGTGGCTGTTATCAAAAAGACAAAGGATGGCCAGTGTTGGTGAGGATGTGGAGAACCTTGTACATGGTTTATGAATGTAAATTGGTGTAGCCATTATGAAAAACAGTATGTCCAACTTCACTTTAAGCATCTTGAGAGAGAGCCTGGCTCTCTCCCAAAACCAGTTCTGATCCTTATTACTAACCAATATCCTAATGTAAGATCCTCCAACAAACTACATCTAACACTGTACTGATTATTTCAGGGTGTTTGTCCATCTTAACTGAATTAACGTTTTAGAAATTTGGTATCTCTATGTAAGTCAAAACCCCAATGAGATGAGCTATCACCTCACACTGGTCAGAATGGCTAGAATCAGTAAGACAAAACACAACAAGTATTGGTGAGGACGTGGACAAAAAGGACCCTCCTGCACTGGAGGTGGCATGTAAACTGTTGCAACCACTTTGGTAAGAAGTATGGCATTTCCTCAAAAGATTAAAAACAGAACTATCATACAATAAAGTATATCTACTTCTAGGTGTTTATCCCAAGAAAATGAAAACACTAATTCAGAAAGGCATATTCACCCCTAAGTTCACTGCAGCATTATTTATAATAGCAAAGATACAGAAGCAGCCTCAATGTGTATCGGTAGATGAATGGCTAAAGAAGATGTGGAGTGGTGTGCGCATGTGTGTGTGTGTACATGCGTGTGTGTGTGTGTGTGTGTGTGTGTAAAATAAAATATTAGCCATAAAAAAATGAAATCTTGCCATTGGCAACAACCTGGATGGATCTAGAGGTTAATTAATGAATTAATTATTATGCTAAGTCAGTCATAGAAAGTCTGTCAGGCAGAGAAACACATACTTTATGATTTCGTTATATGTGGAATCTCAAATCAAAACAGCACTTTTTCATGGCACCTGGGAAGCAGTGGCTGCTTCAGGGTGAAGCTGAACATCTCTTTCCCAGTAACCAGCTCCTGGAAACTCATTGAAATAGATGACAAACACACACTTCATGCATTTTATGAGAAGCAAACGACCATGGAAGTTGCTTCTGATGCTCTGGGTGAACATTGGAAGGGTCACATGATCCAGAGCAGTGGTGGCAACGACAAACAAGACTTCCCCGTGAAGCAGGGTGTCGTGATCCGTGGCCATATCTGCCTGCTGCTGAGGAAGGGCATGCCTGCTACAGACCACGGAGGACTGGAGAAAGTGCCAGTCTGCTGGGGGTTGCCTTGTGGATGTCCATCTCCGTGTTCTCAACTTGATCATTGTTAAAGACAGACAGAGAAAGATATTCCCGGACTCACTGATACTACTGTGCCTCATCACCGGGGGACCAAAATGGGTAGCAGAGTCGACAGGCTCCTCGGTCTCCCTAAAGAAGAGGATGTCCACCAGTGTGTGGTGAGAAAACCCTCAACAAAGAAGGTAAGAAACCTAGGACCCGAGCACCCAGGATTCAGCACTGTTACTCCACGTGCCCTCCAACGCAAACGCTGACCTACTGCCCTGAAGTCTGAAGAAACAGCAGGCTAAACAAACAAGGAAAAGGCTGCAGAATATGCTAAACTCTTGGTCAAGAAAATGAAGGAAGCCAAGGAAAAATGCCAGGAATAAATTTCCAAGAGACAGAGGCTGTCCTGAGAGCTTGTACTTCTACATCTGAGACTCATCAAAAATGAGATTTTCTAAAATTAACAAATAAGATCAGACATCAAAAAAATAAATAAGTCAAAACAAATGAACAAACAACTGAAACAAATGTTTAGATACAGAGAATAAACTAATGATTGCTATAGGATAGAGGAGTGGGGAGATGAACAAAATAGATAAAGGTAGATAAAAGGTGTGGCTTTCCAGCTATAAAATAAATAAGACACGGGTATGAAGGGTGCAGCATAGGAAATCTTGCCAATAATATTGTCACAATTTTATATAGTGGTAGGTGGCAACTAGACTTACTGTGGTGACCATTGTGTAATATATACAAATATCGAATCACTAGGTTATATACCTAAAACTAATACAACATTGTATGCCAGTTATTTTTCAATGGAAAAAATGGCATTCTAAAATTTATCTCAAAGTAGAGAATCAGCCCAGAATGTGACTCTCATTGCAATAACAATAAAAAGATGTAAACCCATAGGAAGAACAGACAATGATGATGGTGATGATGATGATGATGATGATGTCACCTCTGCCAAAATTCTGTTCTCTTAATACTTTCTGTCTCCACATAATAATCTTACTTTCAAGGATCAGTTTTCCCCACGTTTGAGTCACATTGGTACGTTACAGGCAACTCTTTGCAGTCACTTGTACCATACTTCTCCCCTTCCAGAGTTAACAGGATTGAGTCTTAATTGTATTCTGCTTATTTTATTTTTTTAATGTTTATTTATATATGAAGGAGAGAGACGGAGTGTGAGTGGGTAGGGACAGAGAGAGAGGGAGACACAGAATCCAAAGCAGACTCCAGGCTCCAAGCTGTCAGCACGGAGCCCGACACGAGGCTCGAACCCTCAAACCATGAGATCATGACCTGAGCCAAAATCGGACACCCAGCTGAGCCACCCAGGCGCCCCTATTCTGCTTATTTTATAATCCAGTAGGATACAGATGTAATATTTTATGTCTCTAATTTTTAAACCTTGTTTAACTGATAAATTATACTGTCATTCTTCATCTTTGTGACCTCCTCTGTCAACATTCCTCAGAGGAAAGTCTTCCTTAGGAGCGAGGCTACGTGGCCTTAGTAAGATGTCCAAGCGTATGTCTGAAGAACGCATGTGTCATGACATCTTACTGACTATATTGTCAAGTTCCCTGTATCGCGGTACACGGACTGTCGTCATTAGGCAGCATTCAGTGTTTTTAGGCAATAGGACATAATACAAAAATATCCCTGCTTTCGTCAAAGAGACCAAAGGACAGAGAGAAAAGATACATGTAAAAGTGGAATAGAAGTCTAGGAGAGATTATTTTAAGTGAAGAGAGTACATGAAAATATTGATTTTTCTTTCTTAAATATTTTATTAGTACTACTAGTATCGGAGAAACGACTACAGGTTATTTTTCTAACAAACATCATGCCAGTAGTATTTTGTTTGGTTTTTAGGTTTCTTAACCCCTCTTCTCAAATTATCTTAAGATTCTTCTGGGTGCAAAGTAGGAAAGCTAGAAAGCAAAGGGGAAATAACCGAGTGGTCTTACACTGAAACATCATCAACTGCTCATTTTAAAAATCTTATGTTCTTTGAGGAGGAAAAATAGAGCTGGGTGAATTTTTTTTAAGTATTATGCAGACATAAAAATTAACACAAAAAATATATTTATTTTTTGGTCATGGGTTTCCAAGGATTCTTGTCATATTAGGTGATATCCTGCAGTCTGCTGTGCTAGAAATGACATGTTTTGGCTAGTTGTGCACATGGATTTGCCCAAATCAGGCTAAAATGTTATGTTCACTCCTTTCTCTTTTCTAGAACTCCCTGTTTAGAGCCACACCCAGTCCGCTCCGTGTGGCTCTGCCGGACAAACTTGCGCGGTGCCCCCGTAGAGAAAAGGTCCACCGCTAGGAAGCAGGAGAGTTTGTTTTGATGGTTGCTGGTACAGCTCATTACTCCACAATTATGGTCTTTTTAAAAATCTATTCAGAAGCCATGATTGCTATTTACCATTTGATGGAACAACCATTGGGGACTTTCTGTTGCAAGTGTCAGAAAACGCAGCTCCCGCGTGTTAAGGCAAAAAGGGGATTCACTGGTTCAGATGGTGGGAAAGGTCTGGCGGTGGTCGGGATCGGCTGACTGAGGGGCTTGAGATGGCGCCGGAGTCCTGCCTCCCAGCCCCGTAATCATCTGCAGCCTTCCTCTTGTGACGCGATGGCCTGCAGAGGCTCCAGCTCTAAGTATTGTCAGACTCTGGTCAGCTCACAACGAGACTGAACAGAAAAGTCTGGATCTGGCAGACATTTGCCCGAGTATCTTGTATGCCGAGCTCTGAACCAGTAACTCTAGGCAGGAGAGTAGAATGTGTTGATTGGCTTAGATCGAAGTCACGTACTCTCCTGGAGCTGAGGTCAGTTCATACTATTCATACGGGTTGAGAACTGTTATGCAAAGAGAAGACATTTATTCTGTGCCGCTAAAAAAAAAAAAATAAGAAACGGCCTCATCAACACTAAATTACAAAATGCGGTCACTAGTTCTACGACCCTAGTATACAACCTGCTGAATACAACAGTGTCAGTGTAACTAACGCTTTGCTGGGAGAGACATATTCCTAGAGCGTGATGACAGAAGAATCCTGAGGGAGTTTAGCCTCTATAAGGGACATTGAGAATTACTGATAAAGTTAATTTTGCAGGTATAGAAACTGAAGCCCAGAGAAGTCCCAGGTTCAAGCTCATAGGAAGGATCAGTTTTAGAACTAAGCGTACAACCTGAACTTCCACTTTGGGCCGTGATGGAGGAACTGGATTTACCATCCCACCGTAAACAACTAACAGACCAGGAAAAACATCGAAGACGACAGTCAGATATTGAGTAGAGGTACAGTACTGTGACACCTGACAAAAGGAACACAATATGAGAACACAGTAAGGGTATTCTCATTTATTGCTTGGAAGCAGTTTCTTGCCCACAGCACATGGAGGGAGAATCTGAAGAGCGCCCAGTGGTCCAGCTGAGTTGAAGACATAGAGATTGGAGTTTGGTTAGGCAAAAGAGCAGCTGAAATCTTTGGGGCACTGTACCTGGAGGGACAGAGCTCTGGGGATCCGCATTGGGGTACTGATTTACACGTGTGAAAGGAGAATATTTTAAAAAAGAAACAAAACAAACAAGAAGCAATAGGCTGAACAGTTACTAAAATTCACTCAGGGCTGCGAAGAGTTTTGCCATACAGTGGGAGTAGAAAAACGTGATAATACATGAGATACTGTCTAAAAGTCCTCAAAGCATCACCATCTTAGTAGCATGACTAAATTAGCAGTAGACTAGAGACCGCAGTGAGGAAAGAAAGTGAAGCTATTTAAAATAATACAAGTGGAATCCCTAAAATTAAAAATATATTTTAAATGGGGGCACCTGGCTGGTTCAGTCAATGAAGCATGTGACTCTTGATATCAGGGTTGATATCAGGGTTGAGAGTTCAAGCCCCCACATTGGGTGTAGAAATTACTTATATATATATGTGACATAAAATATATTATTTATATATATATTATGTACATATATATGCATAAAAATACATTAGATAGAATTAATGCCATATTAGGCATCAAAGAAGAAAAAATTAGTGAACGAGAATCCATAGCAGTAGAAAATATCCAATAATGAAGGGACAGAAAGAATTTTTTTATATAAGAAAGAGTACTCTTTTTAAGTTTATTTATTGAGAGAGAGAGAGAGAGTAGGGGAGGGGCAGAGAGAGAGGGAAGGAATCCCAAACACTCTCCACACTGTCACTGCGGAGTCCCATGCAGGGCTCGAACTCATGAACCATGAGACCATGACCTGAGCAGACGCTGGACACTTAACCACTGAGCCACCCAGGTGCTCCCAGAAAAAATTAAAAAAAAAAAAAAATTAACATATCATCAGTGACCATATCACATCTAACTTCAAAGTATAATTGGAATCAGTAGGAACAGTGGTGAAGGGGCCAGGGAACAGTACAATTACTTGAAGATATAATGATCAAACTTTTTGTACTTTTGATGAAAACCCAAGAAGTACAAGTGAACTACAAATAGAAAAAATATATATGAAGAAGACCCCATGGCACATCATAATCAAATTGCTAAAAAACAGTGCTAAAGAGAAAATCGTATGAGCTGCTGGAGAGGAGAAAAACTAGGTTGAGTGGTACCCGACCTCAGCTTGTTCATCCCTCCCATGTGAGATCAAAATGTGTAGGGGAGGGGAATCTCTGGGGTCTAGAAATTAAACATGTATTCAGTTTCTCTCGAATTTTATTTTCACATTCCAGCTTCATAATGTGTTTATAATTTTATGGCTTTATAGGATCTTAAATGTATACACTCATACAGAGAAATACAAAGTACATTTTTTTTAAAAAAAAGAGAAATGACTTTTACACTGTTGATTAACACCTTTAAAAGTCATTTCAGTGTAAGGAAATATGTCAACAGAAGAAACAAATTATTTTCCTTTGTCACCGGTACTCTTACCTATTTTACAAAGTTTTTAAAAGGCAGAAGGGGAGATGGGGAGGAAAATACATTTTACATATAGATAAAAAATTAATGACAACAGAGTTCTCCTCAGAAACCATGCAAAACCCTTCATCTTCAAAGTCTTCAACAACTAAAAAAAATATACAGGCTTTTATATCCAACAAAAAATACCTTTTAAAAATGAAGACAAAATAAAGATACTTGTTTTTTTTAAACAAAGAAAAGCTGAGTAAATTCATCATGGGGAAACCTATACCGCAGTAATATTAAAGGAAGTTCTTCAGACAAAAAGGAAAATAATACCAGATGGAAGTTGAGATCAATACAAAAAAATAAAGAATGCCAAAAATGGTGAACATGTGGGCAAGTGTAAAAGATGTTTTCTTCTTTCAGGGTCTTTAAGATAATTGATTAAAGCAAAAGGAAAAATAGTCACATTACGTAGTTCATACAAGTGAACGACAACACTCGCATAATGTACATTCAGGTGAGGAGAGTGGAACATAAGATGCAGACTTTAAACAAAATCATATTTATAGTTTCCTTGAATGGAAATGACCCAAAGACTCCACTACAAGGCAGATACGGTCAGATTGGATAAAAAAGCAAAATCCAACTGTATGCTATCGACAGAGACCCACTTACGTATAAAGACCCAGAAGGGTCAAAAGAAAAAGATGACCAGGCAGACAGTAATTCAAAGAAAATTAGAGTGGCAATATTTATATTGAATATAGTGGTTTTCAGAACAAAGAATATTGGGAGTAGAGAGGGTAAAATTCATCAAGAGGACATAATTTAAAATTTATATTCACCTGATAACAGATTCAAAATACATCAACAACTAAAAAGTGAGATAGACAAATCCACAATTGTAGATTGTGGACTTCTCAATGGTAGAAACCTCTTTCTCAATGATAAAATATAGAATAGAAAATTAATAATGAGATAGAAGGCTTGAAAAACAGTATCAATTTGGCCTAATTGATATTTTTACACATATCTACTCAGCAACAGAATGCATATACTATTCAAATGAACATGAAAGATTCACCAAGATAGACAATATTCTGCCCCATAAAACAGGTGTCAATAAATGTAAATGGATTAAAATCACACAAAGCATATCCTTTTGCCACAACAGAATTAAATTCAAAATAACAGATACCTGAAAAACTTCCCACATATTTAGAAATTAAACACCTCATTGATAAATAACTCATGAGTTAATAAATCAAAAGAGACATTAGAAAAATATAGCAAATCAAAATTTGTGGAATATAGCTAAAATAGTGCTTATGGTGAAATCTATACCACTCAATGCTTACTTTAGGAAACAAAGTCTTAATGAATTAAGCTTTTACCTAAAACTAGAAAAAGACCCAATTAAACCAACTAATAGAAGGAAAGAAATATTACCGGTAAGAGCAGTAATCAATGAAATAGAAGAAAAACAATGAAGAAAATTTCAATCTCTTTCACTAGAGTTTTAAAAGGGATTTAACTATAATTTAATAATTTTTGTGCATTTTATTCTACCCTTTTTCCTGGTGTATTATAGGAATACTTCCATTCATAATATATGTTAACAGTAAACTTCAGTTGACAGTCTTAACAACTAAGCCAAAGAGAAGTTGAAACTTGGTTACGTGGAAGAATCTTGGCTTCAAGGAATTGTGGATCATAAGATAATGTGGATTGCTCTGAGGCTTCTTTGTCTCTTGGTATATGGTTTACCGATCTATAGTGTGTGTAGAGAGATTATCTGTCACTCAGCTATGGATTGTAAGTGATTTTTATTGTACAACCAGTGCTTTTATTTTCCTATCATACCTTCATAATATATTAACACTTCAGGAGATTGATTTTTTGAAGTATTGATTCACTGTGTTGATTTTTACTACTGATATTTGAATGCAAACCTATTCATCCACGTGATGAAACTCAACTTTGAAAGTGAAGTGTTTTAGGTTATGGCATTTGACAGTTTTAAACTTTAACCATCATTCAGTTTAGAGGTAAAGTTCATTAAAGCTCCTATGGAAAAAAAAAAAAAAGGAAAAAAATTGCTTCTAAAACTTAAAGAGAAAAGTCTACATTAAAATCACAGGTTTTCTAATACTTTAAACACTCATTTTGAAACAAAGTTTTAAAATTACTGGTTATATTTATTTTTATGTTATTATACAGTCTATACCTTCTAACCTAATAAAAGTAAATAAATAAATGGAATGCCTTGACAGCTTGGATGTCTCTACTGCCTGATTCCTAGGTTTCAAATTGATGGCTCTGTGTAAGGAGCCACTTTGGCAGCTAAGAACAGAACACAGATACAAGACATGCATGTAATGCTCTAGCATTAATATGGTTGTGTGTGATTCTAAGTAAGTTCCCTTGTCCACATCACAATTAACTCAGCTGTGGTTTTAGAGGTATTTCCCCCTCACAGAGATAGTGTTTATTTGGGAGGTGGGGAAGAGACTGGTGGATCATTAAGGAAGCCATAAAGAAATCTAAATCTCCTGGAGAAGGCCTGCATAGAATTGGGGGGAAATAGATTATATGAGTTGAATTGATAAGAATCTGTTACTATTTTGGGGTGCCTAGGTGGCTCAGTAAATTAAGCATCTGACTTCAGCTCAGGTCATGTTCTAACAGTTTGTGAGTTTGAGCTCTGCACTGGGCTCTGTGCTGACAGCTCGGAGCCGGGAACCTGCTTCAGATTCTGTGTCTCCCTCTCTTTCTGCCTCATGCCTGCTTGCCCTCTCTCAAAAATGAATAAACATTAAAAAAAGAAATTGTTATTGTTCTGTACATTTAAGGTGCCATTTTATACACCAATCAATAAAAACCATTTTTATTTTATAATATTTTACATGAGGAAGAAACTCCTATTATAACATTATTATATTGCCCTACTTGAAAAGTGAGAGCAGATTACTGTAGTCTAACAGTATAGTACTGTTTTTCCTACTCTTATCATGTTCAAGGAACATCACTTATTTGTGGTCTGGCCAATGTATGCCTAGCAGACTTGTCTCTCCCTCAGTTTTGAACAGTGTTTTTTCACTCTTGAAACATTAGGTCACTGATTTGCTGTCATTTGTCATCCTCTCCAAAATGACGTTTCTGACGGTGTTAAGTGTTGTGCGGTTAGGTGTATGCCGCTCAGTCAGCTAGCTGCAGAAGCCGTTAGCACGCGCGCCCCTTCCCCAGCGTCCAGTGTCCCCGTGCAGTGTCCCCGTCCTGACTGCCCTCCTTCCACCATGCCTGCTGTGGCACACTGCCCTACACATCCATCCCATCAGGACGAGAATAACACGCATGGCCATCATGAGGTCAGTCCCCAGACCTCACTGTTACAGACCTGCCCTTGAGAAGTTGAGGCCACGAGTAGCTCTGACTAGATTTCATTAGGTGATAAGGTGTTGCCTTGATCCTACAGATACTCCTGTTTCACGTGCCTGCTCCCCCGTGTTGTTCTGCAGGGAACCCCTAGACAACTTTATAGATTTGTTGCTAATGATCATGGCCCACGTTACGCATTCTCTGCTTATGACTCAACAATATAAATCAAATACTTCAACCAAAGGGGCAAAATTAGGACTAAAATTCTAAATTTCAATCATTTTAGATCAAAATTAAGACATCTTGGGGAGACTAAAATTGGTTGCTTCAAAGAGTATGTTCTGGTTGCCCTGAAGATAAAAATGGGGAAGGGGCAGGGGGAGTAAAAGCCTTTCCTGCCCAGCTGCCTGTCTACCTACGTTGCTTTTCGTTTTGATTTTGATCATCTGTTCTCTCCTTTCATCAGCCAGTACAGGCTGCACAGCTGACTCACCAGAGCCTCCCCAAATGTCAGCCCCCTTCCCCCAAAGCAAAATTTCATTTCCCCAAATGTCTTTATCGCCTCCAATGGTTTACATTTGCAGCAGGCTTTGCAGGCACAGTCCTCGACTATTTGCGCTCAGGCTTATTTCTAGAGGGAGTGTTAGGATTTGGAAGGGGTGATGAAGGTAGGCTGAAATTTTCTTTCTCTTCCCATAGCATAGGTTTCTTTTCCTCTCTTTCCATTACTGACCTTCAAACTGGATGCGAGTGTCAGAAACCTGACCAGAACACGTGCCGGATTTCTTACAGAAGCTGGGGTTTGGGCAGTGTAACAGGAGGCCCAGGGGAGAATAACTTCAGTCTTTACCTAGGCCAGTGCCCAGGAACCACACGACCCTTGGCCTATGCTGCGTGGGCCCCTCAGTAACCCACCCACCTCCCTTCCTGTCTGTCCTTTTCAGCCTGGTCCTGACCTGTGCCTTCTCTGTGACAGACTTTTGGGATCTGTTAACTAACTGGTCTTTCATCTGTTTCTAAATGATGTCAGTGATGTTAACATAAAGGGAGTTGTTCACAGGTGAAAAGCAATATCAGATGTCATGGCAATAAAGTTGTGGTTTTTTCAGTTGCAGAAGAGAAAAGGGCCTTAAAACTAGTTGCAGTGCCCTTTGTTCATGAAGTATAATTCATGCCGTGTACCCTGTCACTTTCATTTGTCAAGATGTACCGGAGGTTTAGAGGTGGCCTAGAAAAAAATCTGTGGCCAATTTACAAGGTTGTTTTTCTCCGGACCATCCTTGACCTCCTTGATCATGTTATACGCTGCGGCTGATTGCTCTCTTGGGTCATTTTACCAAAACAGCCTCCCCAAAGGAACCTTTTTCTTTTCTTTTGTTTTTTAAATTAATAAGTGGTATGTTCAAATACCTCTAAGAAAGAAATAGTGCTGGTCAGTTTCCCACCTTATAAAGCCAGTGTGTGTTATTAAGGTCACAGAATAAACAGTAGAAACAGATTGCAAGAAACACTAAATGAAGATGAGTGGATGTCATAGAATAAAGTAAGATGCTGCTAATACCTCATTTAAGACCACGTCCATCAGACTCAACTGTAAGAAACAGACAGGAAACCGTAAGTTTGTGTTTTTCTTATAAAAGGCTTTTCAGGGGCCCCTGGGTGGCTCAGTTGCTTTAAGCATCCGACTCTTGGTTTCAGCTCAGGTCATGTTCTCATGGTTTGTGAAATTTAGCCCCATGTCCTGGCTTAGGTGCGCGAGCTCGCTCGCTCCCTCTCTCTCTCTCTCAAAGGAAATAAGCTAAAAAAAAATAAAACATAAAATAAAAGCCCTTCAAAAGGAATATAGAACTTTGCTATCCAGTGCCAGCAAAGTTCTCGGTCAGGTTATTACCTTCGCAGCTAAGAATCAGTGAGCGGGAAAAGGCACGAGGGGGCAAGAAGGAGCCGACACAACAGCCTTGGAGAAGAAGAAGAAACAGAAAAACTAAAACAAACTTTTGAAAGTGTAAGAATCTGGAGCCATTTAGAATTAAAATCGTACGAAAATGTCACTGAATGATCATCTGCTAGTTGTTTCTATTGTGAAGATGTCAGTAATTCGGGTTCCCCAGATGCTGACCAGCTGCTGGTCCCTAAGCGGCATCTGCTATATCACTGGGCCTTCCCGGCGAGAGGTGCTTTCTGTCACAGTGAGGGCCTGTAGGCCGAACCCCAGAACCCCTTGAGAACTGCCCAGCCCTCTTTTCTCCCACATTCTGCCCCAGTGCTTTCTTAGTGTCCTAAGCAGGAAAAACAAAAATCCCCAAGGTGCAACTTTTGATCTTTTAATGATTATATTTTGAATGCCCTTTACATTCTGACTCAGTCATTTTTAAGGCATTAATCAGAACACAACCATATTTAGTAAACACAGTTGTCTGCAGGTGTCAGAGCCCTAGGGCCTTGCCTGCAGGGACATCCCGTTTCCATTGTGCTGGACGGAACAGCTCTTCCTTCATACCACTCGCTCTAAGTTGTGAAACTGGTGCAATTAAGATATTTTTTTTTCTTAAAGATAGGTTTAAAAATTATGATTTCAGTTAAGTATCACTGATTATGTAAAAC
This sequence comes from Suricata suricatta, assembly GCF_006229205.1. NCBI lineage: Eukaryota > Metazoa > Chordata > Mammalia > Carnivora > Herpestidae > Suricata > Suricata suricatta. The sequence goes on from NC_043702.1 coordinate 55,876,530, forward strand.
TGCATGTAAAGCAAAACGTTTAGACAAACCACATTCACCCTTGTAAAACTATTTCTCACTTTTTCTTTAATGTGCTTGTCATTTACTGTGTGACACTAGTGTCCTCCAGGAAAGAAACTTGCTTCTCAGAACTTCTGGCTAATTCCAGTTCCTATCCTCCCTTCCACCAAACTCATTTGCTCAGTAACTGAACTTCTGTCCTAACGCAAACACTATAGGCTGTGATCTCCCTTAGCCTTCTGGCCGCCAGGCCCCATCTCCCCTTCACGGCCCTCCCTCCGCTACCCTCCTTACCCTTTCCCAGCTCCACAAATGGGAAAAATAATTTTCCTCTTATTCAAAGCTAATTCCTCTGCCCTGGATCCTACTTCCATCTGACATGTTCAAGAACCATACTCCATGAGTTACCTCCTCTTTTCCAGAAGTCTTCAATCTGCCATTGCCCTCCCCCTCTCATTTCCAAACCTGCTCTGCTTTTGTTTCCCTCTGTTAATGCCCTCTCCCCCTCCCCTGTGCCTCTGATTCACTTGGTTACCAAGGCCTGTTGATTCCGCCTCCCACATAAGTCCTTTACCCCTTTCTCCATTACCGCTGCCTGGGTTCCAGCTCACACCATCTGTTTCTGGTCTACGGCCTTACGCAGCCTCCCACCTGATTTCTGCCAGCCTTGCCATCTCACTGTGTCACTCACCTTCAGAACCTTCAGGGGCCCTGCATCGCTGACTGGGCAAAGTATGAATCTGTAGGCATGGAAGAGCCTCTGTCTGCCTCTCTGGACTCCTGCCATGCAGTCACACACACCCCCTCCTCCGTACCCAGGCCAAACTTCCTTATAATTCTCTAAACATCCCATTGTTTGGTTCAAGCAGGGTGCCTTTGATTTCCTTGGAACACCTTGCATTTCTTTAAATTTATTTTTTTTTTGTTTATTTTTGAGAGAGATAGCACAAGTGAGAGAGGACAGAGAGAGAGAGACAGACAGACAGACAGAATCTGAAGCAGGCTCCAGGCTCCCAGCTGTCAGCTCAGAGCCCGACTTGGGACTTGAACCCATGACCCATGAACCACGAGATCATGACCTGAGCTGAAGGTGGACACTTAACCGACGGAGCCACCCAGGAGCCCCCGGAACACCTTTCCTGACGCACCTCCTCCAACACGCACACCCCAGTCCTGCCCTGCAGGTCACCCAGCATGTGAAGCCTAAGCAGTGTCCCTTCCCCAGCTCCCCCTCGCACTTTCTCTGGAGCATTTTCATGCTGGGAAACCTCTGGTGGAGGTGGGAGAAACCTCTAGTGAATTCCTTGAGCCAATATCCTTTTTATCTTTGTATATGTCATCACTTTATAAATGTTCATGAATGAATAAAAATGACTGTTTTGATGGCCTCTAAGGGGAATAAAGACAAAAAGGCTGCAATGTTCAGTTTTTACAGATGCAGTCCTTTGTCGTGGAGTCCTAGAAGTCACAAAACAAAATTTAAGAAGTACGACTTTTAGATATAAATATTCAAAAGGGAGTCCAGTGCAACGCTGTTACACAAATAGAAGTTTAGGAAGCCTCTGGTGCTTCGGTGTTCTTTCTAGAACCATTTCCTGGAGAGCTGTATAAGCCACCTTCCAGGAGGTGCAAACAAAAAGAACACACCACCACCAGCCCCACATGGCCCAGGATGCCTTTGTAAAACACCATCCAAGAAGGAAATGTCTAAATAATAATTTCCTAAAGATTGCTTTCTGAGACATACATGTGGTCCTTCAGAGAGCCAGCCTGCTCGGACGGTTCAAACCCTGCCTTCAGTAGGTCTAATATGAAGAATGTCCCAGGATTTTCCAGATACCACTCTCACTGCTGCTTTTGCGAAGGCGAGGAAGAGAATTGGTTCCGCCATAACCTCTCAATGTTCCGTGCTGTTTGCCATGAGCCTGATTTCAAGTTATTTCCCACCTTCTACTGTTTCGCTCTCCCAAATAGAACTTTAAGATCCCGTATCGTGAGTTGACTGGCATGTACAGGACTGGGACTTACTCTCTCTTCTAGTCCATTTTTATTAACCTTACCAGGGTCAAGTGACACTGAGTAGCCGAAATCTGGGAATATCTAGCCAGCTGGCATCCCAAAGACTTTCCCTAAAACTAATGTCGTGATTCTCTAGCTATTTCATCATTATGTAACTTTTTAAATACAAATCAATGCTGTTTCACTTCTTCCCCTCAAATCTTGCAAAGCAAGATTGCATCTCTTATCCAGTTTTATTCACTCGGAGGAACACAGACGAACACAAAGACCTCATAGACCATCTGAATGTTGATCTTGGGCTCTGCTTCAGAAACTCTAGGAAATGCTTTCAGTTTACAGGCACTGAGCATCATTAATAATCCAGAAGCAACCGTGCCTGCATTCCTGATGCTTTTCCATAAAACACATAGAAGAGATTATGGCCTGCTTTTCAAAATCAACATGTTTTGTGCTCAGGCTCACTTGGCAGTGACCGGAGTCACAGGCACATACCTCCTTGGAAGGAACCCAAACCAGGTTTCCATGACAGCCTTATTGGCTATTTTGGCCAGTATGAGTATTCTGAATTCTGATATACCTTTTCTCACCGATTCTAACAATTGGGTTTTTTTCCATTTTAACATTTCTGGAATTGGGATTTATCTTATAATCAATGCTTTGCCATAATTTACTTGGCTTGGTTTTCCTAAATGGAATATATGCGTGTTACATTCATTATAAGTCCTGTATTCAGTAGCATCTTAAATGTGAAGAAATGTTATATATATATTATTTTAAAAGTCATTTACCTGGTTTCTAAGACCTATCTGATACATAAGTAGAACAGTAGCAAAAATGACAATCTTGGTGGTGAATTTCATTATTTGCAATAGGTCTTTATTTATGTTGAAGCCAATTCAGCACACTTTGTGATTTTCACTCTCATGTTACTGCCTTCTGCAGGAGGAAATAAATCCTACAGGTAAGACACGACCTCAAGTAAATGTACCTTGATACACACATCAGTGACTTTCTTTTTCACTCTCCTTCGTTCTTTTATTTCTTGGGAGCATTTTCAGCCAATATTTGCTCAGAAATCTTAGTGTTATTGATCATATTCTAATTAATGTTATTTTATTCTGGGGTTTGGAGTCCTTGTTTCTCTCTGCTACCAATACTTTTTCCTCTACAGTAAGCTAGAATGGCTTCACTGATACATGAAAGTCTAGAGGTACCCTAGCATCTGAATCCTTTCTTTGGAGATTCCTTTCTTAGGGATAAAGGAATCATGCAGCAAAACGTTTTTGTGGCTGCAGTGTTACGTGTCTAATTACTGTACTCAGGGTTTCTGATGAACTGTAGCTTCTGCAGTTTCTAAAATATGTTTATTCCCTTAACTAACACAGTAAATATCAAATCATTTTGAACATAAATCGGCCCTTTTGTGATGATTCAGTATCACCTTCACCATCTGTGGCCCTGACTGTGGTCACAGACGACAGAAGGTGTGGGTCATCTGACAGAATCCTTACGGGACCCAGACGCTCTGCATTGTTCCTTATCCTGCTTCACGCCATAGCACTCGAAAAACGCCAGGATTTGTATGACACATAGATGAGGCTGCTTACGGCTGAAGGGGACCAGTTGGAAAACCACTTCTATTGTGGTTTTCCACAATACCAATAGAAGTGGTTTTCCAAAGTAAATCGCAGAATATTGGTTTGATTTAATCACCATTTCTAAAACAAAGAGGAAATCGAGCTCTGAAAGAAATTTTAACTGATTGTAGGTTCTGCTCAAGGGTTTTCTACATGTAACCATAACGCGCCTCTTCAGGACTAACTATGGCTTGTATTTTAGTGCTTTGATAGAAAACAGTCTCCTTGCCCACGTGTTTCCCCTCTGGCCACTTTGTCACACACTACTCTTTTTCAGGTCCATACATTCAGAGGGCCACACTGGTGCGAATACTGTGCCAATTTCATGTGGGGTCTCATCGCTCAGGGAGTGAAATGTGCCGGTAAGAGCTCTTCCTTTTTGCTTTATTGCGTCAGTTACAAAGTTAGAAGGAATAAGTTATAAGGAGATTCGCTGCTACATGGGCTGGATCCTGGTTTGCTTTTAACACACATGCAGTAGTCTAGATTCTCAGGCAGCTGCTTTAGAAATCGGCAGTTTATCTGCCTTTAACCTTCTTGTGCTTAATGGACAGCAGACTAGGGATCTAGTATTAGTCCATTAAGAAAAAAAAGTTGGCCTGTTCAAAAGGTCTGATAAAAGGAGATAAAAGTAAGGCAATTATATTTAACTCTTGCCTTTGATGCTACAGTAACTAAATTTATAAAATGATTTTTTTAAGCAGTGTACAGGGACCTATGATTGTTGCCTTGGAAACTGAATTTTAAGGATAACTTGTTAAGCTGGATTGTCCTTACTACATTTTTACAAAATCAAATTGAAGCTTTAAGAATCAGTGAATTTATCTTCAAAGATAGTTACCAAATTCTGAAAAACCACTTAGTCAGTAATATTTTGTTTGTGACATTCTGAAATTGTGAATATGCCCAATCCATTTTATAAAATATGACCATAGTATTTTTAGATATAAACTTAGAAACTTTGAAGATTGACACATAAAGAAATAACCAACTCTGGGATTTATTGAAACGCTTTATGAAAGTAAATTATCCACATCATGTGAAATTCATTTGTATAGAACAAACTATACCAAGAATTGGCCATTTATTCAGACTACTCTAAATTCTGACATAGGCTCAAAAATAAACATTTAAAAGACATTTCTTTCTGCCATTTAAATTGTAACACCAAAAAATACATGTTTTTTAGCATGAAGCTTAGCACTTAAAAGTGTATATTAAGAGACACTTCAAAATGGTAACTGTAGTAATTCTGTCAAGTTTATCACTGTAAAAGCCCACATTTCTTTTGTGGCATGATTTAAAAAATATTTAATTCCAGTGTAATAACATGCACGTGTGATGCTAGTTTCAGGTGTACGATACAGTGATTCAGCAGTTCTGTACATTGCTCGGTGCTCACCCCGATAAGTACACTAAGATCCTCTTACTCTGACATCTTCCCCAGAAGTCCCCTGTGGCCTGGTATTTAATGGAATATTTTTGTTGCCCCCATTAGGTGCAGAAATTTGTAGGGTCTGATTTTTCTTCTAAATTGCCTTTTTTAATAGCAAGGTACAATATGCATTGCACATTAACGTTCCAAGCCCTTCTCCTGTCAGTTACAATGCTGTCAGCATCACTAAGGCATACATCACTAGCCAGATCTGTTCAGGGACCCCCTGCCACACAGAGGGATAAGACTTCCTCGCGTGTTGCTCTGACCGATGCAGAGGTGTCCATCAAGGGGAGTCTCCGCTCAGGTCCCGTCTGACGCCATCATCCTAGAGGGATGACAACCCCATTTACAAGTCTCTGCCCAGAGAATAAATGAGGACAACCTTGTCATCCTTCCGATTGCTGGTTCCCAGGTCAGAGTAAGAAACCGTCATTAGGAAGGCTGTGGGTAAGCCTTTGAACTGGAGGGAGCATCCGCGGCGCTGCTAACGTAGTGTTAAACCACCTACGCTGTGGGTTTTCAAAGGTAAACAGAGAACTCTTTCCAGGGCATGAATCCCCAGCTCAAGGAATGCTGGTCTCAGAAATAAGCATGTTTTGCCTTTATGACCCAGACAGACTAGCCGAGACTTTGCAGCAGTTTCGTAAAACATGACTTTGTCTTGTTTGGTTTTTTGCTTAGAGAAGTGATGTGTATCATGTATGTTCTGAAATAGTGAAGCCTGTCGACGTAAGAATGCTGAGTTTGCTATGTTAGCAGAAAACTGGCACACATGATAATCTTTGTCAGTGTGCTACAATCCTAAATCATGTTTGAAAGAAACGTTTTAGAACCTTTAAGACAGTAATAATATGAAGGAAAAGGAAAGAGCAAAACATTGGTTCCCCCCTACTCCACTGCCTGCATTAATAGCCTCCACATCTTGTTGTACATAAAGGGCAGGAATTGAAAGGAAAGCCTTGAGGAGATTCTTCATTGTTATGTTATGTCTTCCCCTTAAAAGCATTATATTCTATGTGATTTGAACCATATTAATGTCTTATATGAGAACAACTCAACTCATATTTTTCAATGTGGAGGTTAGCATTTGAATCAGTTCTGTTTTCTGTGACAGCTAATTCTTAGATCTAAAGTGGCTCATCCTGACATTTGAGCCATCCACTTTAAAACAGAATACAAAGAATTAAGAATTTAAAGAGAGAGAATGGACTATGATAGGTTGAATAAAGGCTCCCTAAAGAAGTCCACTTCCTAATCCCTGGAACCTGTGAATATGTCACCTTTATTGGCAAAAGGGACTGTGTGGTTAGAGTTAAGGGTTTTGAGAGGGGGAGATGACCCCGGATTGTTGGGGTGGGCCTAGTATAATCACAGTCACAGCGGTCCTTGGAAGAGCGAGGCAGAGCCAGAGAAAAAGGGGCAGAAGCAGAGATCAGAAAAGAGCAGGTGCTGTGCCGCTGGCTCTGGAGATAGAGGAAGGTGGCCACGAGCCAAGGAAAGCCGACAGCTTCTAGAAACTGGAAAAGCAAGGAAAGAAAACATTCTCCCCTGGAGCGTCCAGAAGGACAGGCCTGCTAACACCCTGCTACCAGCCTAGTGAACCTCATTTTGGACTTCTGACCCCCAGAACTAGAACGTAAACTCCTATTGTTGTAAGCCACTGAGTTAGTTTGTGGAATAGGAAACTAATATGCAATAGGAATAGGAAACTAATATGCTAGCCACTAAACATTCAAGATATGACTCCCCAAGGAAAAGGGCAGGCCAACTCCCTGTCAGAAAAGAGATGTATTTATCTGCTTTTGATTCTTATGACAGCTCATTTTGTCCTGGTTTCTCTTTTTAAAACCCACCAAGGCAGAAGAACTTGTCAAGAAGTTTTAAGGGGGCATTTGCTAAAAGCATCAGTTTTGTATCCCACACCGCCCCCCCACCAGTTTGTTTAAACATCATGCGAATTGTTGGGTGGTGTTCCAGTCACCAGGTTGGCAGACTTACTGTAGAAATCAGACTGTACCCAGCTAATAACCGGCAAGCTGGCCCTTCAGAACTGAAAGCTCTAGGCTTACTGGTAAGCACGCTGCAGGCCAAGAGGACAAGTGAGGGCCAGTCAGTGCGGACATGGACTTTCCAACACCTGGCACCGAGATTCGATGTCCGGCATTAAATGTCCTCTTCAGCTACAACATCTCCCTCCCTCCAGCCTTCTTTGTGAGAGTAAAATAATGTTGTAGGGAAGAATGGAACTGCAGCTTGGGAGTGGTACTCCTTTTACTAAAATATTTATGAGCATCGTAGGTAGTTTTTAAAAGCAGAGTTCAAAGGATCATCATTCAGGCAGAATAGTTTCCCCCAACCATTTTTCCTTTATGAAATGTAAGCTTATAGCTTAAAATAATCTATTGTTATATAATCATTGAGATTGCCAAACACCCCTCCCACCAAGAAAATCACGATTATTCCAGCAGCATTCCTGAATTGTTTCCACGTTAGCCTTGCCAGAATAGTCTAAGAATTAAGCCAGATAATAATTATTGTAAATCACACATCAACTTAGTAGTGGTTATTAATTCAGATGACTCTGTTTTTCCAGTACATCATTAGCATTGCTGTCACCCCCAACAGGGAATGCCAGGCGCTCTCTCCTGGTAATAAAGTGCATTCACTGCTTAAAGTATACAAGCACTTAGCTTTTAGGCTGAAGAAAAGCAGTGGCAGTAATTTATATTAATTACTCCTATGATTGGCTGTACCTAAAAAGTTATGTCTGTCCTTAAAAGCCAGTGAGAAATTGATTAGACTTGCTCAGATTCACATAGCAATGTGTTCACAATATCCCAAAGAACAAAGTATTCTTCTTAATTTTGCTTATGACTATGACTTCTATTAGTCAGAGAAAGACAGAAATCATATGACTTCACTCATATGAGAAAGTTAAGATACAAAACAGATGAACATAAGGGAAGCAAAAATAATATAAAAACAGGGAGGGGGACAGAACATAAGAGACTCTTAAGTATAGAGAACAAACAGGGATTGCTGGAGGGGTTGTTGGAAGGGGGATGGGCTAAATGGGCAAGGGGCACTAAGGAATCTACTCTTGAAATCATTGTTGTACTATATGCTAATAACTTGGATGTAAATTAAAAATTAATTAAAAAATAAAATAATGACTTCTGATACCTGTTAGCATCAGATTTCCCACTTTTCTTAGATGAGGATTCAGGGAGAGGGGACAGCTAAGAGAGGTTTTAGAATAAAGCTTTTATTTGCAATTATTAAAAATATAAACACTCATTCAGTAAGGTCTAAACTCCCGATCATGGAGTTGTGAGTTCAAGCCCCACATTGGGTATAGAGAGTACTTAAAAAAATATTTTTAAAATAAATAATATGAACACTCACAGAATAGAATGAGCAATTATCTTTCCTTTCAAAACACACATTAACATTACCCCTTCATCGCATCAATATTATATAAATAATATCATTTATTTCAAAAGATAGATTTTTGTGCTTTCTAGATAGAAACCGTGTTATGTTTTTTAGAGAAACCAAGCCCCAGGAAATCTGAAATCTGAGAGTAGCTTAAAGTTAGCACTCTAAGGAATAGAAGCATTTATAAAGGACAGAACAAAATGTGATTTGAATCTTTTCATTTTTTCGTTCCTATGGTTTTAGTGTACGCTTATTAACTGGAAGGACTGGGAGGGGAAGTGTGCTTTAATTGTAACAGAAAAGTAACCCACTAAACCAGGAGATGCAACAAACAAAATGATCTTTATGGACTTTTGTTGTTGTTGTTTTAGTGTAGAGCTTCCTTGGGAGAAATGGAACTATATAGGAGTTATATGACATTAATAAATAAGTATGATAACCAAATAAAGTCTTAATGGCAAACTGAAATACTGATATACTGCCAGGTCCTGCAGCAGCGACTTCAGAGCACAGTCAGAGCTGGTAGACTGCACCAAGACTTAAGGTTATAAAGCGGCTTTATCTGCATGACTTTGCTCTGTCCTTTGGTCATCTGATGGACTTCATAACCAATCCTGCCCCAAATCTGGCCTTTGAAATTTATTTCTAAAATTGGGCAGAATATATTGACCCATAGTTTAATCTTATTCAAATGGAACAAAGAATTATCAATTTACAAAACATTTCCCTCTTCCTAAATTTCTAAATCTGAGCTCAATCCTCACTTTATGCACTTTGCACGGAGTCACAAATCATCTTAGGAACCTGATGTTTAAATAGTAGATAGCTCCAAATGTTCAAAGGAAAAAAGTTGGTATTAGTATCAGACCGTTAGTACCATTCACATTTTGATATTGTATAGCTGCATCAGAATTTTACTGTTTTGCTTTCTAGTGGTGTTCCATGTAGAGTTTATACATAGGGGAAGAATATGACACAAACAAGAATATAATGGGCACATTTTATCCCTACTTTTTAAAAGCCCTTGCCAATGACCTCACTGATTAAGTGGAATTTAAGAAACAAAACAAACAAGCAAAGGAAAAAAAAAAAAAGAGAGAAAGGAAAAACCAAGAAACAGACTCTTAACTATAGAGAACAAACTGATGGTTATAAGAAAGGAGAGGGGTGGGGGGATGGGTGTGCTTGTGGTGAGCACAGGGTGAGGTATGGACGTGTTGAATCACTATACTGTCCACCTGAAACTAATGCTACACTGTATGTTAAGTAACTAGAACTTAAATAAAACTACACTGATATTTAAAAAGTCCTTGCCAAATCATTTACATATATATGTAAATATATAACAGTACAATATAACAATGTCTTTTAAAAAGTATATACAACAAAAAATGGATAAAATAAACATTATTTGAATGAGAGGTTGAAAATAGCAGATTCATACAGTGCTGAAAACCATATCTCAGAATGCAGGACCTACTGCTGGTGAGAAGTGGCGTGCATCACTCGGCGGGCAGAGCACAGGCTGGGAGTCGGGAAGCCAAGGTTACATCTCAGTTCTAGGACTTTCTGGTTGGGTAATCTGAACAAGTTATTTAGACTCTTGGACCTTGATTGCCTTTGTCTGTAAAGACATCGGGATAGGTTGTTACCAAGAGCCCCTTTCCAACTGGGTCTGTCGCTTCTTCGTGCACTTAGAGTATGAGGCACGTCAACTTTCATATTAAAGTATGAAGCTTGGCTGACTTTTATACTTTTAAAATACTATGTAGGAGTTCTTCCGCTTCTGGACAAGATGAACAAATGTGTTTTGTTTTATTCCTCACAGTAATAATAACAAAAGACCCTGTACAGAGTACATATACTTCAACTATCAGAAGACTCTGGAAGTGGAGAAAAACAAGCAGGCCGACTCAAGGAACCCAGCAGCAAGTTGCCTGGGGGCCTTTGTTTTATTGTTGCCGTTGCTGTTTTTAATCTCCCATGTATCTAGAGAAGCCCACAACCCATAAATGCCAACAAGCGCAGACACGAAATAGTCCCAAGTAAAGCCTGCTCTTCCTAGCCAAAGCCCTGGGAAAAGGGCAGCCCAGCCAACCAGAGATCTTTGTGCCATCCCTGCCCTTCTCGAGCTGAACACCATGAAAAAGCCACAGAGCTGCTGTGGCAGCCGTAGTCGACGGGCAGAGCCCTGTTTTCACCCCACCCTGCAGTAACGAGGGGTATGCCTCTCTCCTGGCATCACCGCCTTGCAGGAAGAGAACGGTGCCCCTCCTGGCTCAGCCTATAGGTGAGACCTGGACTTTCATCCCCGCCCTGTAGTGAGAGCAGCGCCTGTCAGCCCCATCCTGTGGGTAGAGCCCTGTCTTCATCCTGACCTGCAGGAGTGAGGCCACTGAGACCATGATCAGAGCTCTGGTCTTCCACGCTTAGCCTGTGGTTCCATGCAGCATGGCGTTCCTGCTCAGCCAGGCTTCTGGGCAAACCCTGGCTTCCATCTCCACCCTGCAGTAACTAGGAGGTGACCCTGCCCCTCCCCAGAATGTGGAGGAAGTCCTGCCATTTGGGGACATACAAGAAGGGAAGGCAAAATAGCACTGCGATAGCATTACAAAGCCTTTGATAGTTGAACCGTGGCCTACAGAAATGAGCCAAGACGTGCATTCTAAATCTAACTAGGTTAACTATCAACTAAAACTGAAGCTTTCACTAGGAGCCAGAGTCTTGTAACTTCATACTAAGAACGAGGAAAATCTCAACTCAAATGAGAAAAGATAACAGATGCTGATATTGAGATGACTTAGATGTTGGAATTATCAGACAAGGAAATTAGCTACCATAATAATGCTCCAACACGCAATTATAAACCCTCTTGAAACAAATGAAAAATAGGAAATAGAAAATAAAGATAAAAAAATAACTACTGTAAATGGAAATTTTAGAACTGAACATTTTATTAACAATAAATTCACCAGATGGGCTCAATACCAGAATGGAAGAGGAAGAAAATGGTGAACTTGAAGATAGATCAATAGAAATTATCCAACTCAAACAAGAGAAAGAAAATAGATTTTAAGAAGTGAACTGAACCCCAGAGACCTGTAGCAGAATAGCAAAAGATTTAACATTTGCATTGTTGGAGTCCCAGAAGACAGTAAAGAGAGGCTGAAAAATTATTTGAAAAATTAGTGGTTGAAAACTCCCCAAATTTGGTTAAAGCTGAGAAAAATTAAGTACTTATTTGGAGACATTTTTATGTAAATGAGATGTATTCGAACTGTATAGATCAGGAAGCAGCTACAATGCTAGTCACCCAGGTCCTTTTCAGGACCTGGCATTCACATGTGACAGAACTGGCACAGAATTCAACTTAGCTTCTGACCTTAAGCTGATTATGACAATACCATGTAGCAAACCCTGGGACGCTACATAGGAAAGGCCTCTCAAAAGGTTTTAAAATAATGACCATAACAACACAGTCCTGGTAAACATTTCTAATCTACGCTGTATAAGAAAATCCACATACTGGGGCGCCTGGGTGGCTCAGTCGGTTGAGCATCCGACTTTGGCTCAGGTCATGATCTCATGGTTCATGGGTTTGAGCCCCACGTCGGGCTCTGTGCTGACTTCTAGCCCAGAGCCTGGAGCCTGCTCTGGATTCTGTGCCTCTTTCTCTCTCTGCCCCTCCCCTATTCACACTGTTTTTCAAAAATAAATAAAAATTTTTTTTTAAATTTAAAAAAGTACATATACTAATACAAGAGCCTTACGGGAACCTAATAGTGGATAATGATAGAGTGAATAATAAATATTATTCCTATTTTACATAACTGAGGCACAGGAAAGGTAACTCATGTGAAATAGATCGTAGATCTAAGTTATAGAAGTTATGTAAAATATTGCAGTGTTCAGGGGAAACGGTATTTAAGTGGACATTTTGCTACTCATTCACCTTATGATTGAGTCTGAAATCTTATCTGTATCTCATAGATATAAAAAGGAATTGGGGTTTGGGGTTATGTAGTCATTTGGACATTGTCTAACTATTACAGAACGTTGTTTGGTCATTTCCTCAGATCATATGTGTCAGACTCTTTGCTCTGGAAGCCTTTCTGTAGTCAAAGAGGCTGTTATTCTTTAGTGACCATAACATTCACGCACATGTTAAAAAGGGGGGGGGGATGGGCGGTGCCTGGTTAAGAAGCCAACTTCAGCTCAGGTCATGATCTGGCGGTTTGGGAGTTTGAGCCCCACGTTGGGCTCTGGGCTGACAGCTCAGAGCCTGGAGCCTGGAGCCTGCTTTGGATTCTGGGTCTCCCTCTCTCTCTGCCCCTCCCCTGATCACACTCTGTCTCTCAAAAATAAATAGATGTTAAAAAAAGAAATTTAAAAAAAACCATTCACGCGCATGTTGGTGCTGGCCACGCCATCTCCAGTTCTGTTCACTTACACACAGAAGTGCAGAGACTTAGTTTCCCTCCACATCGAGCCTGACTTCGCCAGGGGAGGTGGAAGCACGTTCCCTTAGTGACTCCCTTCAAGTCACCACCAGCCTCAAGTTCTCGCTGCAATTGGGCAGTCTCTGCATAGTTAATGAAGGAGCAATTTCATGTATGAGTTCTCAGCTAATGTTTCTTTCTGTTTATCGTTCCTGCCTTAATATAACAAGATTACAGCTTTACCGAGCCGTCATAACGATTATCACCAACATTTGTCTCACATGTTGTACTGTGCACAGCACCTTGAGTGCATTGGCTCATTAACAGTTTTGTGAGGTAAATGCTGTGCTCCCTTTTCTGCTAAAAGATCCAGCCAAACCGGGCTTGCCCGGTGACCACAGGCAGCAGCCATGACGCTGGAGGACTTTCAAATTGGTTTAAGACCTGGCTATAATTGCATCAGATTTTTAAGAGGTCAGCCTCAAGTTCTTCTGAAAAACATTAATGGGTTATGCTTTTAAAAACCTAAAGATGACATTTTTTTAGTTATTCAGCTCTAGTTTATCACTCTTCATTCTAATTTAGCAAAATGTTTGTATTCCTCTGTCCCTTCTAAAATTTCCCGGCTCTCTTCTTGTTGAAAATCAAAGGTCTCAAAATGTTCACTAGAAGATGTTTGAGTTCTGGCATCTTGGACATTACAACCTAGTAAAACTACAAAGCAGAGGACAAACTTCAGTAGAGGCAGCATGGTATCGGTGTTAAAACCATGGACCCTAGAATCATTCACAGGCTTAAATCTCAGCTCCACTGTGTACTAAATGCATGGCCTTCGATAAATTACAGAACACCTATGTGCTTGGTTTCATCTGGTTTATACAGTGAGAAGAATATGGTACCTATTTCATAGGGTTTTGTGAGCTGAATGGAAATAACGTAAAGCCGTGGAATAGTCCTCAGCATCAGTAAGCTGGTGCTAACAAATAATAGCTGTGGCTAATAAATTTATTATTTACAGGATTGTGACCAGATATGAATATGAGCAGCACAATTTTAAGAGGGCCCTGGGATACTCTTACTTTGGGAGGTCTGATTTCTCTTCATATCAAATGTTTTAAAATGGAATTCTGTATCCCACATCAGTATAATTTTTGTGTAACTCTAAAGAAATGGATAACTTTTAGTTGCCTAGCTGGCATAATATTACATTTTGGAGATATGTAAACACTTATTAATTTCATTTTGTTTGAACTGGATCTTTCCTGGGATCGTACAGCAAATAAATGATGAAGCACAAGCTAGAATTCTCATCTTCTGACTTAAAACCAAAATTTTCCAAGAGAAAAGATCGGAGGAATGTTTTTCCACTCTGCAGAAACTGTTGGAAGCTAGTCCCCTTCAAAGCCTAATTCAAGCTGGATGGTGGGAGTGTCTTCTGCTAAAATAAACACTCCAGAATGCTCAAAAGTCTGAAAACATTGATGAATTTTTCCTTTCTATATTCTGTTTTTAGATTGTGGTTTGAATGTTCATAAGCAATGTTCCAAGATGGTCCCAAACGACTGTAAGCCAGACTTGAAACATGTCAAGAAGGTGTACAGTTGTGACCTCACAACACTCGTGAAAGCCCATATCACGAAGCGGCCAATGGTGGTGGACATGTGCATCAAGGAAATTGAGTCCAGAGGTGAGGCGTTTCGGGCGCAGTTCAGCAGTCATGACTTCCCAATGAACACAAGTGCTAATGCCCTTCTGGGTACCTCGTTGCATAACCCAGTGGTCTTCTTCAGTAAGTTTAGGGGGGAATGATTTCAGATGTCAGATGATCTGAAAGTCTGAAATGACTTAATTTAACAAATAATTAACCAGCTTGATTTCAAGGTACAGCGAGCTAGTTATAGGAAATATGCTTCAATATTTTTAATGGGTGATGCTGCCTCTTGTCTAGATAAGTTGACATGGTAGATACCAATTCACTTTTTACATTTTTCTTAGGTCCAGAAGCAAAGGTGTAAATGCTCTATTAAAACCATCCCAGACCAAAAAACAGAACTGCATCATAATTATTCTTTCCTGTTTGGGAAAGACTGGTACAGGCCTATTATTGTAGTTTATCTTTGTCTTCTGTTATGTAAAAGAATTTATGGTATAATTGAGGTGATGAGTTATTTCCCTGGAGACTCAACATATCTAATTAAACAAAGTGATGAGCCAGATTACAAATATCCAGGCAACGGTAGGTCAGAGGTTAAGAACTGTGAGTGAAATGGTTTTATTTTAGGAGAAAATGGGAAGAGGTTTCTAAACCAGTATATTTAATCTTTCTTTCTGACACGTACTTCCCCAGCCTGAAGTCTGGGAAGAAGTTAAAGCTTGAAGAAGAAAAGACATCATTCCAAAGAAACAAATTGGCTCCCTCGCTCTGTTTTTACAGGTCTGAATTCTGAAGGACTGTATCGAGTATCAGGATTTAGTGACTTAATTGAAGATGTCAAGATGGCTTTTGACAGAGGTAAGACCTTCAGCATGGCCGTGCACTTAGGACAGCAAAGCTCTCTGCCAAGAAGGCACAGTTTCTTAATGTTACTCCCTTTGTTGTCTAAGTCATTGGTTATTATACCAAATAAAAAGGTAGCTTGTAATTTTACTTTATGAGTATATTAAATGGTTACATCTTAAGGTGAGGACAAAACATAAAATTTAACTATATTACCAGGGTCTGAGTATCCAAGGCTTGTCTGTTCATCAAAATATATACAGAGCAATTAAATTTGCCAGAAATCATGGAGGAAATAGGGTAGGGTGGTCGGGGGAATCTAAGTGCTTGCAGAGCTCAGACTTTCCAGTTTGGAGTTGGCCCAGCTGACTGCCTGCCGTCCGTGCACCCCATCACCATATTTCATGGAGTGGAGACCCAGTCTAATGACTTAGATCCCTTTCCCCCCCCAACCACAGAATCATTATTGATTTTAACAAATGCCATAAAGGAAAATATTAATAACTAAGGAACTTAACCTAGTCTGTTGGGGTTGGGTGGGTACTGGAGATCAGAAGAGGCTTTCCTTCCAGAGAAGAACAGAAGTTGGTTGCATAATGGATGAGTAGCAAAGAAATAGGATATGTAAAGACCCTGGCAACAGCAGAGATCATGCAGAGGTCCTGAGGCCTGTACTTGTCAAGTCCCTGAAAAGTGCTCTGGCTTAGGGTAGGAACTGAAAGGAGGGTGGACTAAGGCACAATGGATACGCTATTTTACTATAGAAAATCTTAGCTGAATGGCAGAAGGTTCTCAGATCAGCCTCCAAATTCAGTTTAACCCATCATGTAGCTAAACTATAAGATTGGTGACATTATTTTCCAAACCAAAAGTTGGACATGTACCCTATAATGATACAGAACATTTGAAATTTGGATTTCCATAGAAAATTAATAGGTAGTGTGAACAGGAACCATTGGCAGGAGAGAATACCAGCACTCTCTGTTTTCCTGAGTGAAAGTTTTGATAGAGGTGATATTGTCTTTATAATCCTTCTACCTTCCTTTGTGTTCTCTACTCCCCTCCTCCAGGTCTTTAGGCCTCCAGCACCCATACACTCCCCCCCAGTGGAGCAATCTACATTGCCTTTTCCTCCCAGAATGCATTCTACCCCAATTTGCATTGCCACTGTATGTGATTTCAGCACAAGTGTGAAAGACAGATACCGCTGCTCTAATTCACACTTGAGTGTGGATATCCGAGAGGCCATGGTATTTCACATTTAAAAGAGCCTTCTTTAAAGAAAAATAGACTTTGCTTAAGTAGTTTTAGGGTTCCAGTTTTAGGTTAACATTAGTTTTATGTTACAAAATTTCACAGAAAGTACAGAGATTTCCCATAAAACCTCTCCTCTCGTGGCCCCCCCATAGCTTCCCCTATTATTAACACCTTGCATTAATACAGTACATTTGTTACAATTGATGAACCCACATTGATACATTATTATTAACTAAAGTCAGTAGTTTAAAGTTCAGTCTTCATGTTGTACAGTTCTGTGGGTTTTGGCAAATGCATAATGTCATATAGCCATCATTACAGTGTCACACAGGACTTTCACAATCCTAAAAATCCTCTGTGCTTTACCTGTTCTTCCTTCCCTTTCTCCCCCGAACCCCCAACAACCACTGTTCTTTTTACAGACTCCAGTAGTTTTGGCTTCTCCAGAACGTCATAGAGTTGGAATCATAGAATATTAGCCTTTGTTGGCTGATTTCCTTTACTTAGCAAAACGCATCTGAAGTTCTCCATGCTTTTCATGGCTTAATAGCTCATTTCTTGTCATTGCTTAATAATACTTCTTTATCTGGATGTATCACAGTTTATTCACCTATTGAAGGACATCTGATTATACTTCCAAGTTTTTAGCAATTAGGAATGAATGTGGCTGTAAATATTTGTGTGCCCATTTTTATGTGGACACAAGTAGTTTCCATCTCTGGATAAATACCTAGGAAGGTGATGGCTAGATTATACGGCAAGAGTATGTTTAGCTTTGTAAGAACCTGCCTGTCCTCCAAAGGGGCTGTACCGTTCTGCATTCCCACCAGCAGCAATATCGAGTCCCCGTGGCCCCCATCATCTCTGGCACTTGTCAGTGTTCTGGATCTTAGCCATTCTAATATCTGTGTAGGGCAGAGGCTGCTTTTTAATGGGTAGCACTTGTTCTTAAGCCAAATGGAATAAAAGAAGCCTAGTAGAAGATCTAGCTCAGAATTGACACTAATTAAATCTTCTGTAGATGAACGTTCAGGATATTTTAACCAGTTGCTAAATGCAGGAGAGTAAAAGGCCCAGCAGCCCTAAAATACGCCTCTATATGATAACTTCTTGTGATTTCAACACTCTAAAGTTTTGTTTCGTTTTACTTTTGTTCTTCTCACTGTGTGCCTATGCCTAGGGCTCTGACAACATCCAAACGTCATGTGTCAGGAGCCTGGGGTGAGTCAGAGGTGGCCTTTCGTAAGTTAGGAGTGCCTCTGTTGTTATTCTTCACATTCTCTAGGTTTATTTAAAAAGGAAGGAACGCAAGCCCACAGTACTCCTCTAGGAGTTCTCGAGTACTCATGGAATTTACAAATACTGCCGTTGACCTCAGCCCTCTCCTACTGCCCGCTCCTAATTAAACCTGGAAAACTAACTTCAGAAAATTCAGAAAAACAGATTCTGCTTTTCACAGAAAATTGATCATTTGTACATATTAGCACACTGAATTTGACATTAAAAACTGCCACCTTGCTAACCTTTAAAAACTGTAGTACAAAATATGTTATTGAAACAGTGTGGTGCATCCGGATAGTTACTCCTATTTTCTTTTTTAACATCCTTCAAAGATGGCGAGAAAGCAGATATTTCTGTGAACATGTATGAAGATATCAACATTATCACAGGTGCGCTGAAACTGTACTTCAGGGATCTGCCAATTCCGCTCATCACGTACGACGCCTACCCGAAGTTCATAGAGTCCGCCAGTAAGTACGAAGGCGCGCACGCCCCCCATAACCTGACCTGCTGCCTCCTCGTGGTAATCACTTCTCCTGCTTTTCCTGCGAGTTTCCTGAATGCATATTAAATACCTCCCCCTCCTCTCCAGTGTCGGTTATATATGAGTTCTGCCACCAGAGCTTCTCAGAAATGTGCTAGCCCTCATTTTCCAAACTCAAGCCTTATACCAATGCTCCTTAGCTACAGACCGACACTTCTGCAGAATAAAAATGAATAACTAGGAAAATAAAATTGAAAAACAGGACCAAGCTATTTTGTTATCAGATTCAACCAAGCATAAAAGTTACTCTGTCAGATCTCATAAAAGTTTCTAAATTCTTGCTTTCAATTTCTATACATATCCCGTGACAGACCATTAACAGTTTGTAAACTGGCACTAGTCTGTAGATCATACTTCAAGGAGCACCGTTTTAGATCAAGAAGTGATTTTGTAAGTTCTAGTTGAGATGCAAATGAGAAAAAGCACAGGCTCGTTTGCCAAATTTTATTTATGGTGCAAAAATCATACCTGTAATTCACACTTCCTTTTTTTAAAGAAAGGAATTTTTAACAGATTTTAAGTGTTGGCATTGCCATTTTTTAGAAAAGATAGGCTATTTCTGTCATTTTCTTTTCTCTCTTAAAAACCATATGCTGTCTTGATCTTTAAATAATAACATCACTTTCTTAGAACACTGATTTGCTTTTTGACTTTGAAATTCTGTCAAGTACAGATTTGCTTTGTTCTAATTTTTACTTTCCCCTTCAGCGCTTTTGTTGAGAATGTTTGTGGTTAGTTCCATGGAGGCCTGATTTCTTGTGGGCCGGCCCAGCTCTCATGTAGGAACAGCCATGGGAATTACACTGATTTTTACAAATTTCCATGTTAGGAGGCTGAAAGACTCTAGATCCTCTCTGTAGGAATTTAAGCCCT
This sequence comes from Suricata suricatta, assembly GCF_006229205.1. Classification (NCBI taxonomy): domain Eukaryota; kingdom Metazoa; phylum Chordata; class Mammalia; order Carnivora; family Herpestidae; genus Suricata; species Suricata suricatta. The sequence continues at coordinate 55,895,953 of NC_043702.1, forward strand.
CTCATTTGAGGATGTATTCAGTGCCAATCATGAAAACTGTCTCAGGGACTTGTGGGTTCTTGTTTCGTGGGGCAGACATTTCCTCCCGAGAGAGAGAAGTCTGATTGCTACTACTGTGGAGAGCACTTGACATACACTTCTATCACCAAGGGCTGCTCAGTCCCCGGTTTGCTCTGATCCCCAGGACAGTGGTGCCTCAAGTGGACAGTGTTCCTGTCCCTGTGTCGCTTTGGAGTAAAATTAAAACTTGGTTTCTGTGCCTAAGCCAAGGGCACCCTATGAGCAGAAGACAAAGCAATAATTCACATGCAGGTTCTGAACTTTATACAACTGCTTTGTCTACTTAGAAGAAACATCCAAGCCTTCCTTACTGGGTTTTAAGGCCTTTTGCCCTCCAGACTCCCAAATTATTTTACCTTCTTTCCCCACTCCCCACCTCAGTTGCCTCTATTATTCTTCTAAACCTTTTGTTAGTGTTCTGAGGTTTGTGTCTGAAACAGCCCCCCTCTCGGACATCAGCAACCCCTCTGTTCTACCTTAGAGAGCTCTTCAAAGCACAGCAGAAGATAGAAACTTTCCCAAATCAAGGTAGAAATTCCTGCTTATAATGTCACCTATTTTGATGTGTGATTTCCATGATGCCAAAACCATGGCATAATACTTACACACAATATCAATGTTTATTGTGCATGTTTGATATTGATGTAATTGTTTACGGAACATCGTGTCCTTGTCCATTTCTCCTACCGCAGAGTCTGTTCCATTCTTTAGCCACATGGATACAGCCGTTCATTCTCTTATCTTTATAGGCAGATAAGGGAGATAAGAGAAGCTAAGATTTATAGAGCATATACCAGGTGCCAGGAATGTTACACACTTTATAGCCACACTATTTTATTTTATTGTAATCTCTACATCCAGCGTGGAGTTCAAACTCATGACCCTAAGATCAAGGGTCACATGCTTTTCCAACTGAGCCAGCCAGGTGCCCTGCCATGAAATAATTTTAGAAAGGAGATGTTATAGGGACCCCTTCGTGGCTCAGTCAGCTAAGCATCCGGCCCTTGATTTCGGCTCAGGTCATGATCTCGCAGTTCAGGAGTTCAAGCCCCACATAGGGCTCCTCACTAACAGCAGGGAGCATGCTTGGGATTCTCTCTCTTCTCTGCCCACTCCCCACTCACATGCATGCTCTCTTGCTCTCTCGCTCTTTCTCAAAATAAATAAACTTTTTAAAAAACAGAAAGGAGATGTTACAGGATATAAGTAAATTGTCAAAGGTCTTGTCACTAACGGAGGTGGCACTGGCATTCAAACCTACATCTATGTGACGTCACAGCCCACTGCCTGGCCCCCTGGTGGAAAGAAGAGCTGCCCAGAGAAGGCAGGAGGGCAGGAACTCCTCCCCAATGATAGACAGGCTTAGCTGACCCTTCCTGATGCATGTGCTCTTGAACTTTTCTGTCACTGGATCCCTTAGAAAACTTGGGCCCTGTTCTTTAGGTCTCCTGTTTCCCTGGCATTTATTAGCATCTCCTGCCAACAGAAACTCAGCGTTCATACTAAATAAAGCTTTCTCCTGCAAAAGCTGTGAGCTGCACTCCTGCAGCCTCCCTCCGACAGTCTGCAGCTGGGAAGCAGGAGGTGTGTGGCTACAGGAAATGAAAAAAGGATGCAACGGTGGTGGAAGCTGGGGACTCTCTTTTGTGTGTGTCTTTTTAAACATTTTTTTTCCTTTATAGTTTATTGTCAAGTTGGTTTCCATATAAAACCTAGTGCTCATTCCAACAAGTGTTCTTCATGCCCATCAGCCTCTCCCCCACCCCCATCAACCCTCAGTTTGTTCTCAGTATTTTAAGAGACTCTTATGGTCTGCCTCCCTCCATCTCCCCAACTATTTTCCCCCTTCCCCTCCCCCGTGGTCCTCTGTTAAGTGTCTCCTGTTAGACTTATGAGTGCAAACATATGGTATCTGTCCTTCTCTGCCTGACTGATTTCACTTAGCATAATACCCTCGAGGTCCATCCACGTTGCTGCTAATGGCCAGAGTTCATTTTTCTCATTGCCATGTAGTACTCCATTGTGTATATCTACCACATCTTGATCCACTCATCAGGTGATGGACATTTAGGCCCTTTCCATGATTTGGCTATTGTTGACAGTGCTGCTGTGAACACTGGGGTACATGTGTGGGGCCCCTCAGACTACCCGGAAGTCTTGGACTCCCTCGCCCTTTTTCCTCGCTGCCTCTTCCCTGCAGTGAAGACATCACTGCCCTACACACAGTCCAAGGTGTGGGGGTGGTGCCCCTCCCAGGCCGCACATGGACGCTTCCTGGCCACGAGGAAAGCGGCACTGCCGGGACTCAAGCCCTGGGAGGACTGCACGTGGAAAGCTTTCTCTGGCCGAGAACTCTGTGAGCTCTGTTCCCAGATCTTAGGAACTGCAACTTCGTCAGTATGAAATCTTGAGGGAGTCGGATGAACTCAGCAATAAAACCCAGGGTTCTTCGTTCTAGGCAACTCTAAGCATCCTGAAGAGAAGCCTGGACGAGAATGTGCCAAGTCTCCCCTCAGCTCCGTCTCTGACTGGCCCCTTCTGCTTAGCTGAGTCTTACTCTTCTTTGAGTTTCTCAACAGGGAACTGACAGAACACACCTTGAAAGAGCTTTTAACTAGATGTGATGCAGGTTCAGATGCTCAGTTCCTGCCCTCACAATGCCCACACTTCCAGATCCTTCCAAACCCTCCTCAGATGCCTTTTCTTCCTCTGCTCTGTTCTGCCGCCCAGCCCCCAGGTCCGCTTTCTCCTTGCTATCCCCGTCACCTGACGCCTGGCCCTTTTCCTGACTCTTCCTTCATGCTGGAAGGTCGTGTTCATGTCCTGTTGTCCCCACTAGACTAGCTCCATTACAAGGGAGTCTGTTGCTGTATTTTCCCATAGCGCCTGTGACGGTCCCTCACATCACAGGCGCTCAGTATTTGTTAAAATAATTTTATGTTAAGAACCATAGAATCTTAGACTTTTTAGAGGTTCTAAAGGGTCACATTAACTAGACTTCCCTCGACAACACATTCTTTTTTAAATAGTAGCAGCAAGCTCACCACTTCTCTCGGCAGATGGAACCGTCGTAAAACCCTCCTTGTGCACAACAGAGATCAGCCTGCTCTCCACGCCCCCCACCCTCACCCCACCCCCGCCGCCGCCACTGGCCATGGTCCTGACATCACCCTCTTCCCCATGCACGCCTTTCACATATTTGAAACAACGGATGGTTGTTCATCTCTAATTATGGTCCCCATTTGTGTGTCTGTCTCTTAAATTACTCTGTGGTCTTAGGGCAGAAGACTTGTGTTCTCTAAGAAAAAAATTATGGGTAATACTCCTTTAAGTAGAAAAAAAGACAAATGAATTCCAAGAGAAACGTCTGTCAATTTGATATCAGGATATTCAAATGCAGCTTATCTTATGTCCCCAGATTTATATCTCCAGGGTGGACCTCTCCCCAAGCACCGGATTAATCCACAGTCAGGATGATCATTGGATGTCTGAAAGATGCCTTAGATAGAGCCTGGGATCTTTCTCACAAGACCCCCTCCCGTCCAGAATCTTCATGGAGGCTCTACCATCCCAGCTGTCTAAGCCCAAAGCGTAGCTCATTCTTGATTCTTCTCTCACCTCCCTCGATAGGAAATCCTATGAACTCTCCCTTTAAAATAGACCCAGAATCCAGCAACTTCTCATTGCCTCACTGCCACCACCTGATCTAAGCTGGAGCCATTCCACACCTGGGTTTTTTAAATAGTTACCAGAATGGTCTGTTTTTACTCTTGCCTTTCCATAGTCTTTCCCACATGACAGAGGAGAGAGACTGAGCAGCGTCTGTCAGGTCATGCCACTGCCTCGTTCAGAACCTTCCGTTTTCTCTCAGTAAATGCTGGGTCCCTGGAATAGCCTCCAGCTCCAGACACAACCGAGAGCCCTGTTACCTTTCTGCCCCCGCTCCAGTCCATCCCCCTCTGGCTCCGTTCCCTACAGCCACAGTTGACTCCTCGATTTTCCTCAGACGTTACAAGTGTACTTGCCCCTCGGGGTCCTTGCACGGCTGTGCCTCTGCCGGGCACCCCTTGCCCTGGGTCCCCACGCGGTCACTCCTTCAGGCCCTCGGAGTCTTCACTCAAGACCATCCTTCTCGTGAGGTCTGTCATGTCCACCCCTTTTAAATCGTGTCTCCCAGCACTTGGAGTGTTCCTTACTGTTTTCCATGGCACTGTCCTCGTTCTCACAGAGCGTAAACTAGAAGATACGTGTTCATTGTTCACTATCAGTCACGCCGAGAGATTTGAAAGTAAGTGGTCCACGAATGGGGAATTTTGTTTGTTGCTAGCCCACCAATACGGTCCTTAATTTCACACCATCTCAAGATTCTCCCTACAAGGGTTAATTGTGAAAATTAAAAGGAAACTGTTCATCTTTTTTCAGTTTCCAAAACAGTATAGTTTCAAATTAGTTAATCCTAGGATTAAAAAAAAACTCTGTAATACTAATCGTTTTCTATAGTAAGTGGAATTTTCTTAATTCTAGAAATTAAATGAGTGAATTTTCTTATCTGATACAGTATTGCTGTTACGAATTGACCCCCTTTAAAGACTCAAAAGTTTCAAAGACCATGCATCAATTATTATGGTGAATACATTGGTTATTACTGAGAAAGGAATCAGGATAAGCCCTGGGCAGAAATTCTAAAATGTCTGAAGCATTTTTGAACTAAAAAGCTTCAGTCACTCTTCACATTCTGAAACTCATCAGATCCACACTGCCAATGCTAGGAACTTTTCACATTCATTTTATATCATTCTTTTTAATGTTTGTTTATTTTTGAGAGAGAGCATGCACAGGGGAGGGGCAGAGAGAGAGAGAGAGAGAGAGAGAGAGAGGGAGAGAGAAAATCCCAAGCAGGCTCCACACTAGCAGTGTGGAGCCCACTGCGCGGCTCAAACCCACAAACACCTGAGCCAAAGTCAGACGCTCAACCGAATGAGCCACCCAGGTGCCTCATATAAGTTTTAACCTGACTCCACTGCATTGCCATTGAGTCTTCTAAGTTAGAAAACTAGAATTCTTGGTCCTGTGTCTTGGACGATGCTATGGTCAGATGCGGCCCCCAGCATTTCCAGGCTGCTGTCCTGATTAAGACTCGGCAGTTTGGGGGTCCCCTTCCAGTTGCCTGCAACCCAACATTTCAAGGCACCCTGTCTTCCTGACATTTTAGCAGAAGCAGGAATGTGCTAGGGTACTCTTTTTGAGAGCACAGAATTACAAACCTATCTTTTGTTTCTGATTATGGAAATGATTAACTCAATGCAATCTGCAACCTCAAAGGAGGTGTGCTGGGTTTTTGGCCAACACAGCAGAACTAAAATGCCCAAATGAAGATTGTTCCCTTTAAAGTTTACACCTTTGGAAATGACACATTTACTTCAGGGACCCTGTTGTCACTCCAAACATTTGGAATTGCCTTAAGAGTCTGCATTTCATTTTCCGGAATGTCCTATGTAGTAGAATATTTTTGTACTTTGAGGGTAGATTTGACTTTTTTTATATAACAAAAAGTAAATTAAAATCAAGGAAATAGTTACTGGAGGATACATTTCTCGTGTAAAAGGAAAACAGGGTATCAATTAAGACCTTGGCAAAGGCTGCAAGGGGCAGTGGGGTGGCATAGCTTACATACTGTTGCTGAACAGGGTTTTTCAAAATATTTTGAACAAATTAGCATCCCTTAAAATGTCTGTAATGCTGTAAGATGACTTCATTTGAATGGGGTTTTTTAAAACTTTGTAAATATTTATTCATTTTTGAGAGACGGAAACAGGGTGTGAGCAGGGGAGAGGGAGACACAGAATCCGAAGCAGGCTCCAGGCTCTAAGCCCAATGCGGGGCTCAAACTCACAAATCACAAGATCACGACCTGAGCCGAAGTCGGATGCCAACCGACTGAGCCACCCAGGTGCCCCGAAATGCCTAAGTTTTTCATCTGTGTCCCTGTGCCTGAGTTCTTTATAGTCACACCCCATCTATCCAGTCTCCAAGTTCCACACTTACCAGATTCTAAAACACTTGAGTGGGTGCTGTCCTCAAAAGTCCCAGTAAATGGTGTTGCCACATTGAAACTAAGCCTCTTGGAAATCCAAGACTTGAGCCTTAAAAGTTTTCCAAGGCTGTGGGCAAGGATCTGTGAGAAAGCCTCCCTTACCAGTTTTAGAAGATCACCACAAAAATAGAATTCAGTGAACCATTTATACCAGTTGTCTGTTAAAGTTCTTCTCGTCGGTATTCAACTTGCCGTTGTAGAAATCATGGATCCCGATGAGCAGTTAGAAACCCTTCACGAGGCACTGAAACTCCTGCCGCCCGCTCACTGCGAGACCCTGCGCTACCTCATGGCGCATCTGAAGAGGCAAGTCACGGACTTACGCTTGTACTACACGCGAACGTTAACAGGCAGATTAGACTGAAGGTGAAAGAAAGGACAGATTAGTGACTGACTAGATAAAGGCACGAGTTGAGAAGGAATGCTAAAAATATTCTGCGCTACAGCGCCGAGTGCAGACTTGATTCTGACGCAAATGGACTTGCAGTCCCATATATGTTTGCAAATACGTTAGAAATACTAATGTTTAATATTCTGCCAACGACGTGCAGTGATCTTTGTGGAAAGAAAAGGTTGTAGCTGTAAGGGCATTAGCCTCAGCATAATGAAGAGCAAAGCGACTCGCTGAAGGGCTTACTTCCCTCACTGCTAGCTCTAAAATAGGCAGTCCCCACTTGGTGACAGGGTTTTAGATTATTGCATTAAGGTCGCCATCGCTAAAAACTGCTATAAAAAAGTGACGGAGTAAAATAAGGGGCAAAGGGAGGAAGAGAAGATAAAATATTTTGGTGACATGTGGTTTAATGTTGTAAATACACGGATGGTGATAGGACGTCATTGCTCTGCTCTGTCACTCACGGTCTCTAAGAGTTGAAGCAAACTGTTTTAAATTATATGACCAAGTTTTAGCGGTTTTGGAGTTTCAAAATATAAAACTAATTAGAAACAAAAAAGACAGAACTTGACATCTATTTTGTATGCCTCTCAGCATGAGTTACCCAGAAATGAATATTTAGCTGATGGTGCTTTTAACGTTTACATGTTTTCCCTCTTTGAAAGCACCATGAGCTGAAACTTTTAATATGCTTACAACTTCACTTGCAAATTCAAGTTTGCTTCATATATGGATGCAATGAAGGCCTTCACACTAAGGCAAAGGAACAGCTCTCAAATTACATACCTTCGCTGTAGCAGTGAGGAGAACGTGAGCGCCAATTCTCGCCGACAAGAGAATCTTTATACGGGGCCCTGAGCGTTCTCTAGGCAGCCAGCGTGGAAGGAGGGCTGATGGAATAGTCAAGGCAAGCCAGCCCCTTCTCCACTACTCGCCAACATAGCCCGGCAGCCAGCCATTGGCGGTGGCTGTAGAGAAATCTGCAGCTAGAACCGACTCCACACAGTCCAACACATGAACTTAGACTTGGGCTGCAGTGATCACCAGAATTTAACCTAATGATATAATTTGCTTTGAGGAAAGTCAGTACTTTGAAGTTAAGGAGCACAGAGAAATAAGCTAGCGGACGAGTTGCTGAGTGGACCTGGGTTTTGACTTAGCGCTCAGGCGCAGCACAGGACCGTGTGGCTTCCGTGACAACGTGCTCCTTTGCTTGTATTTTTCAGAGTGACCCTCCACGAAAAGGAGAATCTTATGAACGCAGAGAACCTCGGCATTGTTTTCGGCCCGACCCTCATGAGATCTCCAGAACTAGACGCGATGGCCGCGCTGAACGATATACGATACCAGAGACTGGTGGTGGAGCTGCTGATCAAAAACGAAGACATTTTATTTTAAATTTTAGTTTGCAGGGGGAAGAGAAAAAGAAATGTTTTACAGATGAAGGAATGTTTTATAGGAATTTAACTGGCTCTTATAGCTGAATTATTTCTCGGTTAGGCGTTACGGCAGATAGCCGGACTAAAATGAAGGAGCTTCCCATTGTTTTAGTAGCACCGCTCAGCTGTCCTTGTAAAACGGTGCACACACGCTCTCCAGTGCTAGTAACCCTGGGTGTTTATCACGTTAAGAGAAACTCGAGCTATTGCATGATTAGCCCCCTCTTTGGCAAGGGAACCCCACACAAAGGAGACAACAAGCCTGCACCCGCCTCTTCGTCCCGGGTAGTCTGTGGTTGTAATTCAGCATGTTTCACAGAGTAAATCTGTCGTGACTTCGCTTTCGGGTTCTATGTCATTGGTTTCTGACGCTTCTACACACATCGCACAAATGGATGGAACAGCACCTCTGGCTGCTGCATTGCCGCAGACCCTGACACTTGCCACCTTTTCTCAGATGCTTTATTTGTGGTTTCCTCAGTTCTTCTCTAACATAGTCCTTTCTTTCCAGCAAAAGCAAACTGTGTTTTCAGATTTGTTACTTCAGTAAATTATCCACCAATAAAAAAAGTACAACGCGGAGCATTTCCTGTTAAGTTATTATTGGTTTTTAGTTGCAATTTTGTGTTACCTGGCATGCATTTATTAATTTATTAAATTTGGTTTGTAGAAATAAAAAATAGTGATAGCTTACTTTCTCCCATGGTTGAAAATATCTGGGAAAATATATTTGGCCATCTGTTTAATACTGAGTAAGGTTTTGTGTTGAGTTCCTAAAATAATAATTTAAAACTGCTTAGAATTAAGGAGTACCTGGGTGACTCAGTCGGTTAATGGTCCGACTCTTGACTTCAGCTCAGGTCATGATCTCAAGGTTTGTAAGTTCCAGGCCCCCGTTGGGCTCTGCCCTGCTTGGGATTCTGTCTCCCTCCCTCTCTCACTCTCTCTCTCAAAATAAATAAAAATAAACTTAAAAACTGCTTAGAATTAAAATACCCTTCATTGGATTTTTCTTCTTGCATACTTCGGCAGAAAGCTAGAACATTTTCTCAACTGTTTGGGGAGACGGGGGCGGGGGTGGGGGGGAGGCAGGACTTCCTTCTAGAACCATCAGAAGAAGGAAAGAAGACCAAAAAGAGTAACTTCCTAAACATTTGGTTTGTCGGAAATGCCAGTGTTAACATGAAGTCGAGCTGACCAGGCTGCCTGAGTGGAGTTCCAGACGGCAAGCCGGCCACTGGCAAAGGGCAGTCTGTGGACACCTAGATGCCTGGAAACCCGGACTGGGTCTGATTCTGTGCCAGCCACCCACTGCCTTTGAGCTAATGACTCTCCCTTCAGGATGTGTCCTTGTCTGTTCTAGGCGGCTTTAAAAAAGGGGGGGTGGTTGGCAAAAAAAAAAAAAAAAAAGGCTTAATTAGTTGAGCATCCAACTCAATTTCAGCTCAGGTCATGATCTCATAGTTGTTGAGTTCAAACCCCACCTTGGCTCTGCATGGGCTGTGCAGATCCTGCTTGGGATTCTCTCCCTCTCTCTCTCTGCCCCTCCCATGCTTGCTCATTCGCTCGTGCTCGCTCTCTCTCTCTCTCTCTCTCTCTCTCTCTCTCTCAAAATAAAGATTTAAAAATAAAAAGTAAAAATAAAAAGTAGAAGACACAGTTTTGGTTCTGCCACTTCAATCCTTGATACTTTTAAGACTGTCTCAAAAATAATGGTAACTGGCAGAAATGAGGAGTCTTCCCATATTTATGCCCCTGGACCACAGTACGAAGTTGGTAGTTTGCTTTAATGTATATGTTCAGAAAAGTGCAGTTGTTCAAGAGGTAGTCCCTCACAGCTGCCTTTTCAACCACAGACTCCCATGGAAAAATGCCATCACACTGAACATCGGATACGTTCAACGGTACAGAGACCTCTGTGTAACACAGAAGCTTTCTTAAAATGGAGGCCACTAAAAGGCACTCTAGACTTAAGTCAGTACTCTTGACTCACACAATACATTTGTCAGAGAAATCTGTTCCCATAAATCTGGCCCTCAGTTAGGTAAGGCTACTGATCGGCTCTGTGTCCGTGGTTCATGTTGACTTTGTACAAAGTCGTCTTAAAGAAGCAATTCAGTGGTAAAGAAATAGGCTTTATGAGAATATAGTCACCTGTGCTTTTCCTAAAAGGAACAGATAGGGTTGACTTTCAAGTAAGCACTTTGTTTTTCTTTTTGAGAGAAGATTTGTTTATTCTGATTGACTTAAAGTATTCCACCACGTTGCTCAGAAAGATCCAGGGAGCAGAAATATTTAACATTGCATTCCTTCAAGAGGTCTCACAAGTTTTAGAAGGCCACAGAATGATCTATATGTACTATGCTGTGTAACTCCCCTCTACCCTTTACAAGTGTAGAAGCGGGCTGCGCAGTGCTGTGGTAAGTACACTGCAGCCTTCTAACAGGACTGTGTGGGCGTTCGGGGTTAAGTGTGAATAGCACTGTGAGGTTCCAAGGCACATGATGAATCCACCCCATTTCAATTTTAGACCCAAAGCAGCATATTCTACATGGAGCTGAAGGCCACCTCCTCAGTGGGTGTGCAGGGGACGGGTATGCGCAAGGTCACCGATAGGCACGTATTAGGATTCGAGGTCTACCCGGGCACAGGCAATGCCCGATCACAGTAGATATTAAGAGGTTTAGATAAACTAAGGAGTCTTCAGACAAGGTCATTGTTTACCAGGTCTGTGAACAAGCACGGGTGGTAAGTTTTTGAGGACACGAATGTGCATTTCCTCCCCTCGGGACATGCAGGATCAGATTACAGCTACAACATCTGTGAGCCTTCCTGGCCTGCTGGGTGACACTCCTTCAAATAAGGAAACAATTCCTCTTTGCTTGAGGAGGAGCTTAGACTCAACAATTACCAGAATCTGTTATACACGTTTCTCTGCGACTAATGGGAGGCTTCTTACATCATGACCTTTTGTGATGCAAAGTTTCTATTTCCACCACTGGAGTGAAGGAGGAGCCAATAAACCTGTCTGTGGTCACCCACCAGTTTGGCAGGACCATAAATACTCTGCCCTGTATGTAAGATCCAGTTCTTCTCAGTTTTCTATATATAGTTTTCAAGACATTATTGAGAAATCAATTTCCCTTCTTTACATCTTCTGTTTTTTAATGCCAGTTACTTATACCAGCTGGCCAGAGGAAGTCCTTCTTCACTGAATTGATATTTAAAATGTTTCTAAGAACGGATGTTTATCAAAATGTTTCTGGTTACTTGATGAGCTCAAATGGAATGCCTCTGAGTAAAGTAGGTTCAGGGCTCCAACACTGTTCATTTTCAACAAAATATTTTAGAGTTTATAGCCCCAAAGCTGATTAAATGGAGTTACCAGTAATGCCTAAAGCACAAAAAGAGGGCGCCTGGGTGGCTCAGTCGATTGAGCATCTGACTCTTGATTTCAACTCAGGTCATGATCTCGGGGCCGTGTGATTGAGCCCTGCATCAGGCTCTGTGCTAAGTGTGGAGCCTACTTGGGATTCTCTCTCTACCCTTCTGCCCCTCTCCCCTGCTCACACTCTCTCTAAAATTTTTTTAAAAATGGCACCTGGGTGGCTCAGTTGGTTAAGCATCTGACTCTTAGTCTTGGCTCAGGTCACAATCTCATAGTTCATGTATTAGAGCCCCACATCAGGGTCCTTGCTGACAGCACGGAGCCTGCTTGAGATTCTCTCTCTCCTCTCTCCACCCCTCCCCTGCTCACTTTTTCTGTCTCTCTTTCAAAATAATATAATTTAATTTAAAGAGCAAAAAGATTTTATTTTTTAAAGCACATGGGAAAGGCAGGATACCCCAAACTCTTTGCCCAACTGTGTGTTTCACCCACTGGGGACTAACTTCTTATAAAACTCAACATCTTTATAACTTGATTTACCTGCAACCGTTTGGCATCCCTATTTGTGTGTTGGTGTTAAGTAAATGGCACTTCCCGGCCTGAGCTGAAGTAACTGTAACCTCAGTTGTCACACTTCACCGTCCCACTGAACGTCTGAGCGGTTCTGGCCCTCGATAGGCATGCCCCGTGGTGGAATGTGGGAGAAGCCAGGAGCACGACAGCACCGCAGAGATCTGGTTTTTACCTGCACTCCCTCTCCCAAGTGCAGCCCAGCCCCGCGTCTGCAAGTCCTCATCCCACCCCATCTCCTGCCTGCTCCAGGGACCGGCGCTGTGCTAGGCCTGGGAACAAGATCAGTGCCTGTTCTCAAGAACCCTAACGGGTCAGTGTGGCCTAGTCACACTGTGCCCTTTTTCTCACTGAGTATCTTATTTCCTGAGGGCCTCAGCACTAGCTGTCAGCAGAAAACCAAAACAAGACGGCACGGATGTATTTGCCTTGCTGGGTGGGGGAGCGTGAGTTCACAAGCCACACTCTTACAATCCCATGGATACTTTCACGTTGACTATAAACATTCATTTGACAAACAGGAAAAGGAACTATGAAGATGACCTTGTACGTACCCAGTATGAGCTTTTTGGAAGCATCAAGAGCATAAGGTCTTAGCTGCCTCCCTGTAGACAGATGTGTGACCTGGAACAGGACGACAGAACACGAAGGAGCCCCATCATGTCCTCCACCGTGGTCCACTACCCCCTAACTCCCCACATCACTTGCCTCTAGGCGGCGCAGTGAGCAGTCCTTTGCGGCCAGGTGCACATATTTGGACCAGTTCTGTGCACAGTTGGCGCTCATTCTGGAACAAGCGATGGTCTCAACCTGACAGCTCAGAGTCTCACCATTTATTTAGGACAGACAGGGGCACCTGGTTGGCTCAGTTAGTTAAGTGTCTAACTTTGGCTCCGGTCATGATCTCACTGTCTGGGAGTTCGAGCCCAGTGTTGGGCTCTGTGCTGACAGCTCAGAGCCTGGATCCTGCTTAGGATTCTGTCTCTCCCTCTCTCTCCCTCTCCCTCTCTCTGCCCCTCCCCTGCTCACCCTCTGTCTCTCAAAATTAAGTACACATTAAAAAATAAATATTTAAAACAGATGGACAGTCTTCATATTTAGCAAATAATAATGAAGGGAAAAAACGGAAATGTTGTTTTCCCTTGATCTGTATAGTCAAGGAATAGGTCATAACTAACACACATCCTATTTAAGACCAACTAGCAATTTTATGCATAAAGGTTATATTAATACTTTTATTATGGTTTCATTTGTTTCAACACATTCTTCTACCTTATTGAAGTCATTAGAACCTCTCAGCAAATGCTTAAAAAACCTTTAAAAATTTTTTTTAATGTTTATTTATTTATTTTTGAGAGAGAGATTAATAGAGTGTGAGCAGGGGAGGGTCATAGAGAGATGGAGACACAGAATCCTAAGCAGGCTCCAGGCCCTGAGATGTCTGCACAGAGCCTGACACAGGGCTCAAACTCACAAACCATGAGATCATGACCTGAGCTGAAGTCAGATGCCTAACCAACTGAGCCACCCAGGTGCCCCTTAAAATTTTTTTTAAAGTAAAATGATTTCACTAATCCTGCATCTCACACAAAGATCTCACATCAATTGACATTTCACATACTTGGAACCAAAAATCAGGGGCACCTGACAGCTTAGTTGGTAAAGCATGGGACTCAATCTCAGGGTCACGAGTTCAAGCCTCATGTTGGGTGTGGAACCTACTTAAAATAAAAAATATTGTTTTTAATCAAGGAAAAGCTAAGCTAAAAATTATGATTCATTCATCACGATATAGTATAAGGAAACCCTGATTTATGAGTCACATTGTTTCTCCACTGAAGAGAGATTTTAATAATCTTTCAGTTGTAACACATTTCACAATATAAATGTTTTCCTTTTTTTGTTTATTCCACCTGACAACATGCAGTGCCACGTCGCTGACCTAGTTTGTGGAGCTCTCCTGAACGCTGGGAAGCATTGGGGGTTTCACTGCTGTTCAGACACAGACACAGACACAATTATTACTGAAGGTAACAGCAAGTGAAGCTACAAATCCTGAAACAGTTTCTCCCACTTCTGAAACAACTACTTAGCTCCTCGTGTCACTGTCGTAACACAAAAAGCAGAGGAGGGAATGTTTTGAGATTAAAAGGACTCACTGCAGGAAACTGCCAAAAAGGCCCTTCTAGGGAGGGGTGCCAGGGTGAAGCAGCCGAATCTTGAGTTCAGCTCAAGTCATGATCCCAGGTTCATGTGTTCCTGCACTGGGCTCTTCACAGACAGGGCGGAGCCTGGTTGGGATTCTCTCTCCCTGCCCCTCCCCTACTCATGCTCGTTCTCTCTCTCTCTCTCTCTCTCTCTCTCTCTCTCTCTCTCTCTCTCTCAAAATAAATAAAAACAGTAAAAAGAAAAACACCTCCTAGAGGTAAAATGTTATAAACTAGGAATGTCTTAAAAACAAAAGTCTGGGGCACCTGAGTGGCTCAGTTAAGCGGCTGACTTCGGCTCAGGTCATGATCTCACAGTTTGTAAGTTCGAGCCCTGGGCTGACAGCTCAGAGCCTGGAGACTGCTTCTGATTCTGGGTCTCCCTCTCTCTCTGATCCTCCCCTGCTCATATTCTGTGTCTCTGTCTCTCGAAAATAAATAAATGTTAAAAAAATAAAATAGAAAATAAATTTAAAAAAATACAAAAATCTTTTAGTTTTCACTGTGTCCATCTTTGACCAGTAAGTTTCCTTTGATATGTCTACAGGCACGACTTGCGACTTGGGCACAAGCCAAGTCTTGTCCATGAAAAAAAAAAAAAAAAAAAAAATCACTGCCTGAGCTGATCATGTGAATGCCTTTTCCTAGGAGTGGACATTTTCCTAAACAGTTTTTATTTTTACCAAAGAAAATTCATAATATTGAGGAATAATATACTGTTTCTTTGTAAAAACTGTATCCAAACTATGTAAGAAAGGAGATGATTTAGGTATACAAAGATTAAGTTCAAGCACATTAGCTCTCTGTCCCCCGATTCTCGAACACCATGACATCAAAAATCAAAGTGTGGAGGGAGAAGGAGTAAAAATGTAGAGCTTTGGAATGCGTTCAAACTTAAGTAGTTATCATCTTAAAATAGGCTGTTAAAAATACAAGTTGTTTTATGTAAGCCTCTGGGTAACGACAAAGCAGAAAACTATAGCAGATACACAAAAGATGAGGATTAAAGAATCTAAGCACATATGAAGAAAGTCATCAGATCACACAGAGAGCAAAGGAAAGGAAGGGAGAAATTACAAACCAGTCAGAAAACAATGAACAGAATGACAGTAAGTACATACTATCAATAACTACTTTAGGGGCGCCTGGGTGATTCAGTTAAGCGGCTGATTCTTGATTTCGGCTCAGGCTCAGGTCATGATCTCAGATTCTTGAGTTTGAGCCCCACACTGGCAGTGCAGAACTCACTTGGGATTCCCATTCTCTCTCTCTCTCTCTGCCCCTACCCCGCTTGTACACAGTGTGCATGTGCTCTCTCCAAATAAACAAATTTAAATAATAATTCATTTCAGTTTAAATGGACTAAATGCTCCAATCAAAAGACACAGAATGGCTGAATGGATAAAAAAAACAAGACCCATCTCTATGCTACTTCCAAGAGACTGCCCTCAGACGTAAGGACACACACAGGCTGAAAATGAAGGGATGGAAAAAGATATCCTATGCAGATTAAGCACAAAGAAAGCTGGCGTAGCTATACTTACATGAAACAAAATAGACTTTAAAGCAGGCTGTGATAAGAGGCAAAGAAGGACATTACGTCATGATAAAGGGGTTAATCCAACAAAAGAATATAGCATTTGTAAATATTTACGCACCCACAAAGAAACACCTAAATGTACAAAGCAAACAACAACAAAGCTAGAGGGAGAAATAGCAATACAATAATAGAAGGGGACTTAATACCCCACTTTCACCAATGGATACATCATCAAGACTGAAAACAAATAAGGAAATATTGGCCCTAAATGACACGTAACCAGAGAGACTTAACAGATATAGAAAACATTCCACCTAAAAGCAACAGAATACACATTCTTCTCAAGCACATATGGAACCTTCTCCAGGCAAGATTATATGTGAGGCCGCAAAACAACTCTTAATAAAATTAAGATGACTGAAATCATATCAAGCGTCTTTCCTGACCACAATGGTATGAAGCTAGAAATGAATAAGAAAACTAGAAAATTCACAAATATGTAGTAGAGATTAAATAGCATGCTATTGAACAACCAACAGATCAATGAAGAAATCAAAAGAAAAAAAATAAGAAAATACCCCTGGACAAAGGAAAATGGAAATACAACTTACTAGAATCTATGGGATGCAGCAAGATTCTAGGAACTGACACTACTGATGAGCTTTAGGAGTAAATGTGGCTGTAGAGGTAAGGCTCCAGGCCCTCAGCCCAGTGCTGGCCAGCGGCTCTAACTCTACCTTGCTTTACCCAGTGCAACCGTTTTCAAACCTTAAGATTTTTCAGAATCACCTGGAGAACTTGATAAAGGCCCCCCTACAGTTTCTGAATTCAGAGGTCTGGGGAAGGCCCCAGCAAGCTCCCAGGTGATGCTGTTGCACCTGGTCCCAGGATCCCACTTTGGGAACCACTGGCTCGGGGTTTCTCGGCTGTGGCTGTCCAATACACTCACCTGAGGCCTACCTCGAGCCACTTAAAGCAAACGCTCTGGGGGCAGGGCCAGGGAAGACAGCTCCCCGGGTGAGTCCAAAGTGGCCCTGTGGTGCTAAATGAATTCAGCTTCGTTTTCCATGAGTGCGTTAAAATGTACCCCGGACTTGTTTTGACCCGGGATGGCAAGACACGCGGACGTGGAAAGGATCGTCAGGAAGGAGAAAGGTTACACTCACAGACCTCTGGAAACAGGAGATCTCACGCCATGCAGGGCCACCTGGGGACAGACCAGGGGCAGGCAGGGGGCAGGAAGGGAGAGGGCAGAGCATGGCCCAGAAACGTCATTGGGGTTCCCTCAGGAAGGAATGGGGCAGGCAGGGGAGGTTCCCTGGGTCAGTTTAGGATTGGATGGTTTGAATAATTTCGGCAGGCTCCGGACTATAGAGGGGTCCCTAGTTGTCCAGTACCTGGCCCTGGGCTGACATCAGCAGGATTTTGGCTTGGGCCTGTGAGAGTTTGATAAAGGAGGATGCTGGGAATTCGGGCTCTGGGTTGGTTGGTCTGTGTCTCACGAGTGCACCTGCAGGGGAGTCCTCTGCCCTGTGAGCTAGCTCCCCCTGAGAGGAGCAGTATCAGGGCCCCCAAAACCAGAACACCAACAGTACAGAAAACAAAATACAGTCAATGGTTGGCTCCCTCTGCTTCCCTTCAGAGTCTCACCTCCTACTTTATGATCTGTGTCCTCAACGCTTCCTTTCACTGTTCAAACTGTATTCTGGATTGCATAGCTTAACCTAAATTACATGTTAAGTAAGAAAAAGGAAATGGGTTCGAGCATGAACCATGCTGAATCCCTTCAAGCATTTCGATTCCTCGGACGGCACTTGGGGAGAAGAGCATCGCACAAAATGTAAGAAACGTAAATTGCCCTGAAGCCTCGGACAACCCTCATCAGCCTCACCCAGCAGAAGACCTGTCAGGCTGCCTCAGCCGCTTGTTCCAGGAGACCTTCGCCCCGGGGAAGCTGGGGTCGCTTGCTTCAGAGGTTCCCGCGCGTCAGTTTCCCTGAGACAAAGGGCTGCTCACCTGGGCAGACAGCTTGCTTATCAAACAAACAACAGTTTCCCCATCAAGACCCCTGACGAGATCCTTGCTGTGTTCTCCAGTCTTAGGCTGTCATATCCGCCCCCCATGAAAGGTTTTTACGTTTATTCATTTATATTGTGTGTGTGTGTGTGTGTGTGTGTGTGTGTGTGTGTGTGTGTGTGTGTGTGAGAGAGAGAGAGAGAGAGAGAGAGAGAGAGAGAGAGAGAGAGAGAGGGAGAGAACACAATGGGGGGGAGGGGCAGAGAGGAAGATACAAACTCCCAAACAGGCTCCACACTGTCAACCCAGAACCTGATGCGGGGCTCAAATTCACAAACTCTGAGATCATGCCCTGAGCCGAGATCAAGAGTTGGATGCTACCCACGAGCCCTGAAAGACAGGTCTTTTCTTTCTTTCTTTCTTTCTTTTTTTAAGGTTATTTCTTTTTGAGGTGGGGAGGGACAAAGAGAAAAGGAGAGAGAATCCCAAGCAGGCTCTGCGCTGTCAGCACAAATCCCAGTCCGGGGCTCAAACCCACAAACCATGAGATCACAACAGGAGCCAAAGCCAAGAGTCAGATGCTTAACCAACTGAGCCACCCAGGTGCCCCAAAGACACATCTTAACCACTGAGCCCAAACTACTTCAGACCCTACAAAATCCTGCTGACCCCCCAGTCTGAGAGCCTGCTACTGCCTTCAGTTCCAATTACCTTTAGTTTTAGGCAGATAAAAAAATATTGGGAAGCTCAACAGTTATTTCAAGAGCCAAGTGTTCTACTGAAGTCAAATAAGCTGGGAAATCCTATACACTAGTTCCACCTTTATGGCAACTGCAATCATGTGAGTATAATAGACTTTCTGAAAATTCTGCATTAAAAAAATAAAACTTTATGGGGCACCTGGGTGGCTTAGTCATTTATGTTCCTGACTTCAGCTCCAGTCTTGATCTCTTGGTTCATGAGTTCAAGCCCCCACGTCAGGCTTTCTGCTCTTAGCACAGAGCCTGCTTTGGATCCTCTGTCCCCTTCTCTCCCTACCCCTACCCTGCTATGCGCGCTCTCACTCTTTTGCTCTCAAGATAAATACACTTTAAGAAGTTTTAAATAAATAAAAAATAAAACTTGAGGACATGAAGCAAACGAGCAACTTAGACATAGGAGGCCTACTAACTCCTCTAAGAACATCTCCTCCCTGCCCTTAACGCCAGGTTTTAAAGCACTGATTTAGGCATGCGTGATTGGAGATAAACTAAGGAATACCAAGGATATAGAGCATATCCCTGACATCCTGAAGCGAACGGTGAGTCAGGGGGCACCCAGGCTTCCCCCTACTGCAGGTGTCCTCAGCCATCAGAGCCTCTGTGCTGGGCCAGCTGCCCTGTGGAAGGGACTTTCCACATTATACATGGGTTCCACATGATCAATGAAGGAAGGTTTATTGGAATCCACGAATGTGTGTAGAGGGCTGTCCACGGAGACACCTGCAAACGAGGTCTCCGTTCACACTGTCGGAGCAGGAGGAGCCAGGACGCTCGCCTGTCTTGGAGCCCCAAAGCCGCTCAAGCTGGTGACACCGAGCAGGTGACACCACCTAGCATTAGCCTCCATGACTGCCTGCCAGATAACAATCTCTGTTCCAGGTGGTGCCCAGGGGAGGCCAGAGGAAATCCCCATCTGGTCACTTCACAGCCTTCTGGGAGGTAGGAGGAGCCTAACTTCCCTGCTGTTTCCTCTCTGGAAACACCCCATGGATTTTCCCAGATCAGGGAGAAGGCACTCATAAATCATCAGAGAATTCCAGGATCCAGCACATGGTCTATGAAACAGGTGGCCAAAGAGGGTGCTTGGCCTCACAAAATCAAGGTTATTCAAATTACCCGTGAACATTTTGCCAGCATGCTGACATGTCCTCATTAAAAATTAATCACCATTAATATGAATTATAGTGATTAAGGGGAAATCTCTGAAGACAGGCTTGAATCTTTATGGCTCTAGCTGGGTGGAGCAAGATAACACAGAGCTGCTAAAGGGAAGCAGCTTCATCATCTAACTTGAAAAAGAAAGAGGGCTCCTGGGTGGCTCAGTCAGTTAAAAATCTGACTTCGGCTCATGCCATGATTTCACAGTTTGGGAGTTCAAGCCTCCGCATCAGGCTCTGCACTGGTGGTGTAGGGTGTGGAGCCTGGAGCCTGCTTGGGATTTTTTCCTCTTTCTCTCTCTCTCTCTCTCTCTCTCTCTCTCTCTCTCTCTCTCTCTCCCACTTGTGTATGTGCTCGTTTGCTCACGTGTGCATTTTCTCTCTCTCTCTCTCCAAACAAACTTAAAGGGAGAAACAAGACAGACATTCCCTAATCCCTAAAAATGCTTGGGCTAGAGTCTGGGCTCTTGGGGACACTGCTTCTCGCCCCACCCCTCACTGCCATGTTATATCCCCTGTATCACGGGGAGCTTCTCAGATCATGTGGCTGTCTTGTCTGCAGAGGGAAGGAAGCCAGACGTTTTCATCCCACGCCAGCTCTACTGACACAAACTTGGATTATCCCAAAGTTTTTTTCTTGCCTACACCCCCACAAACCACTATTCTTTCTTCTTTTTCCAATTTTATGAAGGGAGGGGGCAAAGAGTTCAGTGGAAGATCATTCTGAGGGGCAGCTGGGGATTTCTCACAAGGAATGAAGGCCAAATGGCCCTGCGTTGCTCTGCGGTTGGGTGTTGAGAAGCCTGGGGGACCGCCCAGCAGAGGACTGGCCCAGGCCAGCGTTAGCCTGAGATGTAGAGAAACTCAGCCAGTTGGGAAGCACACCCCCCTGCCCCCCCACTGGAAACCGGCTCAAAGGCAAGGCAAAGTGGTGAAGGATCACCATGTGATCCACTCACAACACGGAGCACTGCTGAGTTTCGTGTCTGTTTTCCTTGTACCAAAAGCCTGGCTCACTCAAATGTGATCCAAAGCGCAAACATACTAAATCAGTGTTTGTAGTGCCCACAGCTCTCTACAGTGTTGGGGGATGGGGGGGGAAGACTTCAGGCCTGGAATTTAAAAACAAAACCTTCTGATTATAAAAGCTGTATTACAAGAGAGAAGGAAATGTGGTCAGCCAGGGACTGAGGGGCCTGAAACATCAAAATTGCAGGCTTTCTTTTCTACCCAAACCCCCCCGCAAGGTTCTCCGTGTGGGTGGAGGGGAGGGTGACTGCAAGGGGAGAGCTTGGCCTCTCCTGGAGGGACACAGAACGTGGCTTTATCCCAGCTCAGCCATTCCAAAAATGCTACATAAAAATGGCACTGTGAATATACACTGAAAGAAGTACTTGTTCTGACGACCAAAGGGAAGATGTGGAAATGTGCAAGGGAATTAAGCGCTGAAGATCTGGTTGTTATCTTAGGACCTGCAGTTCTTAAAATTAACAAACGGCTGATTTTCCGGTCAGCAGCATGTAACTGTTTTGAATTTCATCCACTCACCCCAGCGCTCTGAACCAGAAGAGGCCACAGGGTGACGGCAGGCCCCTGGGACCCTTGCTGCCGCAGGTTAGACTGGTCTCTGGAATGTCCCTTACAGATGAGGACAGAGCCCTCAGCCAGCAATCCAGAGCGGGGCAAACTACCACCGGGGGTGGGATCATCCAGGTCCCATGTGTTTCTGATGGCTGAAGAGCTGAGGCTTACAAATGGGTGGGTGACCTGGCAGAGATGCGTGGTCACGGTGGAATCTAGTTGCCATGGGGATAGGAGGTTTTCTGCTCAAGCTGTTTGAGAGCAAATTTTCCATTGCGTATATGCAAATGTTTTGCAGGATCTTTTGTGTTTAAATCGCTTTCGTTTTCAAACAGCATCCATGGTGGGCTCCTACATTCCAAGAATTAGGAAAGGTAATTTTCCAGGGGGCCCGGTCCCTGGAGGGTGTCGGGGGGCTCAGCCTTTGTTTAGGAAGGAGGGTAGGTAGGAGAGCATGGGGCTCCTTTTCAGGATAATCAGCAAGGTCTGCCCAGTTATTTGGGCCCAAGAGTGGGAGGAGCTCAAGAGACAGGCCAAGGACAGCCTTTTCATCTCTTGCAATCTTCGCTGTGGAAGTTTTACCTTGTTTTCTACTTTCCCTGCTGTCCAGTAAATGACTCCATAGCCCTCACTCTCTCCTCTAGTCAACATGCAGGAAACTTTTTTTGAGCCACTTAGCCATTTGGACACCTAAAACAAAGTACCACAGACTGAGTGGCTTACACAGTGATTTCTCACACTTCAGGGGGCAGGGTGCCCAGGATCAAGGTGCCGGCAGATCTGGTAAGCACCTGCTTCCTGGTTTACAGACCACTGTCTTCTCTAGCCTCACAGGGAAGAGAGAAGCAGCAAGCTCTCTGGTCTCATCTTCTTAGAACACTAATCCCATTCAGAAAGTCTCCATTTCCATGACCTAATTATCTTCCTCAGGCCCTACCTTCCAAAACCATTACAGAGGGGGTTCAGATTTCAACACCTGAATCTGGGACACATTCAGGCCGTAATATCCCCCATGAACTCCTCTCTGGTAAAATGCACAGAAACATACAGAAAATGTATCACTCTAACCATTTTAGGCGCACAGCTCAGGGGTGCTCAGTATAGTCACAAGACTGTGCAACCATCGCCACCATTACCATGCTTTTTCCATCACGCCAAACAAACACTGTGTTTCATTAAACACCCTCATCCCTCCCCCACCCCATCCGGGGCAATCATCATTCTACTTTGTCTCCAGGAATCTGCCAATGCCAGGTACTTCAGAGAAGGGGAATCATGCGATATTTGTCATTTTGTGGCTGGCTTAGCTCATTTAGTGTAATGCTCTCGAGGTTCACGCATGTGGTAGCACATAGCAATACCTCATTCCTTTTTACAACTGGGGAATATTTGTTTTATGGACGTGCCACGTTTTATGTATCCACTCATCTGCCGATGGATACTTAGGTGGCTTCTACCACTGACTACTGTGAACAGTGGTGCCGTGAACATGTGTGTATACAGCTATGCGTTTGGGTCCCTATTTTCAGTTGTTTAGGCATATACCCAGAAGTGGAATTGTGGGACCATGTGGCAACTCTATATTTAACTTTTTGCTGCTTGCCACAGTGAGCCTTTGCAAACTTAAGATCAACGGGTTTCCTGGGGCAGGTGAGGATGGTTTCCCAAGGGAGTCTGGCAAGGAGCATCACTGTCTTTGTTTTTAATTCTCTCTCATATTCACTCACCTATTTTTCTCCAAGAGTTTCTGCAGGTCTTCTTAGTTCAATTCTCTTCTATTGACTGTTTAGACTTGAATATGTCTGAGGGCAGCAGATTGATGAGCTGTTGGTTGAATGATGATAGACTAGCAACTTTGGGGAGTGGGGGGCGGCTTTCTTCCTGGTCTTCCAAACCCTCTTGAGCCACCTTGTCCATCCCACACTACTTGGCTTCTACTGTTCACCCACAGGGACCTGGTCATGTGGCCCAGCAGGCAGGCATTTCCAGCCTCCTTGATATCCCATGGTCTCCTGCTGCCTTTCAGGACATCTTTTCCTTCATCTCAACACCCTCTCCAACTCCAAAGCCACGTCTGTCTCCACTCACCTTCCTACAGCTCCTTCTCCTAACGACCTCCCCAGCACTGGTGGCCTCTAGAGCCTGGTCTGGTGTTTTCATGGTCGTTTCCAGTGATTTCCAGCATACTTCCCACCCTGACTCTCACCAATATCTGGTATAAGACTAAGCTCATAGAACTTGGTAAATAAGAGCATATTGACTTATGACCCTAGTCAGAGACTTGGACAAAGATGATGCTTTAGGTCCCTGAAATCAAGGAAGACTATGGGTAACAGAAGAGGCCATTTCTAGACATGGAGGTCAGAACAGCTCTTTGCTACATTTTGCTTTTTGTCTTTTTAACACTTTTGTTGTGAAATACAACATACTCAAAGAAGCATGTAAGTGAACAGTTTAATAAATAATTATAAAGTCACCACCACCCAAGAGTCCCTTGTAATCTGGAACCCAGGCCAGTTCTGATCTGTCCCTTTCTCCCTGGGGCAACCCCATCCCGAATTTTATAAGAATTGTTTCCTTGATTTTTTGCTATTTTTACCACTTGTATACGCATCCCTAAAAAACATAGTTTTTGGTTTTTATTTTTGCACAAGTGAAGTAATGCCGCACATATTCTTCTAGGGTTTGTTTCGCTTGGCTTCGTGTTTGGGAGCTGTACCCATGTCCTTGCACCAAGCTGGAGTCGGTTCATCTGGATAGACTGTAACATTCCATTGTACAGCACAGCTCAATTTATTTAGAACATGTATGCTATAAACGTTGATGGACAGGGTGTTGTTTCCAGTTTGGGGCTATTGGAAAGAACACTCCTATGCACTTGCCTAGGAGCAGGACTGCTAGGTCATAGTGTCTGCAGATCTTCACCTCTACTAGAGGACGAACGCCAACCAGTTTCCCAAAGTCTCACTTTCACCCCAGATGAGAGAGAGTCTCTGCATCCCTGCTCTCCAACAACTAGAAAAATGCTCTGCAGATTTATATGCAAGGAGTGCCTGCCTATCTTATTCTACTGGAGCTAAAACCACTCAATAGACAGCCTTGACCTTAGCAACCTCCAAACCCGGGGACCCTTGGAGATGGTGCACCCAGTTTTGGGGTGTCAGGGGTAGAAGAGACACAGCGGCGCAAGAATAGGAATCCCAGGGGCGGGACGACGCAGGGACTTGTTGTTGTCACCCTGAAGCTGTGAACCACAGAGCCCCAGCCAGCCACAAACCCAGCCAGCCGGTCATAAAACATACATCAAAGGCTCAGGATGCCACTGCCTGTGGGTTTAAACACAGCCCAGGTGTCACTGCAAGCTCCCCCTTTGCTCCCCGCCGAGCGGTGCACCTGCCCGACCAGGGCTTCGACAGGCAGCCTCCGAGTGACCAGGGGAGCCAGGGCGGAAGGTCAGAATCTTGCTCAGCCTTAGCAGCTGGGAGGGCTTGCCTGAGCTCTGCTTTTGTATTTTGGGTTGGTTTTTTTTTAGTGTTTATTTATTTTGAGTGAGAGAGAGGGTGAGCGAGTGAGCATGTGCGCACACGAGTGAGGGAGCAGCAAAGGGGCAGAGAGAGACACAGAGACACAGAATCTGAAGCAAGTTCCAGGCTCTGAGCACAGAGCCAAACGTGGGGCTCGAACTCACAAACCACAAGGTCATGACCCGAGCCAAAGTCAGACACTTAACCAACTGAGCCACCCAGGTGCCCCGTCGCCTGAGCTCTATGACTGGGGATCACCCCAGGAATAAAGCAGAAATGCTGCACTACTCTTTTCAAAAAGCACCTCGTTATTACAAGTTTCAAACAATAGAGGTAAGTAGAAAAAAAAAAAATGAAACAAAGGCATGAAATCTCCTCAGCCAGAAAGAAGTATTACAAACATTTGGTCAACGTCACTCTAGATAGCTTTTCTGTACAGATGGGTGGGTGGGTGGGTGGACAGGTAGATGGATACATAAGTTATAACATGTAGGGTAGGATTTTTTTTCTAGAATTACACATATATGAAAATAGAAATTAGTTCTTTCTCTTTACAAACTAATATTTGCAGCCTTCTTCCTCCAACTGTAAGAGTAGAGATTCTCAATGCAGAAGCCTAGAAACTATAGATCATAAAGAAAAAAATCATCTGCATTCCACCACCAGATTACTATGAACATGTCTGAAGATGTGTATATACATGCAATGTAATAATATTTGTAATGTATTTATCAAAACAGCATAGCAAAACAAAATAAAAAGAACATAGCAATGCATTGCTTTCACTGCCCCTCCCCCCTCATCCCTACCCATAGCTCCTCTTTAGGTTTTCATACTGCCCAGTGGCCAAGGCCTCCCTGGCAACGCTGACCTCTGGGTCCTGGACTGGGAAAAGACCCTCTTATCCACTCAGGGCTCACTAATGACCAAATCTCACACTTCCCAATAAGGAGCCAAAGGGACTAAAGGACCAGCCCTCATTCGTCGGATGATCGGTGGCTGCATTTTGGTTTCTCCACTCAGTCACAAACAGAAGTATGCACATGAAGCAAAACCAAGCCACAGCTGACCTCTATTTATAGTGAGAAGCAGTGCAGCTCAATGCACAGAAAAGACCAATGGCAGCAATTCTCTAACCGTAACTAACACCATAACTAGGATTTTACCATTAGGGCCATAAACTGCATGAACTAAGCTCTCAGAGTGCAGACACAGCGGCTCAAAGGGACAGTCTCCAAAGCAAGCCTTGGTGACTGTCCACCCAGGCCAGGTGTGACAGCCTCTCGCATGGTTCCGAAAAAGCACAGGACAAACGTTGAGATAGAATATCTCATCTCCATAGCTATAAGGCCTTGAACCAAATTTTCAAACAAACCATTGAGGAAATGGGAACACTACAACTCTGCTTAACTGTCCTGTCACTGGAGCCAGACTGAGGCAGACCACGAAGTGAGCTGGCCCCTGTCACCCCTCACTTCACCTCCATGGCCAGCACGAAACCTGGGAGGCATCTTGTGCCTGTTTTCCAGACCTGGGCTCTTGTGAGAGGCTTTAACAGGCTATCTAGCTTCTTCCCGGTGCTACCAAGAGGTGGGGGCAAGAGGCCCGGTGTTGGTTACCCCAGTGCCCTGTCCATCACTCCTCACTCATTTCAATCTTCCAGTGCTCCTCGTTACCCAAGGGCTTCGTGTGACCCCTACACACGCAGCACCCACCCCTGCATGGCCTCTGTGCACCCCCTCACCAGGTTCAGTGTCTCCTGCTCCCATCCTTATAACTGCCCCATAGCCCATCCCTCAGTCATCCAGCCCTGCAGAGGGGACTGAGCCGTTTAGACATTACTGTGCTCAGGCAACACAACTGCATTTCACCTGGGCTCTTCCGAAAGCAAAGCCGTCCTCTAAAAATGTGGCCCCCGCCAGAGGCTGCATGCCCCGAGCCCAGTAGATGGGGCTCTGCTTCGGACATACTGGCTGCGGGGACCCTCGGATCAGCCCGCATTGGGGGCTACCTATTCCCTCCATGCCTGAGCCCATCCCTATTTCCAAGGAGTTGGGGACAAAGATGAAAGAGAGAGGGCCCCTCTCTGTGGGCACCCAGAGTAAACTTGCTGTGTTGAGCCCAGTCACAGCACCAGCTGGCGAGCGTGCCAGAACGTTCTCTATCCCCCATGCCACCTCCTCCTCTCACCTAAAATGGGAGGAGAGAGGGGGAGGAGATGCTTTCTTTTCCTCCTGTACTGAATTTATCCTAACTGCAGACCGGCTGCAGAGCTGGGGAGAAGATAAACAGAGAAGTCTAGTTATAACCTTTCAAAAATCTCCCTGTTGTCCTCCAGCCCACTCCGTTTTCCTCCTACCTTGTCGGAGGAGGAGCTCCGCCCGGCCTCCACGGCTCCGTGCTGCATCTGAAAGACGGTCTCCCTGGCCGGGGAAGTTCTCTGCTCTTTATGGGAGCTTCAGACCCCAGCTGAAGCTCTTTCACAGGCTGGGCCTGAGTCTGACAGGTGCTTGGCATCTTCTAAGCAGTTCTCACTTGGGCCTTGGCCACTTGGTTGACCCCTGCTTCCACCCTGCGCCCCCTGAAGCTATCTCCAGAGCAATGGCACATTTGATTTGCCTCATACCCGCTCTCTCCTCATGGAGGGTCTAAGGAGAAATATAAACCTGGCAACGGCCTAAGAGAGAAAGAAAAAAGAAGAGCCTGAGTATCCCCCAACTGGAATATCAAGCTTGGACCAAAGCCAACTGGGCAGAGGCAAGGAGAGGCAAACCAGTCAGGACACTGTCTCCTTTCACCTTCACTACAACCCATGGACGATAAGAGAGCAGTCTCTGTAGTTTCCCTTCTGGAAACTGGAAGAATCTGCACGAGAACTCAGGCATGTGGTTGATTAGCACCTCGCAGTAGGGCACCCCTGGGCTTGGGTGAGGTGCCAGGGCTGTGAGGAGGCAAGACCATGAAGGGACGCTGTGGGGAAGTCCTGTGTGTGCAGGGGCCCAAAGGTACGTGGCCAGGTCCAGCCACAGTGGTACTTGTAGGGGCTGCGATGTCCCCTGCAGGGGTTGACCAGTCCGCGTGGGACTTGGATGCGACAGAACCCTCACCCCTGTCTTCGCAGGCTCGCTCTCCAGCTTCTCTGTAATTCTGAGCCATCCCATTACCATTCAATGTACCCTTTGGTACGTTTCTGCTGCCTACAGGTGAGAGCTCTTGCTGATTCCCCAGGCCTCTGGGCTCTGATTCCAGAGACTTCCAAGCTACTACTTCTTTCTAAATGCTTTCAGAAGAGACCCATTCCACTACACAAACCGAGCACACCATTTATCAAATGAGAGGGAGAAAAGCCTCTAAATCAAGCACTATTCCCCCCACTCAACCAACCCCGGTAACCAGGCTTCCTCTACCCATGGGGCTTTTCCCCAACAGCTAAGCGTACCGAGGAGTAATGCGTTCTACAGGGAGCTGAGGACCCCTGAAACAATGCGAAGTGTGATCTCCTAAGAAGCCCCCATGCCAGCCTCCAGCACAGCTTCTGACTGGTTGATTCAAGCTCGGCTGCTTAAGTCACAAGTTATTTCTACATGGGATTCTTATTACTAAAAGCAAGGTGCCCAGAGTCGAGAGTTACAATCCAGTATTACAGTCTCCATTACCATGATTAGCAATCACCATAATCCCCATTATGGGAACAGTGAGAAAACTAGGCAAGCATTTCTTTTTGTATGAGCTCTTTCCCATTGGTATTTTTCTCTCTGCCCAGGCTTTTTGCACCTGCCTTGGCAATGTTAATTATTTACACCCGAGGCAGGGGTGGGCTAGAGTAATGCTCTGGTGCCTTGAAATGACTTGTTTGCTTTTACTCAGTAGAGTCAGAATGTATGATTCCTTAGCCCTCCGGAGAAGTTTCAAACAACAAGAAACAAAGAGTTTCTTAAATCCATCCAGAGACAGACTTGAATTAAGAGCTGTACTTGAATTAAGACCTGGGTGACTTCTTTTGGGTATCTCCAGCCTCAGAATAAAACTGTGGTACTCCTATACCCAGAGACCTTGAGCAGACAGAAGCCGGTCTCTGATGGCTAATCCCTGAAGGCTGTCACTCATCCAGAAGGCGAGGCTGTGAAATCAGTGGAATGTGCGGTCCCCAGGACCCCACCTTCCCAGCAACATCCAGATGGGCCAGCATTCCAGGGGGCTGATTAGCTGTAGAACGTGCCATTTCCTTGTTCCCAGGATTCATCTGAGTTAACTCTGCTGCTAATTGGGTTTGTACCTGGCAGTGGTGACATTGAAAAAAAGGTTTTGTAGTCAATTATGTTCTCCTGTCCTGTCAACGCTGAGGTGGTCTCTACCTTAATGAGCTGCCCCAGACAGAGGCACAAGAGGACATTATCGGCCCCGAGTACCTGCCTTTAGTGGCTTCTGTAGAACAAGAACTCGAAGCTCTATCTGGGCACCGCATGAGTCGGCTTTACTATACTTTCAAATTGCCTGTTTCCCATGGATCACATCTGAATGTGATCAGGTGCGTTTGAGCCACTTTAAAAAAAATCATCCCCGAGGAAATGAAATGGGCAAACGCCCTTCCTGCAGCCTAATGATCGAGCATTTGGCTTAACTGCACCAAAGCCAGAAAATGGACACTTAAAGTCCCCGCTGTCCCCGGAACACAGCCACATGGCATGCACCTGGAGGAAGAGCAATGGGATTCTTCCTGCAGGTTTTTTTTTCTGGTTCAGAACAAACCATTTTTCCAATGTTCTAACATCCTGAGTGTGGGTGGAAGCAATGCTTACTTAGTCTCATGGAAAAGATGGTGTATTTATAAAAGAATCATCCAGCTGACTGGGGTGATTGCAGGAAGGGCCAGTGGTCACTCGGAGAAAACAGCAAGGCCTTGGCTTTTTTTTTTCTTTTGCTTTGGGTCTTAATGGGTCAATTTCTGCCACTTTTTTAGAGACTGGGGATTTCCAAACCTCTGCCTGGAAGGCCTGGAGTCACTTCCAGTTCGCAGGGAAATGGAAAAGCAGGGAAAGCTCCACATTAATTGCTCAGAAATAGGCCACAAGGGCCTGGGAGTGGCCCCAAAGTAGGCCCTCTCCCGGGCAGGGACCTGCTGGTCGGCAGGGGGCCCCCAGGGGTGTGACCTACTGAGGAGATGGCTTCTGTCACAGGGGGTTTGTGGGAGTGGGCAGGGTGGGGGTCAGTCTGTGGGGGGGAGGGGATGCACACAGGGTGGGCGGCACCTGGTGTGGGCGATGCCCCTGGCCTGAGGTCGGCCTGCACTGGCGCTGGCCTCCAAGATCCCACGGAGGGGCCGTAACTGTGATACAATGTGGCCAAACCACTCCTGCTGTGGGAACTACAACTGCACATTTCCTGCCTTTCATCTTGCGTGTTTGGGAGGAATATGTCACAATAAGCAAACCACAGCCCCCGTCACTGGGGCAAGGGGCAAGGCTGTGGCTCTGGGCCTGCAGGGAGGGCTCTGAGGGGGCTGTGCCGAGCAGCCTGCCGGCCACAGCAGAGAAGGGCCTGTCCTACCGGCCACCATCTGCCCATGTCAGGCCAAGCGAGTCCTCTTGCTGGCCGGGGACAGAGACATTGCTCAGACAAGGTGCGTGGCCTGTGGGGGGACATATGCTGCAGTCGTCAGAGCCAGACTGCTAATTCCGGGTTCTTTCTCTGGGTGATGTTGGGAAAGCTTCGTGTCGGAATTTTATCATTAGCTGGAGAGCACTGGGCCCTCCCTTGATCTCCTGCCAGAGTGGATTCTTGGAGAAGAGCCTGGCTTTGAAAAGGCAACTTCAGAGAGCATAAAGGCACACCATGAACACACCAAGAATAATTCTGGGGTGAGGAAACGGAGTTTTAAAAATTAAACGTGAGCATTTATGCGCGCCAACAAGTTGTCCTCACCTCCGGTCCTTGCGGGTGGCCGGGAGCACAGCAAGGGTATGTACATGCCCCATTCTGATCTGGGTGGAAAGGTTACATATTAAAAGAGGAGAAAATGCAGGACATGATAAACACGAGATGGTCACGGGTCCTTGTAGAGCCAGCACACCTGGCTTGCGGATTTCTCCTCACTCCCAGTCTGCTTTGTCTCTGCAGATCCCACCCGCTTCCTGCCCCCCTCCCCATCTTCAGCCCCCACACCACCCTGCCCCAGGCAGTCAGGGTTTTGCAAAGGCATGGATTGTTTTCCTTGAGAAGAAGTCCATGGCAGTGATTCAGGCCACACTCCCAGGAACCTTCCTGGTATGTCCCCCTGGGGTCTCTGACAACAACCTCTCATTCCCCAAACCTGCTTCCCAGTTCTTCCTTAGAATTAACCCAGCCGGATTCCCTCGTTCTTTCTTAACTTAGTTCCTCTGAATCTTCCCTTGCCCTTCTTAAGCCATCTGGGAGGTGGCAGATGATCTCGCCCCATCTCAGGAATGAATTTCCATCTGCAAGGTATCAGTGCTCATGCATATAGTACAAGAGAAAGCTCTGGTTTAGGGCAAAAGTGACACATAAGCCCTGTGCAACTGGGGAGATGAAGGTGTTTGTCCCAGAGCCAGGACCCTGCAAACACACTCTTGAGGTGACAGTTCTAATAAATGCACAAGATCCTCCTAACCAACATGCTAATTAGCTGCCAGAATAGAAACGAATACAGAAGCACAATCCTCTAGATTTGCTAGTTATTCTTCTCTAGGAAACACAAGCCAAAGATGGGTCTCTGTGAAATTACATATGTGTGTGTGTATATCTATATATTTATATATATAATATATGTTTATATATTATATACTATGTATATAATGTTTATATATATTATATATATGTTTATTTTGAGAGAGAGAGAAAGAAAGCATGAGCGGTGAGGGGGGGCAGAGAGAGAGAAGGAGCAAGAGAATCCCAAGTAGGTTCTGCACTATCAGCGTAGAGCCTGACATGGGGCTCGATCTCACGAACGGAAACATGAGCTCATGACCTGAGCTGAGATTAAGAATCGGACACCCAGGTGCCCCTGGAAATCATATTTTTAGGAGGCAGAGCTTGAGGGACTGTCTGGAAAGGGTCAGCGCCTTCAAACCAATTCTGGATTAGGTAATCCAGAATTAACTGAATTAGACCGAGAACTGGCCTGGCTGGAAGCAGACTATTGCAGTCAGATCTGAAGTTGGGGACC
Source organism: Suricata suricatta (assembly GCF_006229205.1). Classification (NCBI taxonomy): domain Eukaryota; kingdom Metazoa; phylum Chordata; class Mammalia; order Carnivora; family Herpestidae; genus Suricata; species Suricata suricatta. The sequence goes on from NC_043702.1 coordinate 55,927,867, forward strand.
CCCTGTGGTGTACTGCTTTCTACTCCAGATGTATCCCGAAAGCCCTCAGGGCAGGAGAAAGGAGGAAAAGCAGGTAATGGAACAGCTGTTGTGGGCCTGTTGACGCAGGCCCCTCCCCATCATCCCAGGACTTTGTGACATAGTGAGAGTCTCATGCTCAGAAAGGCGTTTCAGTGTCAGCAGGGCAAGGAAAAGCAGCTGCACGGGCTGTGACACCAGCGTCACGATGAAGCCGGAAAGTCCCTCCCTACCTCATGCTCTCTGAGCTCAGCACCAGCCAGAGCTGCCTTTATCTTTCTTGAAATGAAAACCAGGCAACATAAAGTTGACTCACACACAACTTGAAGTGCTTCTGAAAACAATTTTCCAGAAAAGTAGAAAAAAAGCAGTCTGTACAAAATTGGTGCATTTTATGGGCCCATTAAATGGAAACACAACTGGTTGTACTCTTCTGCCACTTGGCACAGATCAGGAAGGGGGAGGAGGGCACGGCCTCACGTCCAGGCAGGAGGCCGGCTATATGGAACAGTGTGGGATTCCCCGGCAGGACACGGGCCTCTGAAAAGCTTGGGCTCCGATTCTGCGGGAGGACTTCACGGGCGGGCTGTGTCTCCTGCACCGCGTAGTGATGCTTCTCAGAGCGCCGCTTCTCAAATGCGTCTGCTGGTGGCACTCTAATGGCAGAGGAGGACAAAGCCATCCCCAAAGGGCCTGGGAAGTGTTCAAAGGGACCATGACCAGCGCCTGTCCTATTTGAGGTCTTGTATCACGTGAATTTTGCATCTGTCTTTATTTCCACAGAAAAATCGGGCTTTCAGTTCTTCATTGGCTGGAGCCAGTCTGTAGGCCCGGGGGTGGGTCAGGACTCTTCCGTGCAGACAGGAACTGGAAGCCTGGACCGGGGTCAAGCACGGGAGCACTCTCGCCGGCCAGGACCGGACCTGAGCAAGGCTGTGTTGCCCACAGTCGCAGGCTGGTGAGGAGAAGGAGGTAGGCTGACGAGTCCTAGAGGGTGGTCTTCACTGAAGCTAGGGGCTCGGGCACCAGGGGTTGGGAGATGCCGTGACCGGGTCAGGGAGAGTCATGGGGACAGTTCTTGGAGGATGTCCTTGTGCCTCAGAGAGTACAGAGCAGGCTTTGCTGGGGTGGGAGGGAATTCGTAATGGCTCTGCCCAACTCAGCAGGCCCAGGTTTTCAGGATCTCACCTAACCGGATGGGTCCCGTCCCCTTGGATGAAAGGTTTCCTTTTGCTTCTTCCAATTCCCTGTAGAGTTCCTGTCCAAACACAGAGGACTTTGACAGGAGGTGGGAACAGCAGGCTTTGTGCTGCCTTACCTGGAGGCCCCATGGGTCATGTCCTGCCACTCTCCCAGGACAAATGTCATCATATTTTTTTCCCTCAGCATCACCAGTTGGCTTCTGACTGGAACTCTGACAGCTAAACAGACACACTTTCTGGTTTACAAGTTGTTATTCTATCACTGTAAGTATTCGTCAACATTTGTGTTTTAGTCATAACATAGCTAATACATAATTTTGTTTGCTTCACAGCAAATTAAATAAAGCATTGGCAGCACATTAAATAAATGGTTAAATTGCTTAGTTTTCTTTTTTTTTTCTCTCCAAGTCTTCAAGTAAAATTGAAGCTCCAGACAGATGCACCATCTCTGTCCAGGAGCTCCAGACACCCCTCAGGGCTGCCAATGTGCCCAGAGTTGTGATAAACTAAGCCAGTACCACCACCGCAATGAGTTGGCACAGAAGGAACACACAGATGTTGGCAGTTTAAATAGTACTGATCATGGCCACGTAATTGACTAATTCCTTAAAATTAGTACAATAGATAAAACGATGTTCGAATAAATCCAGTCTTGGCTAGCCAAGCTTTTCAAAGTCTAGCTAGATAACAATGAAGCTGACACAATTTTAACCTGTTGTAAGGCCTCTCTACCAAAAAGACAAGGTAAAATACCCTGAATAATCAAGCACATCTATACTTTTGGTCATGGGACCACAGAAAACTAAGTAATTCTGTCAGTTGTGCAGTAACACACAAGGCCCATCCCGCCAATCTGTCATTAGCTAAGTGTTTCCCAGACCAAATGACATAGCTCAAGAAATGAGCCCGTAGGGGTGCCTGGGTGGCTCAGTCAGTTGGGTGTCCGACTTCAGCTCAGGTCATAATCTCACAGTCTATGGGTTCAGGCCCCATGTCGGGTTCTGTGCTGACAGCTCAGAGCCTGGAGCCTGCTTCAGATCCTGTGTCTCCCTCTCTCTCTGCCCCTCCCCTGCTCATGCTCTGTCTCTCTCAAAAATAAACATATTAAAAAAAAAAAAGAATGAGACTGTAAACAAGATCACAGTTGGTAACCAAAGTTGGAGATTTAGCTTGCCTATCACAGGCTTTCTCTCACTAAAAAAAAAAGCCTCATACATTTATGACTTTATAGGTTTTTTGAACTAAATTAGAGCATGCTTGGATTCGGGTCATGTGCAGGACCCTCACGGGGTATTTCACTGACTTATCGGCAACCCTTCCTGACTTCTCTTTGATTTTTGCCAGATTTTTATCCTGCAGGATTCAGAAGGTTTTACTAGCTTTGGAAAAGACCAAGGGCTGACCCCACGATTAGCAGGAATGTTTGAGTCTTTGTTAGAAGCGTGCTATAATAGCTAGGGGACCCCTGATGGGGGAGGGGAGGTTTGACTGAAAAACTTCAACAGTGTTTTTGAATTTCTTGTATTGTCAGCTTTATGACATTCTGAGAGCATGACAGACTTCTCTTTGGCAATTTTTAAAGTGAAAGGATTACTGCTCATCATTTTCCTCTGTGTAATAAATATAGTAACTATCCAGCAAAACACAAGGTTTCATAGGCCACAGACATACAGTTACTGATGTGATTACATTTCTTGCACCTGTGCATTAAAGCCACTCAAAAATAATAGAAAAATTCCATTGTGAAAAATGCATGCAAGGTGAAAAATAATGTTTAAGTAACCTTTTTTTCCAAGGCAATTACAGCATTGAGGAAAATCACCAAAAACTAAAATTTAAAAATTTAAATTATCTGTGTCTCTGCTGAGATGGAGATTCTGAAATTCTGTAATATTAGTGCAGGTTTTTTTCTGAAGTGAGTTCTTTATTAATTTTATTTTTGATAATTCCTGTCACTGTATCAACAGTAGAACATTCTTAGTCCAAATTAAAACTAATTAAAAGTTATTTAGGGAACACAAGTGAATAACAATGTTTAACAGTTAGCACCTCTCAGAATAGAAACTCGAGCAGCTGACAAAATGGAACCTGAAAAACATTCATGGCTCTGACTCTCCCAGATGACAGCAGAAACTGGTTTGCTTATATAACCGATGTAAACCCAGGATCTAGCCTTGGCACCAGTTCCGACCTGCAGAAGAGTGTAACTGAAAGCAATTTGAATCTTTCTGTGTCTTGAGAAAATGCCCAGGTAGGAGTGCATTTTAAATATCCAGCAAACTCCTTAAAAATACTGCTTGCGCTTCTCTGTCTCCGACCAGCTCTCCCGCTGCGGTTTCCCCTCCTGCTCCAGAGACCCCGCCCAAGGCTTCTCTCCTACTCCCCTTCCTCGGCCTCAGCTCTTCATCCGTTGGGCAGCCTGGCTTCCCAGGCTTCTTTAGTTTTCCTTCTGACTGCCATCACCTAGTATCTGAGTGATTTGTATCCCAGCCATTTTTCTTGTGTCTGCCCTCAGGGACCACGAGAAGTGGCTGCAGAAGAATTTTGCCACCAAAGCATTTCCCGAGTCAGTCAAGTGCTTAGTCAAGTGGGTAGACCCTTGAGCGGCAGGGGCCAAGGCCTTGCTTTAGTTCCTGTGAACTCTGCTTCGTCACATAGCTACAGCTCACACTTGACCGTGACTCAGCTGTGTCATAACGTACCAGGCGACATATCCTGAAAGGACTCTCAGATATTTTTCCTTCTTATGCTTTATATATTTATAAAATCTTTCACTTAAGCTTTCCTTTTATTTTTCTGAGCTTTTCTTTTAGAAGCAGGGTACACATACATCCATATATTTTTTCTTTTTTCAAGTTTATTTATTTATTTTGAGGTGGGGGGTAGAAAGAGAATCCCAAGCAGGCTCTGTACTGTTAGTGCTGAGGTTTGAACACATGAGCCATGAGATCATAACCTGAGCTGAAATCAAGAGTCAGACGCTTAACCAACTGAGCCACCCAGGTGTCCCTATATATTTTTTTCTTTGAGGCTAAACTGCAGTTGCTCTAGATGTAGCAGGGGTGGGGAACAAGAAGCGCCTCCGTCGGGCACACATCACCCTCCCACCTTCTCCCCTCCTTCCCTTCTCCTGTGACCGCTTCTGAGCAGCTTCTTGAGGCACAGTCTGGACTCTGTACGGAAGGCGCAACATACTCACAACCAGAAACTGCAGACTCCTGTCCTGATAAGCTCTGCTACTCACGACCTAAGTGGGCTTGGCCACCATAACACAGCACCCACTCACTGGGTCTCTGAGAGTGAACTGGACCACAGTGGGGCTCAGCAAATGGTGATTTCCTCCCTACAGTCGGTCTGAGGGAACAGAGGAGAGAGTAAAGGTAGATAAGGGCCAATCCATACCTGCAACTGAGTAAAAGCACCAAGATGGGATGTACCCACAGGGAGGGGGCCGCCATCTGTATGATCTGTCCGAAGAAGCAATGATGATCAATGTGATCAAGAAACAACCATGATCACAGATCCAGCACAGCTGTGGGAAAGCATCAGCCTGTCTGCATGGCACCAAGCTGCGCTGGGGGGAAGAAAACAGAATTAGAAGAAACTGATTATTTCAGACAGACTGAGACAACAACAGAGACAGCTCAGTGGGTGTAAACTGGATAAAATCTCAAAGCCTGAGGGGCGCCCGGGTGGCTCATCGGATGAGTGTCCAACTCTTGATTTCAGCTCAGGTCATGATCCCAGAGTCGTGGGATTGAGCCCCAAGTTGGGCTCTGTACTGAGTGTAGGATTCTCTGTCTCTCTCCCTCTGCCCCTCTCCCCTACTTGCTCTCTCTAAAATAAAATAAAATTAAATAAATTAAATTTTAAAAAATCTCAGAGCCTGAAGAAGTCTGGAGTTTCAAATGAATTTCATTTGGCTCTTGAGCTGTCCAGTACAGACTCCCTTGGAAATGTAAACCCAGTAACATGGAAAAGCAGAGTTGGAAGCTAAGAACTGATCCCTCTTTCTTGACACGTCTGAGGGAACACCAGTGCTCCAGGGGTCCCTGAGAATGCATCTGAGCAGCCTGCCTCCCAGGAAAGAGCCTGTCATGCTGGCCTGCAGGGCATTTCCGGGTGGACAGTGTCCTGCCAGAGCCCAGAGACTAAGGGTTGTGCTCTAGCCCACAGAGCCGGCTACCTCTGGTGCTCTGCTCTCTTCAATGGCCTACTCTCGCCACCTGCTGGCCATTGGAGTAAGGCGCTCAGAGCTGGAAAAGATTTGTTTAGCTGAGGGGTGGCCAGGCTACTGAGAGCTGCACCAAAATATAGACACAGACTGAGCATTTTCTCCAAACAGGAGACCTTGGGAGGATCCATTACTATTTCATTAATCATACAGGAAGTTGGACTTTTATAAAAGGGATAACCTCACTCATGCATTATTTAGTCAATTACAAATACTTTTATAGCTATATACCAGGTACCCGGCAAGGCACTGGAGATGATTGGTAATCACACCTCATTCTCTGCCCCCCCTTAACATTATCCAGTGTGATCTTCTACCCTATTCGCTGAATTCGCCTTTCCATTCATTCACTCGTGAACCCTACTTTAATGGCAGGCTCTGGGGCAGAAGCTGGGGATACAGCCATGAGCAAAAACAGGTACTGTCCCCCATCACTGGTCTGCCATCCAGTGCAAGAGGCAGGCATTAATCACATAATCATTCAGATAAACGTAACAGTAGGGAAGGGGCATCCAAGAAAAACGTAACTGTGATAAAGTGTGGCCTAAATGACTTTGAATCATTCTAAAATGGAAATTTGGGCTATCTGATATGCATTAAAATTATTTAAAATGTTTTATTCTTAGACCCAGTACTTCCACTTTCAGGAGCTTATTTTAAGACAACAATCAGAAAAACAGGACTGATGTTTCCTTGCATGATTGTTTACAAAATGAAAAAGTGAAAATAAAAAAGGAAGCCATCCAAAGGACCAATGATAATGAGTTGGTTAAACAAATTATGGCACTCTCAAAAAGCAGAATATCCCAGAGCCATTAAAAATGCAAATGTAGGGGCACCTGGGTGGCTAGTCTCCTAAGTAACCTACTCTTTTTTTTTTTAGTGGTTTTTTTTTTTTTTGATACAGAGAGAGACAGAGCATGAGGGGGGTGGGTGGGCAGAGAGAGAAGGAGACACAGAATCCGAAACAGGCTCCAGGCTTTGAGCTAGCTGTCAGCACACAGCCTGATGCGGGGCTTGAACCCACGAACGTGAGATCTGACCTGAGCCGAAGTCGGAGGCTTAACTGACTGAGCCACCCAGGCGCCCCATTAAGTAACCTACTCTTGATTTCAGCTCAGGTCATGCTCTCACAGTCATCAGGCTCCACACTGGGCATGGAGCCTGCTTAAAATTCTCTCTCCCTCTGTTTCCTACACCCCATTCATGTGCATGTACTATATCTCTCTCTCTAAGAAAAAAAAAAGAAAATGTAGAGCCACACTATTTGACTAGGAACATATTTTACGATATACTTTGGAAGTTATAGAAAAGTATGGACAGTAAGTCTCATTTTTGAAAACATTTTATGGGTGTTTCCTTCCAGCTCCCCACTACATAACCAATTTATCTGATTGTTACTGTTGGGTCGTTATGATCATCATGCAAACATGCTGTTATTCTTCCCATCCAAAAAAAAAGGCACACAATGTAAAAATTTCTGTTGGCTCTATCCCCCCGCCACCTCATTTCTCTATTACCCTTTGCAACAAAGCTGCTCTGATTCCTCCCCTTGTAAACTTACTCCAACCAGGTTTGGTATGTGTCAAGGTCACCGGTGGCCTCCATATTGCTAAAACCATAGACATTTCTGCCCTACCATGGACTCCATAGACAGCATTTAACACAGCAGACCACTCCCTTCTCCTTGTAGGAGTTCTGCCCCGCCCCTGGGTCTCCTGCCTCATTGCTTCCGCCTTCTCAGGCTTGTCTGCATCCCTCCTCTTCCCAGCTCGTTAATGTTAGTTGTCTTCTCTTCCCTCCCCGTCCTCACTCCTTTGGCGGTATCCAGCCGTGGCTCTAAGCACCATCTGCCTTAGCCTCGACCTCTCCCCTGACTCCCTAGCTCATAAATCCAACTCTCCACTCAGCTCTTTCATGGAGCTGTCAAACAGCACGTCCATAGCAGAACTCACGACCCTCCTCCCCATTTAACCAGCTCCAGTCACAGCCTTCTTCAACCCACTTGTTGGCACCTTGGCACCTAAATCCTTCCTAATGCTCAAGCCAGACCCCTGCAAATCATCTGCAGCCACCATCCTCTCTGTCCTTTGCATCCAGATCCAGTCCTTCAGGAAATCCTGTTAGCCTTGTGTCACAATGTATTTCCCAAATCCAACGACTTCTCATCACCCTCACTGCAACTACTGTGGTCCTGTCTGCCACCACCTACCACCTAGGTCACTGCAGTAGCACCTCACTTGTCTCCCTACAGTCTCTTGCCACCACAGGAGCCAGAGTGGTCCTTTAAAAACGTATGTCACATCACATCACTCCTGGTCAAAACCCTGCAGAGGCTCCCCATCTTGCAGAGTAGAAGTTTACACGACATGCTGTGTCCCTTTTGTCCGGGCTGCTCTCTGACATCATCGCCCAGCCATCCCCCTGTCGCTCACTCTGCTCCAGCCTGGCTGGTTTCCTTGCTCCGTTGTGAGCTCACCAGTCCACTCCCCTTAGGGACTTCCGCAGATATCTGCGCCTCCTTCCAGTCTTTGCTCCAACGCCTCACCCTCACCGAAGCCTAGCATGTGTACACTGCAGTGCCTCTCCAGCCATCCTGGTTCCTTTCACCCTGCTCTGCCTTTTTTTTTTTTTTAATTCATTTATTTTTTTCATTTTATTTGTTTCAGAGAGAGAGAGAGAGAGAGAGAGAGAGAGAGAGAGAGAGAGGGAGAGACCACTCGAGCAGGGGGAGAAAGGCAGGGAAGAAAGAGAGAATCTTAAGCAGGCTCCACACTCAACATGGAGCCCAACTCAGGGCTTGATCCCACAACCCTGGGAGCATGATCTAAGCTGAAACCAAGAGTCAGATGCTCAATGGACTAAGTCACTCAGACACCCCTACCTTTCCTTTTTCCATAGCATTTTCACAATAAGATACTAAAATTATATTTTTAATTATATACACATTTTTTTATTGTTCATTTTCACTAACACGAATTCATTTTCCCTGAGGAACAGAAATCTTTGTTTTGTTTACTGATGGATCTCAAATACTTAAAACTGTGCTTTGTACAAAGCAATGACAAGAAAAAAATTTTTTTAATTTTTTTTATAAAGGAATCCCTCCACCCAATGTGGGGCTTGAACTCAAGACCCTGAGGTCCAGAGCTGCACAATCTACCGACAGAACCAGCCAGATGCCCCAGAAAAAATATTTTTTATAAATATATTTCACAAAGTATATGTATATCAAATCATATTGTATATTTTATTTGTCCATCATATCTCAATAAAGCTGAAAAAAAGCTTAACATTCTCCTAAAAGTAGTATTTCCTTAACAATAGTTAATCCATGAAAGCCTACAAATTAAAGAAGCTCTTGACTTTAAATAACATAAAGCAAAGATTTGGGATAGTGAAAAATGAGTGAATAAATAAATGAATGCATGGAAAGATAAACATAACAATGAACCCACAAACCATGAAAATTTCTAGGTAAAAGAACAGCAAGGCAAACATTTTTCTTTCTGTTCATTTGTCTTTAATTTTCCATAATGAATGTGAATTCCTTAAACAAACATTTTGGGAAAATAGGTTGACTACTGAGGATAATAGCAGTTCTAATAATTTTCCTTTTTTAGTCTACAGTTTCAACTGTTCATCTATAGAAAAGAATTGGTAAGATGGTAGAAATGCGGGAAAGGCACCCATTTTCATTCTGTGAGACACTGTGAAGCCCCTGCCCAGATGGTGGGAGAAATTCCGTCTTGATTTGAGTTCGCCCAGAAGCAGACCCTGTAAGGGGCTTATGTGAGAGGTGCCGCGTGAACGAAGTGCGGCAGAGAGGAGAAGGAAGCCAATAAACAGAGGGCTGTCAAGCCATTTCTACCACGGGCAGAAACTCATTCCCATGGAGGAACTCTGAGTCACAGAATAGAGGGTGCCTCAGTTACCCCATCTGAAGGGTGAGGAAGCTGGGGTATTTGTCACCCAAGGCAGCTGAGGGCTGTTTCTGGGGCCATGAACTCTCTTGCACTCCCAGCTTTCCCACGCATCCCCCGAGCCAGAAAACAAATCCCTCAGGCGGGTATGGACAGTAGGCAAAGCGTTCGGAGTAGAGGTGAGGGACAATAGGGTTTGGGGCAGGGGAGGCGGCACCGAGAGGGTCTGCTACAGTGCCTTGATTAGAATCTGACTTTCCTCTCTGGGAGGAGCTCCTGGTCTATTGCTCTCTGTGGCTCCTCGCTGTGCCCCTGCCAGGTTCTCACCTGTCCGTTCACCTCCGTGGCCGCATCTGAAGTGGGCAGTGGGGAGTTTTTGTAGTCTGAGTTCAAAAACTCTTTGGTAATACAATTCCTTCTTAGTAAGCAACTTAGTTCAACTTCAACTTAGTAAGCTTCTGAAATACAGTAAAACCTTGGATTGCAAGTAACTTGTTCTGCGCATGTTCCACAAGACGAGCAAACATTTCTAATAAATTTTAACTTGATAAACAAGCAAGCAATGTCTGCAATATGAGTAGTATGTGATACCGAATGTCACCCAATCACAACTGAGTCAATGGTTCTCTCTCTCTCTCTCTCTCTCTCTCTCTGCGGGATTGTGGGTGATCCTCTCCCATGCTCAGATGCTCAGTCTCAGGCCACAGTGTTTGGCAGAAATCAGTGATTTTTCAGAACATTGGAAGGTGCCCACAACTAACACTTGTGTATTTTTTTGTTTTTTTGGTCACTTCAAAGTACCTATGGACTGTCCTTTGCTTTTCCGCATAAAAGTAAGCTTAGGAATGCTTTGCTTCATTCTAGGTCAGGCTGCCGGCAGGTATAGACCCTTTCCTTGGGTGCCTTATTGCCAGTTACATTAAATAGAGTATACGACAAGTACAGTTTATTAATACTATGCTATAGTCAACATCTATGTGAGCATGCACAATGGACCCCATGCAGGAAAAGATTCCACTGAGCCAGTGGATAGCAGTGATTCCATTATAGTGAAAGTCGTCCTGCACAATAAGTCTCCTCTCTCGTGTCTCCCTCCTACCAGCCACGAAGGTTTTCAAAGGTAAGTGCAAGTTAACTTGTTTATTGTTCTTTATATTTTTTATTATTTTGTATGATATTATAGTATTGTAATCATTTTATGTGAATATTTTTGGGTTGTGTAATGAATCATCTGCATTTCCACTGTTTTGAATAGGGAAATCCACTTTGATATACAAGTGCTTTGGATTACAAGCATGTTTCTGCAATAAATTATGCTCACAAACCAAGGTTTTACTGTATTTGATTGCAGTCATTTTTATAAGCTAGTATGTGCACATAGGGTTCTTTACTAGACTTGACTCTCAAGTCTAATTTACATCTCTGCATCCTAACCCCCATATCTCTCTCCTTCCACTTAAAGGCAACCATCTTGCAGCTATCTGGAAAAGAACAGTCTTGAGTGTGAAGAAAGCATCCTTAAACGGCAGTGGTGTAACTATTTGTTTAATAAGAAGTCTTAATGAGCTTTTGTTGCTCAAAGCCTTTTTTTTCTATGTCATCTCTTGTATTGGGGGTTCAAAGCAGAAGACTCCAAATTTCTTATTCTATTCCCTTTCACTTGTGCTCTTGAAGCAGTCAATTCTTGCTTGAGCTTGACTCTTCTACTGACACACTAAGCAAGGCAAATCACCGATGTGCACTATCATTGGGTTTTCTAACCTCTTTTAGAGCCACAGGCTCAGTAGACATTTTGCTCACCAAGCAATTGAAGGCAACAGTTTTCTTAAATAATTTGCTATTATATAACATGGGTTTTCATGTTTTCAGCCTCCAATACCAATCTTCTTGCCTTCCTCTGCAGTGTTATATATTTTAGGGTTTATTCTTAACCACAAGACCTCCATGGAGGGGTGTAAATTTTATATTAATACTGATAACACTCGTTGCTGTATAAATAAACCCAAGAATTTCAATAGCTTAATTCAATGAAAGGTTTGTTCTTACTCATGAAATAGAGCTGAGTGATGGCCAGGTCAATGGGGTACTCTCCTACATGAAGTCATTCAAGGATGCAGGATATAAAAAGTAAAGTCATCTCCAACATGTGGTTTCCAAGGGGGTCATGTCCATTCTGGCGGGTCAGAAGGCTAAAGAGCACGAGGCTGAAGATGGTAGAAGAGGAGGAGCCTGAGTTCACCTCATCCCATGGATATAACTAGAGGAAACCCACACCAGTGTAAATAAATACTCGAAGACTGGCAGAACAGACTCCACTGCTAAACGGAGAGAAGAGGCCACGTTGAAGAGGATAGGAAGAGCAGAGATGTGTTGAGAGCCAAACGGACCCGGGAGACGATCCACAGGAAGCAAAGATGCTGCTGGTGTGGAGAGAGGAGAGAATCAGACTCTCACACCAGGCACCTCGGGCCGGGAACGGGGGAGACAAGTCCTTGTAACCTTTGACTTTGAAGGCCAAAGGGGCCTGGCTTTGTGAGTTTTTTACAATCAGTGCGACTTAACACCTGGAACTTTAAAAACCAGTGTGCTTCACTCTGGCAGAGCCAGAAATGTGATAGGAGACTGAGTCCCTGCCCTCAAAGAGGCAGCAAAACAAAGGGCCCTGAGGAGACACAGTGCAGGAGCAGCAGTTTGAAAATGCCCGGGGTACACGGGAGGGACACTGTGTGTAATCTGAGAGAACGTGCTGGAGGGGCAGGGAACTTTGGGAGGCTTTTCCAAGGACAAAAGAGCTGATGGGCACTGTTTCCCTCCACCACCCCCACCCTGCTCCCCTGCCCTCAAGCCTAAATACACAGACACCTGTGGTAACCAGCACCGTGCCAACACTTCTCACCTAGTTTGCTAATGGCACAGCCCTTCACCCCACACTCTCCCACAGACCTGCCCCTCCACTCCAGCCCGGGCACCTTCCCCAGGCAGCTGCAGCTCTCCGCCTACAGCAGACCAGTGCAAATCTTCTGGCATGGCACGGCTTGCCCTGGAGTTCTCCTGCAGACCTGCATCCTCCAGTGTGCCTGTGGCCAAAGCCCATCCAAAGCGGTGCCACAAGCCCAGCAGTGAGAAGGCAGCCACAGCAGGGGCCGGTGACACTGCAAAGTGACTCTTGCCCTGGGCAGATGGGACAATAACCACATACACCAGTCAGACTGCGACCCCATCAGTGGGCTGTGGGCAGACAGTTGTTCTGATTGCAGGCCCGTCCACCAACAAAAGCTTCTCAGGGGACAACACAAGGAGAGTTCCCTATGGTTTGGTGCTACTGCATCTCTGGCAGACAGCTGGTCTGATAACTCAAGTCCAAGGTGGCCCCAGACTGGCCCACTAGCAACACAGGAACCAAACCCTACCCACAACAGACAAAGACAGCCATTGCAGATGATTGCATTAAAGGCAAATACAGCTCAATCACAACAGGAGGGTGCACACAACACATATGCGGGAGCTCCTGATGTGCCAGATTCTGGGGAACAGGGGACACTGCACTGCAGGGCACCCCAGGACCTCTTCTGCATAAGGCCACTGCTTTCAAGAGCAGGAGATGCAGCTGAGTTTCCTAACACAGAGAAACAGATACAGAGAGTTGGACAAAATGAGGAAACAAGAATATGTCCCAAATGAAAGAACAGGACCAAATCACAGCAAAAGAGCTAAATGAAGTGGAGATAAGTACTATTGTTGATAGATGATTTTTAAAAAGATTTTATTTTTAAGTAATCTCTACACCCAACATGGAGCTTGAACAAAAATACCAAGAGTAACATGCTCTTCTGGCTGAGCCAGCCAGGAGACCTAGACAGATAATTTAAATTAATTGTCACAAAGATACTCACTAGACTTGGGAAAAGAGTGGAGGACCTCAGTGAAACCCCACAACAAAGAGATAGAAAACATAAAAACAAACCAATCAGAGATGAATAGCTCAATAATTGAAATTAAAAATAAGCTAGAGGAAAAAGCAGACTAGAGCAAACAGTAGAATGGCCTGACAACCTGGAGGACAGAGTAATGGAAAGCAAACTGGACAGGAAAGAGAAAAATGAATAATAAAAATAAAAATAGATTTAGGGAACTCAGTAACACCATCAAGCATAATAATATTCACTTATAGGCATCCCAGAAAGAGAAAAGAGAGAAAAGGGGGCAGAAAATTTATTTGAAGAAATAATAGCTAAAAAACTTTCCAAATCTGGGGAAGGAAACAGAAATCCAAAGCCGTGAGGCACAGAAAGCACCCAACAAAATCACTCCAAGGAGATCCACACCAAAACAAATACTAATTAAAATGGCAAAAAGTACTAATAGAGAATTTTAAAAGCAGTAAAAGAAATGAAAACAGTTACATAAGGGAAAACCCAATAATCCTACTGGCAATTTTTCAGCAGAAATTTTGGAGGCCATAAGGGAGTGGCAAGATATACTGAAAATACTAGCACAAAACAAAACAAATCAAAAACAAAAACACCACCAAAACACAAGAAACACAAAAACAAACAAACAAAAAACCTCTGTAGCCATTAATACTCTATCCTGCAAGGCTACCATTCACGAACAGAGGAAGAGATCAAGAATTTCCCAGATAAACAAAAGTTAAAGGAATTCATCATATCCACAAGAGAAAGGATAGGGATGGCTGGCTGTCTCAGTTGGTAGAGCATGTGACTCTTGATCTTGGGTCATAAATTCAAGCCCCATGTTGGGGGTAGAGATTATTTAAAAATGAAATCATAAAAAAAGAGAGAGAGAGAGAAAGGATTAAAACAGTATGATATACCAGCCCTACAAGAAATGTTAAAGAAGAATTTGTGAGTATAAAGGAAAGACCATCAGCAGGACAAAGTGGGAAACACAAAAGTAGTAAAATTAATTATATTTATAAAAATCAGTCACGGGATTCACAAAATAAAAGGATATAAAGTATGACACCATATACCTAAAACATGGTGGGGGGAGGAGTAAAAACATAGTGCTTTTAGAATGGGTTCAAACTTAAGCAACCATCAACTTAATATAGACTGCTACAAGCATAAGATGTTATATATAAACCAAATGGTAACAAAAAATAAACCTGTAATAGATATGCAAAAACTAAGATAAAGGAAACCAAGTATATCACTAGTTAAAGCCTGCAAACCATGAGAGAAAAGAGCAAGAGAGGAAAAGAACAGAGATCTATAAAAAACAATCATAAAACCAAGTAACACAATGGCAATAAGTCCATGCCTATCCATAATTACTTTGAAGGTAAATGTCCTAAATGCTCCAATCAAAAGATATAGGAAAGGATAAAAAAAAGCAAGACCCATCTATACGCTGTCTGAAAGAGATTCATTTCAGACCTAAAGATACATGCAGGTTGAAAGAAAAGGAGTGGAAAAGCATTTATCATACAAATAGGAGTGAAAAGGGAGCTGGGGTAGCAATACTCACATTGCACAAAATAGACTTTAAAACAAAGACTGTAACAAGGGACAAATGACGCTACATAATCATAAAAGGAACAATCCAATAAGAAGATATAATAATTGCAAATATGCACCCAACATAGGAATGCCCAGATACATAAAGTATGTGAAAACAAACATAAAGGAAGTAATTGACAGTAATACAATAATAGTACAGGACTTTAACCCACTTACATCAACGGACAGACAGATCATCCAGACAGAAAACTGATTTAACAACAACATGGTAGCTTTGAACCAGATGGATTTAACTGATATTTCAGAACATTCCTTCTTAAAACAGCAGGACACCCTCTTTTCAAGTGTGCATGGAATATTTTCCAGAATAGATCCTATCTCAGACCACAGAACTAGTGTCAACAAATTCAGAAAGATTGAAGTCATACCATACTATGAAATTAGAAATCAAGCATAGAAAAAATCTGCAAAGAACACAAATACATGGAGGTTAAATAACATGCTACTAAATGCTACTAAACAATAAATGGGTTAACCAAGAAATAAAAGAAGAATTCAAAAAATATGTGGAGACAAATAAAAATGAAACTACAACAGTTCAAAATCTTGGGGACTCGGTTAAAGCTTTTCTAAGAGAGAAACTTACAGCAAGAAAAACCTACCTCAAGAACCAAAAAAAAATCTCAAATAAACAATCTAAACTTACACCTAAAGTAGCTAGAGAAAGAAGAGCAAACAAAACCCCAAACCAGTAGAAGGAAAGAAATAATAAAGATTAGAGTAGAAATAAATGAAACAGAAATGAAGAAGAAGAAAAAGAAGGAGGAGGAGGGGGAGGAGAATGGGCAGAAGGAGGAAAGAAAGAAAGAAAAGATTGATGAAACCAGGAGCAGATTATTTGAAAAGATCAACAAAATTGATAAACCAGTAGACAGACTCATCAGAAAGGAAGGAAAGAAGGAAGGAAGGAAGGAAGGAAGGAAGGAAGGAAGGAAGGAAGGAAGGAAGGAAGAAACAAAAAGGAAGGAAAGAAAGAAAACTAGCTAGCTCAAATAAAATCAGAAATGAGAGAGAAATAATAACTAACACCAGAAAAATACAAAGAATTATGAGAAAATATTATGAAAAATTACATGCCAACAAACTGGACAACCTAGAGGAAATGGATAAGTTCCTAGAAACATAACCTGCCAACACTGAATCAGGAAGAACTAGAAAATTTGAACACACCAACTACTAGCAATGAAATTGTATTAGTAATCAAAACATTCCCAAGAAACAGAAGTCCAGGCCTAGATGGCTTCACAGGTGAATCTAACAAACACTTAAAAAGTTAATACCTATTTTTTCAAACTATTCCAAAAAATAGAAAAGAAAGGAAAGTTTCTAAAATCATTCTACGAGGCCAGCAGCACTCTGATAAATACACTACAAAAAAAAAAAAAAAAAGAGAGAGAGAGAGAGAGAGAGAACCATAGGCCAATATCACTGATGAACACAGATGCAAAAATACTCATAAAATATTAGCAAATCAAATCTAACCATACATTATAAAAATCATTCACCACAATCAAGTGGAATTTATTCCCAGCATACAAGTGTGGTTCAATATTTGCAAATCAATCAATGTGATTCATCACATCAACAAGAGAAACGATAGGGGGGCCTGGCTGGCTCAGTTGGTAGAAAATGTGACTCTTGATCTCAGGTCATAAGTTCAAGTCCCATGTTAAGTGTAGAGATTACTTAAAAATGAAATCTTAAAAAAAGAAAAAGAGAGAGAGAGAAAGGATTAAAATGATATGATCATTTCAATAGGCCAAAAAAAAAAAAGGATTTGATAAAGTACAATATCATTCCTAATAAAAATCCCTTAACAAAGTAGGTTTAGAGGGAACATACCTCAAGATAATAAAGGCCATTTATAAAAAACCCACAGTTAACATCAAACTCAATGGTGGAAAGCTAAGAGCTTTTCCCTAAGAACAAGAGAAGGATATCCAGTCTCACCATTTTTATTCAACATTGTATCAGAAGTCTTAGCCACAGTAATCAGATAAGAAAAAAAATAGAAGGCATCCAAATTGGTAAAGAAGAGGTACAACTTTTTCTATTTGCAGATGGCATGATATTATCTAAGGACTCCCCAAAAAAACTACTAGAACTGATAAAGAAATTCAGTAAGATCACAGGATACAAAACCAACAAACAGAAATCTGTTGATTGCCATACACTAATAATAAAATAGCAAAAAGAAAAATTAAGAAAACAATTACATTTACAATTCCACAAAAAATAATAAAATATCTAGAAATAAAATTAACCAAGGAGGTGAAAAATCTGTACTCTGAAAACTATAAAACCCTGATTAAAGAAACTGAAGTTGACACAAATGGAAAGATATCCCATGCTCACAGATTAGAACAAACATTGTTAAAGTGTCCATATTTCCCAAAAGTAATCTACCAAATCAATGCAATCCCTTTCAAAATACCAACAGCATTGTTCATAGAATAATAGTAAAATTTGTATGGAACCACAAAAGACCTCAAATAGCCAAAACAATCTTGAAAAAGAAGAACAAAACTGTAGGTATCACAATCCCAAGTATCGAGATACACTACAATGCTACAATAATCAAAACAGTAGTGGTACTGGCACAAAAGGAGACACATACAACAATAGAACAGAATAGAGAGCAGTAAACCCTTGATTATATCATCAATTAATCTTCAATGCAGGACGCAAGAATATGCAATGGGAAAAAGACACTCTTTTCAACAAATGGTGTTGGAAAAACTGGACAGCTCCATGCAAAAGAATGAAACTGGACCACTTTCTTACACCAGACACAAAAATAAACTCAAAATGGATTAAAGACCTAAATGGGAGACTTGAAACCACAAAAATCCTAGAAGAGAGCACAAGCAGTAATTTCTCTGACATCAACTATAGCAACATTCTTCTAGATATGTCTCCTGAAGCAGGTAAACAAAAGCAAAAATAAACTCTTGGGACTACATCAAAATAAAAAGTTTCTGTACAGGAAAGGGAACTATCAGCAAAAGTAAAAGACAACCCAATGAATGGGAGAAGATATTTGTAAATGACATATCCAATAGAGTTAGATCTAGAATATATAAAGAATTTATACAACTCAACACCAAGAAAACAAATAATCTAACCCAAAAATGGGCAGAAGACATGAACAGACATTTCTCCAAAGAAGACATACAGATGGCCAACACACACATGAACAGATGCTCAACATCACTCATCATCAGGGAAATGCAAATCAAAAGCACAATGAGATATTACCTCACACCTGTCAGAATGGCAAAAATCAAAAATACTGAAAAATAAGAGTTGGTGAGTATATGGAAAAAAGGAACCCTCTTGCTCTGTTGGTGGGAATGCAAACTGATGCAGCTACTGTGGAAAACAGTATGGAGTTTCCTCAAAAAGTTAAAATATAACTACCCTACAATCCATTAATTCCACAAAAGCACTAATTGAAAAATATATATGCACCCCTGTGTTAATTGCAGCATTATTTACAATGGCCAAATTATGGAAGCAGCCCAAGTGCCCATCGATTGATGAATGGATAAAGAAGATGTGGTATATTTAACAATGGAATATTACTCGGTCATTAAAAAGACTGAGATCTTGCCATTCGCAATAAAATGGATGGATCTAGAGGGCATAATGCTAAGTGAAGTTAGTTAGCCAGAGAAAGACAAATACCATATGATTTCATTTATATGTGAAATTTAAGAAGCAAAACAAGGCATCTGGCTGTCTCAGTCAGAAGAGCTTGTGACTCTTGATCTTGGGGTCATGGGTTTGAGCCCCGTGTTGGTGTTGAATTACTTAAATAAATTTAGGGGCTCCTGGGTGGCTCAGTCGGTTGAGCATCCAACTTGAGCTTAGCTCAGATCTTGATATCAGGGTCTTGAATTCAAACCCCAAGCTGGGCTCACACTAGGCCTGGAGTCTACCTAAAAACCAAAACAAAAAACCCCCAGAAACACATGGCTCTTTCTAGAGGCAAGAATTCGGTAGAAGGATATAGTTTCTGGCTAGGCAGTCACAATGCTATACTCTGGAAAGGAGAGAACCAAATTTTTAGTGGATAGGGAGCTGACCTCCCACAAATTAAACAGAAAAATATATATAAGTAATGGGAATTTGCAGTTCTCTCCTGTACCTTTGAAGCCCTTTCCCTAATTATTGGTTTTGACTCACCAGAATGGGTGGATATGTCAGGATGCTCTCCTTGGACTTGAGATGAGGGCCCTTCCTCACCTGATTCGATTTGGGGAAAGGGAAGAACAGGCAGGGTCTCTTTTTAAATAACTACTTTCTTCCCTGTTTTGATAAAAATACTTTTCAGACCGAGCAATCACTAACTGCTGGCTTTTAGTGTTGTTGTTTTTTAACAAGGAAATTGAAAAGCTGGATCACTGCTCTTTGCTTGCCTGCGTGAGAGCAGGCAGAGAATGGACGGAAGAGAGTAGGAGGCTGGAACGAATGCTTGTGCAGTGGGACCTTTGCTTCATTCAAATATCGCTTCACTCGAGTAACAGCATGTGGGAAGTGGGCAGTTTGCCCGCACAGTGCGACAGGTATTGCCTGATGCAGAGACAGAGGCTGGAGCAGCCACTCGGGGGGCAGGCGGGGGCAATAAAACCGGTTTTATGGAAGAAGCCATCTTTGTTAAAAACCAAACCTAACCAAACATGAAATTCTCCAACAGCAGATTCAGCACCGACCACACTCTCCTCACATTCGTTCAGCACAAAAGCCCCATGCACTCTCAGTCCAGAATGAGCCCCAGGAACTCAAACGGTCCTATGTGTAGAACGTGGACTTCTGTGATTGAGGATGATCAGTGTCTTGCACTAACAGCTGACAATCTACTCAGACATAGTGACCCTGATCAAACAATCCACATAGATGGGGGTCTGGTTTACACAAAAAGGAGGGGATTCCTCACCATTCGAAATAATTCATTCCCTACTAAAAATTATTTTAACCGAACCTGACTCATGGTGGATTTAAAATAAAGTGCAGTTCCTAGTCAACTGGTCAAGGGTACAGCAATTATGTGAAGTGAGGCACCCTATTATACTGTTAGGCTCTCAGCAACTCCCTGGGCTCCAAGGGCTCCGGGCAGCCCAGCTGTCACTGCCACAAACAGGTGGTGTAAAACAATAGCTCCACTGAACCGACGTGCTTTCCAAACCCTCTAACAAGCCAAGCTTCAGCCAGAGTTCCTATGAGCGGCACCACTCCACACCAGCGCCCACAGCCCATGGAGCCCTGGCCGCTCCTCCTGCTCCTGGGGCTCTGCTCAGGTAAGTGCCAGGGCTGAGGGGCTCTCCTGAGATGCGGAAGCCCCCAGGCCAGTACCTGGCTTCTCTGATGGGAATACAGAAGGGGAGGGCGTGGTCAGCCTGACTGTCAGAATACTCTGTCTGTTTCTCACTCTTGTTGGCTTGATTTGGTTTGTGGATAAAGATTCCTGATTTGTGTTATCCAAGTAAATGGGAGCTGTGTGCTCAAAGCCTACAAAGTAGACGTGCAGGTCTCTCCCTCCATCAGTGCCTGGCATCAGACTTGCCCATATGATCAAATTCAGTACCCTTACCATCCTCCTCCCGGAGCAGCTTTCATATTTGAACAACTGTAAGCACTTGGAGAGGTATCTTATAAGTATAGACAATTTGGTTAACAAGTCCTTTTACTGCTCTGGGAGAATTCTGATAATGAAGAGGATTGATTGGCAGCCACATGTGCTGGAGAGAGAAACCTAGTAATAATTATAACTAAACTCTTTCCGTAAGAGATTCAATATTTGGCCATTTTTTTTAACCTCTGAAGGTAAAAACAAAAAGTCCCTATGAGTGTATTTCTGCCTATTTTTTTACTAGGTTTGGGTTCAAATTGAAGTGATAAAACCTTGCACAGCCCTTGACCTGCATTCACCCCTGGAATGTGTCACAACACAGCAGCTGAAACGCTAGCCTTAATCCCAAACTTCCGGTAGGGGGAAGTAGGAGATGCCTGCTGATTGCTTCACATAAAAGCTTACCGGTGATATCATCCCAACTGAGAAATGAGACGGCTGACATTCTGTGATTTGTCTTCTCTAATATTGCTCTGACAAACATAGGCCTTCTGGGAAAAAAGGTTAATGTTTTTCAATAGCAGAGTTCAGGGAATTAGCCTAACCTCAGATAAATTACAGTCTGTGGAATTTGGACTTGATCCAACCCAAACTGGCCTGGTGGTGGTGGTGGTGGGGACGGTGACGCTGTGTGTGTGCACACGTGCGTGCATGTGTATATGCGCCTGCAAACTCCACACTCAGTGGAAATCCTCAAATGTGAAAATCCTTAGGTCACCTCTTAGGACACCGAAGGCCCCTGAAAATGCATGTTTACCTATCTAAAACAGCATGTGATATATATTTAGGTCAAAGCTAGAGTTTCCTGGCATCAATTCCCATAGGAGTTCAGAGAAATTTAGAGCTAGATGAAGCAAGTCCTACAACTTAAATTTGTTATTATAGGAAAACTGAGGCTGAAAGACATGAACTGACCTGCCTGAGGTCACTTAATTTATAAATGTTGGAATGTGATCAGTTGGAGACTCTATTTACTGTGGGCCTCATTAGAAAACACAGCCTGAAAGTGTCAAAGGTAGCAAAAGATACGGCACCAGGTTGAGATAAGAATTACATAAAGTAACTAGTAACATTTCAGAACTTTTGCCCAATCTATCGCACTGTTCCTCCATAAAAATGCAAATTGAAGGGTGCCTTGAGGGGGGCTCGGTCAGTTAAGGTGTGACGTCAGCTCAGGTCATGATCTCACAGTTTCTGGGTTTGAGCCCCGCATTGGTCTCTGTGCTGACAGCCTGGATTCTGTCGCCCTCTCTCTCTGTCTGTCCTCTGCTCTTGCTGTCTCTCTCAAAAATAAGTAAACACTAAAAAAATTTTAAGAAATGCAAATGGACCCAGTATAGTACAAAAAGAACACTTTGAAATTGTGGCTGGGTTCCCCTAGTTAGAATCAGTTCTTTGTGGCCAAAATTCTCATTCACATCAGGGACACAATGATCTCTGTTCGACTTGCATAGCACTTTTCATTACAACATTTTCCTCTCTTCCATCTCCAGAATCCCAAGTACTTCACTGCCACCTTTCTTACGAATTACTTTGCAGCTTGTTCCTAGCTTTTTGTGTAAATGACAAATTTACACAAATTTGATTTACCCAAATCAACCTTCCTGAGGGTAGAGAGACAAGATTCATATCTGATTCATCTCTGAATATCTCAAAACAATGCTTTACATACGGCAAGTGCTCAACAAATACTTAATGAATGAGTTAATGTTATCACCATCTGAATAAAGATTACCCATATGATTTTGCTGAAAAGATTTTTGATATTTATTTGTGTGTATGTTTATTAATTTATGCCCTGTCTTTTTAAGAAAGTATCTACTGTGATTCATTGATTCCATGAAGAACTGGTCCAATTATACAGATCACATTGGAGTTGGGAACAGAATCACAGAAATCTGACTTCAAGTCCTGTATGCTCTCTGTTACACTGACCTGCTTTGGGAAGAAAAAAAGAAACAAACAATGAACCCAATCTAAGAAATGGAGACCCCCTTATAAATTCCTTAGAAATGCGTTATTGAAGGAATAAAGTCTCTTATTTTTCGTGAGATTGAGAGAGGAAGCTGATGTCACTGGAGCGCTGATTGGCCTGTCTACCCCGTCCTTGCCTTCTCCCCGGTGGACCATAGAGTTGGCCTGCGTAGTTTTCCTGCTACGTAATGTAGACCATCTGCTCTATCTATTGCTTTCTAGTAAGTTCTTCCTGTCAAAGAGGAATAAACAGTCACTTAAAGCAGCCCAGCCAGTGCCAAAGAAACAGCTTCAAACTCTGTAGCCAAGGCACTCAGTGCCCTATGACAGTGCCCTACTCATGAGCCAGGAGGGGCCCAGGATACACAGGTGTGGAAGACAGATGATTGTTATGTCCTAGGTGCTCAATGGGGTGACAGCAAACTGGGTCTTTGGACAACGTGCTCCCTTGAAGGGTCCTCGAATGCATGTGGTTTGGGCAAGCTGGTTTGTGTAAGTGCTGCATGGATGGTTTGGGGTTCAGAAAATTTGGGATATTAGAAATGAGGTAGGCTAGGTCAGGGGCTCCATACATAGAATCCAGGAAGGTCATAATGAAGACTTTAATGAGCGACACTGAAAGCTTCAAACATCCAAATGGAAATGATTCATTTACCATTAGGGAGGTGGCAAAGAGCACAGACACTGGGGTCAGATCGCCTGCATCTATAATCCCACTTCCGACTAGCTGGGAACCATGAATACATGCTTCAACTGTCTGAATGTCCATTTTCTCACTTGTAAACTAGGGGTAAAGACTTATCTCATAGGATTATTATAAGGACTCAATGAGATAGTACAAATACAGGGCCTTCAATGACGCTCTACTGACAAAATACACATTTTTGTGGGGATGAAAGTGTTTCAATGTCATTGATTATTTCAAGCTGATCAAAAGTTCTGGATGAGAAATAGTGCTGGGGAGCATGGGTGCTGGGCTTAATCCTGGCTCCACCGTTTATGAAATCTGGACAACTCACTCAGCCTCTCTATGGTTCAATTTCCTCCTCTGTAAAGTGAAGACAAGAACAGTGCCTGCCTACCCCACCCAGTTATGAGAAATGGAAGAGTCAATATGTACAAAGCACATTGAAGAGTGTCTGCCACATAACAAATTAGATGTGTCAGTGATTATTTTTATTAATTAATAAAAATAGAAAAAGTAATACTTTATACTTAACAATTATTTGGTTGACAAACTTTTTCAAACCTGGGATTCAAGGAGAAAAATAATAACCTGTCTTGGAGGCAATAGGTTAGTTAACATTACTAGGGAAAAGGAAAGCATCTCAGTCATGCAATTTTTGAAGTCCTCGAGGCCCAGGGAGAAGGTATGTTGGCTTCAGGAATAACCTGCGGAAAGGGGAGATAGGGTGACATGGCTTAGGGCAAATGGATCGTGTGTCTGCTTCCTCTCCTAACCCTGAACTGGCAATCCCCACTCAACATAAGGCTTAAGTTACAAAGATCCTTCTTTATAAGGCACTTGCCAGAACTTGGAACGCTTTTTCTCATAGGAAGAATGGTGGGGGCATTTCGGCAGTTTTTAAGACAGCCCGCAGCACGCTCGTGACCTACGAGTTAGTGCCGGAGCGCAGTGCAGAGTGACAGGGCTCCTTCCAAGCCCTGCCCCAGCCGCAGGACCCTGGACAAGTCTTCCAGCCTCTCAGACCTCATGTGAAAATGACTATCCACCTGGCTCATCACAGGCTGGTGAAAACTGCAGAACACTGGCTATCAAAAGGCTGTGGGGTCCAAGACTGGCAGATACCATTGCTCATCACCCTGAGGGAAAACGCAGTAAAGATTCCTAGGAGTCACTTCAGCCCCAGACAGGAGGAGCTCCAAACCCAGGTCAGAAAAGCACATAGTGTTTACTTAGTGTTAACTCAACAGGACCATGTGCCCGCCAGCAGTAATTTTTTTAATTACAAGAAAATACACCTTACATAAAATTTGCCACAGAAAAGTACACAACACATAAAATTACCATTTTAAAGTGTATGACTTCGTGACAATAAGGACATTCCAGAACATTTTCATCATCCCACAAGGAAACCCTATACCCATTGGCAGTTATTCTCCCTTCTCCTGTCTCCTCAGCCCCTGCTAACCACTGGCTCTATGGATTTTGGATTTACCTCTTCTGAATATTTCATATAAATGGAATCATACAGTATGTGCCCCCTTGTGTCCAATTTCTCTCACTTTGCACACTTTTAGGGCTCATCCATGTTGTTGCATAAATCAACACTTCATTAATTTTTATGGGTGAATAATATTCCATGTATATGCCACAATTTGTTCATCCACTTATCCACTGATGGAATTCGGGAGGTCTCCATCTTTTGGCTATTACATATAGTGCTGCCGTGGACACTAGTGTACAAGGTTGTGTGTGGACAGTTCTCTGGGGGATATACCTAGGAGTGGAATCACTAGGTCATATGGTCACTCTGCACGCAACTTGTGTGAAGAACTGCCAAATGGTCAAACAGTGCCAAAACAGTGGCTGCACCGTGGCCCAATCTCACCAGTCCTCACCCTTTTCAGTTTTGTGAGTTCCGCCCGTCCCGGTGGGTATGAACTGGCATCAGTTTTCGGCTGAGATCGGAGGCCAGCCAACCTTAGATTTCATCACCCCATGAGTAGAGTCTGAAATACGAAGACTGGCTTTTGTGTGGACTTTTCTTCCTATGTGCGTGCAACAACAAACCTGATGCAGCCAGAGGCTGCACTGAGGAATGTCATCTGTTCAGAGTACAAGTGTCAGGATAATCTGGCACGTCCCACTGGGAAGGGACCGCACCAGCAGCTGTGAGTGGGAAAGAACTTAGGCTGATAAAAAGCTGCATTGGGAGCCCTTCGACAAGGGGCCTGCGTGCCTCCCATTAGCTGGTCATGCCTCAGTTACTCATGCGAGTGTTTGTAGAGGGTGGGGGCAGAATCTGACGGCGTGTCATTTGCTGTCTCAGCCGGCCTTGTCCTGGGCTCCGAACATGAGACCCGCCTGGTGGCGCAGCTGTTTGAAGATTACAACAGTGTGGTTCGGCCGGTGGAAGACCACCGCGAGGCTGTGGAGGTCACCGTGGGTCTGCAGCTGGTACAGCTCATCAATGTGGTGAGACGGCGGCACTCTGGCCCCCCCCATCCTGCGGCACCTTCCTTCTCCTCGCCTCCCTGCCCCTAAAGACGGCGTTTTATCTTCTTTCAGGATGAAGTAAATCAGATTGTGACAACCAATGTGCGACTGAAACAGGTATTCACCTAGATAATTGCATTGATGCTGTTGGTATTCACCCCGGAATTTAACCTGGGCTCAGAAGGAATCAATTTGGGTAACAAGGTTACATACCAACTTGGCGGAAGTAAACATTTTGGTGTGGTGAGATTATGGATCGTATTTGTGGGTATGTGTGAGTTTGTGTCTTACTTTGTGCTTTGTGTGTATTAGTTTGCGAGGCTACCTACCACAAAGTCAGAAGCTAGGTGGCTTAAACAACAAATTTATTCTCTTGCAGTTCTTGAGGCCAAAAGTCCAAAATCGCGGTATCAGCAGAACTGGCTCCTTCTAAGCGCTGTGAGGGAGAGTCTGCTCCAGGCCTGCCTCTTCTGCATGTAGTTGGCCACCATCATGTTCACATGGCATTCTTCTTGAATATGTTTGTCTTCACATGTCCCCTTCATTACAGACACCAGTCATGTTGGATTAGGGCCTCTCTGAATGACCTAATTCTAACCTAATTACCTCAAGAAAGACTATCTCCAAATGAAGTTATATTATGAGGTATTGGAAACTAGGACTTCAACATATGAATTCTGAGGGAGACCGTTCAATTCATAATATTGTGTCATCTGAATTTGCTGCATTGCGCATATATTACTTTTAGAATATAGGAAAAAATAGAACACTTTTAAAAAATGATGTTGCCTGCTACAATAAGGTCATTCTCCTTTCCTGGGGAGGGCAGGATGACATGGTAGATGTGCTACCACCCAGGGGCGTGACTTGCAGTACCTTTGTTTTCTCATCTGTAAAATGGGACCAATAATCACTTTTCCCTCATAGGACTCTTGTGAAGACTACAAGACGAATATGGGTAAAATGCCTGAAACAGTGTCTGCATATAGTCATTACTATAGTGGCATTTGCTATTATTGTTTACTAAAGTGAAAGCTGAATTCTGAATCAAGCGTCTTTTACTGGAGCACAATTCCTGTCCATATCTGAATCATCATACCCATCAAAACTCTTAGATTTTTAAAACATGTTCTTAGCTCTTTTTATTAGCAAAATGTTGTCTTCGTGTTTTAGCAATGGGTAGATTACAACCTAAAATGGAATCCAGAAGACTATGGCGGTGTGAAAAAAATTCACATTCCTTCGGAAAAGATCTGGCACCCAGACCTCGTTCTCTATAACAAGTAAGCAAAACAGACCGGCTGGGGAGGGCAGCATTCCTGGGGCAGGCGGAGCCCGAGCCGAGCAGAAGGGCCGCCCCTCTCGGTATGCTTCTCCCCGCTGTTCACATTAAATAACCCTTAAAAACTGAGAGCCAAGTTGACGTGCTAGGGGCGCCATGTGGTGTCTCATGTTATGAATAGAAACAATTATCAGAGCCAAATTGGATCCGGGCTGTGGGGTGGGGACATTTAATCCCTGAGAGCTCCTGAAGGGTGTATGGCAACTATCCAAGGAACCCAAATTCCTATAATTGAGTTACTTGGAATTAAATGTCCTTCCTACCAATAGGTCCGAACCTCCCGGGGATGTTATCCATCACATCGTCACTGTATCCCAAGGCGTCACGTGCTGCCGATGGCCTGGGATGCCTGCGTAGCCCATCCACCGGGCTCCGTGACAGACGGCACGTTGTGAAATTATAATGTGATTCAAGACACTCTGGTTTAATGACAGGTTCATTATCATATGCCCTTCATTTGTCAGGAAATGCTCATTTCAAAGAGCATCCTTCCCAGGCTGGAGCGTCCGCCATCGCCCGAGAGGATCTGCGGCCTGACATTCCATGGCATGTGTCATCGTGAGCAGGCCGTGCCTTCTCGAGACTGACCAGGGAGGGTGGCAGGGGTGTGTGAACGGAAATGACACCCTTAAGGCTGGCCCTCCTACTTTGATTTCCTACTACATATTTCCCAATTGCACCTGAGATTCAAGGTTGTGGCGAATTATCCAATCGTTTGGGTAACCTTTTTGGACAAATATGCTGATAGAACAGAGTGTCTTGTGTTAGTAAGTTTTTCTTTCAGCAAGAATTGAAGAGAAGCAATTAAAATCTGCTCCTTCTTTTGACAAACTGGCTCAGGAACACTCTAGTTCGGGGAGAACCCTGTTTTACTTGCTGATAGAGATAGATCTAGATGATCCTGTGTCCTTCTGTTCTTTGGGTCTCTTTTGGGAGGATCCAAAACTGCATGGTTTTCTGGATAGAGCCCTACCTCAAATCCCATGGAGAACTCAGAAGGAAGAAAATCTCCTAAGAATGAAGTAAGGCACAAATATATGCCATATGTCCCCGAAAGCCCACCAAGGCAGACCCCACCCACTAGTTCAACATCTATTCTAAATGCCTTTGACCAAGGCTGCAGAACACAGGCCATTCAGGTTCAAGTGGACTGCCCACTGAATAAGGCCTGCAAAAGTGGCTTGTTACTTTTAATATCCACCATATTGGAGTCCTGTAATGTGGAATTAGTGCCAACATTTGAAAATTTTAAAATATCACTTTAGGGGCATCTGGGTGGCTCGGTGGGTTAAGTATCTGACTTCTGCTCAGGTCATGATCTCATGGTTCATGAGTTTGAACCCCACATCGGGCTCTGGGCTGACAGCTCAGAGCCTGGAGCCTGCTTCAGATTCTGTGTCTCCCTCTCTCTCTGCCCCTTGCCCACTCATGCTCTGTCTCTCAAAACTAAATAAATGTTTAAAAAATTAAGAATAAATAAAAATTAAAAAAATAAAAACATCACATTAAACTCTGGAGTTTTAGTCCCTCTAGAAAAATCCAGCATTCAAAAATATGGAAGCACTGGATTAAAAATCTAGCCAGCTTCCGAGGAAAACCCCAAATATCTGGCAGCTTTGGGCCTTCACTCACACAGGGAAGCCACCGCAAAGCGGAGTGTCACCTTCCTTGGAGGAGAAAGGGCTTTGCCTCACCCTTCATGCCTCCCGGGCCTGCCTCGTTGTGGGGGCATGTGAGCTTGCAGCCCGCCCTGTCGAGTTCTAAACAGTTCTGAAACGGATACCAGAGTCCTTCTTAACCTGCCTGCCCCTGGACCTGTTTTTATTTTAAATTCCTGCGTTTTTTTCATAGTTAACTTTTAAGATATATTGGGGAAGGGATAGATGGAAATTAACATTACAACACTACTGAGGACTGGGAAGAAAAATAATCTGGTATACAGTGTTACCTATTACTTCCTTAAAACTAGATTCCTAGATTCTTCCCCAGATATTTTGATTTAGGGCTTCAGATGGTGCTCAGAAACCTATATTTTAAACAAGCACCCGAGTGGTTCTTATTCTCAGACAAATCTGGGAAACACTGCCATGGATAAAACGTGACACTGTCCCAATGAAAGCGTCTATAATTAGCACCTGAATAATTAACAGCTGTCTCCTGCTAACATCCCTGAGCAGAACCGAAGGCTCATCCGTCACTTGGAGTCATGTTCCTCTTTGATCCCAATTGTAGTGCAGATGGTGACTTTGCCATTGTCAAGTTCACCAAAGTGCTCCTGGACCACACTGGCCACATCACGTGGACACCTCCGGCCATCTTCAAAAGCTACTGTGAGATCATCGTCACCCACTTTCCCTTTGATGAACAGAACTGCAGCATGAAGCTGGGTACCTGGACCTATGACGGCTCTGTGGTGGTCATCAACCCGGTAGGTGCTGACCTTGTGTGATGCAGCTCGATTCCGGAAACACGAATTCAGGTGTCCAACCCTGCCCCTCCAGAATCACAGGCACTCATTTAAACTTTGTGGTCATCCACTTCAATGGTTCTCAGTATGGGGAAGGTTCTTGATATGTGCCCAGGAGAACCACCTGGGAGCTTACACAAATTCCTGTGCCCAGTCTCAGTCCTAGGAATTTTGGCTCAATCAGTCTGGGCAGTGGGACTAAGGGCCAATATGTTTTTCAGTGCCCAGGTGACTCGAACGTGTGTCAACATGGAGGGTCCCCATAGTCCAAACCCCCTTATTTTATAGGAAAGGACTCCATGGCCCAAACTGGAAGCGGCTGCCCTGGGTCCTGTCCTGGGTATATGAAAGCACCACAATCTGTTGCTTTATTACAGCTGATTTTGAAACCCACTCCTCCTCGGGGATGAGTCTGGGTTTTCAAAGTGTCATTGCATCTTCTCAGGAAAGCGACCAACCAGACCTAAGCAACTTCATGGAAAGCGGAGAGTGGGTGATCAAGGAGGCCCGGGGCTGGAAGCACAATGTGACCTATGCCTGCTGCCTCACCACCCCCTACCTGGACATCACCTACCACTTTGTCATGCAGCGCCTGCCCCTCTACTTCATCGTCAACGTCATCATTCCCTGCCTGCTCTTCTCCTTCCTAACTGGCCTGGTGTTCTACCTGCCCACAGACTCAGGTGGGTGCGGGGGCCACGGCTGCTGCCGCAGACAGAGCTCGTGCCGCTCTTTGGGGGAAAAATAGAAATAAGCACGGGCTAGTAAACAAGTACGGGCAGACAGGCCCAAATCATCATGGCTGGGAGGACGCACTTACTGACAGGCCATGTTCAGTAGTGAGTCGCTGGTGGGGGGAGCTCACAGCTTGAGCGGACTACGGAGCAGGCAGAGTTGACCCTGGCCCTGGAGGTGCACAGACACAGCTCAGTCTAGTCAAAGTGAATCACCATCAATGCTTACTTGCTGAACACCTACTATGTGCCTGGAGACGTGCTGGGTAAGGCTTGGTCACCCCTCATGCCACTTCCTCTATGAAGCCACTTGCTATATCCTGACTAAGCTGGGTCTTGCCTCTTCTTAAAAAATGTTTTTTTATGTTTATTTTTGAGAGAGAGACAGAGTATGAGTGGGGGAGGGGCAGAGAGAGAGAGAGGGAGACAGAATCTGAAGCAGGCTCCAGGCTCCGAGCTGTCAGCACAGAGCCTGACACGGGGCTCAAACCCACAGACTGTGAGATCATGACCTGAGCTGAAGGCAGACACTCAAACGACTGAGCCACCCAGGTGCCCCCCAAGTTTTGCCTCTTTTGCTCACTGCTTGCCACTTGAAAATAGCTTTTGCATGTCTGTTTTCAAGATGGCACTATCTTTTTACACAAGACCATACTTCCCACGTGGCAATTCTTTCTCACATATCAGCCCGGGCAACTTCCTTACTTCCTACTGAGTGACCACATCTGTGACATAATTTCAACATCAACAATCCTCAGAAAAGGGGAAGCGGGTACACAAGTGACTTCGAGAAGTCGCTGCTCATAAACAATTTAGGGCAGACAAGTAGGGACAAGGAAAGGTGGTACAGACAGTCCCCAAACTTATGACAGGGAACAGTTATATCAAAATTATACAAGCACACACACACATCTAAGCTCAACTTTCTAACAAGGAAAAAAATATTATGCATTCACTCATTTAACATAGATTTGTTGAACAATTGTTATGTGGCAGGGATACAGTAGAGAATAAGGCAGAATTTGCCCCACAGAAAGCACCTTGTTCTTACACTGTATTAATTTTTAAACAAGTGGTCACAAACACAGTTTGTTTCTGACTTTCTAACAAAGGAAGCTTAGTAAAGTGAAGAGAATACTAGTTAGGGCAATATGGAAACTCGTCAGAGTTTATTTAAATGTGAGATGGTTTATGCTTGGAAAGCAGAACAGTGAAAATCCTTGATAAATGTTACCTATTATTATTATTATTACTCAAGAAATTTGAGGGGCACCTGGGTGGCTCCGTCAGTTAAGTGTCCGACTTTGGCTCAGGTCATGATCTCACAGTTTGTGGGTTTGAGCCCCATGTCAGGCTCTGTGCTGACAGCTCGGAGCCTGGAGCCTGCTTCCGATTCTGTGTCTCCCTCTCTCTCTCTGCTCCTCCCCTGATCATACTGTCTCTCTCTGTCTCTCAAAAATTAATAAATGTTAAAAAAATTCTTTAATTGATGTAATTTGGTCGATATTTCATATTTACATTTTTCTTTCCTCTTTTTCACTTAAACAGTTACCCATCATTTTTTTTTAGTTTATTTATTTTGAGAGAGTATGAGCAGAGGAGAAGCGAGAGAGAGGGAGAGAGAGGATCCCAAGTAGGCTCAATGCCATCAGCTCACAAACTGTGAGATTATGACGGGAGACGAAATCAAGAGTCAAATGTTCAACTGACTGAGCCACCCAGGCGCTCCCTCTTTTTCGGTTTAAAGACTCTCCTACCCTCCTATCCACTAGGTAGACTTTTCCTCACTAGGTAGAATCGATCATTTCTTGTTCGCATCTGCTCCTAGCATCTGGGAGCACTCAGTATGGGGAAAAGTTCCGTACTGCAGAACAGGACAACAACACAAGAGTCTCCCAAGACAAACAGCAAGACCAGCCCCACGGAAAGTCCCTCCCCAAGGCTCTCTAACTGCATCTGATGTGGTCAGTCCCACAAAAATATTCCAGTGCCGTTCAGTCCCCGCCCTCCTTGTTTACCATATCAAGACTCGAACGGGAATTGTTCACCCTGACATTATAGGACCTGGTGAGAAGAAGTTGGGGCAGGGAAATCCCTGGTCCCGTAGTATGAAAGACAAAACCCGAAAAAACCCAATTGTCCTCGAAATGAATGTGAAAAGCTCACTGAGTGGTCTCGCAGCTCACTCCCACACTGAGAGGAGGAACATGCACTTCTGGGTTGCCCTCCATCTGCTGGGTCACGCAGAGGTCAGGCTGCAGCTCAGCTCTGTAAGGTTGCCGATGTTCTGCTGCAGACCGAAAAATTGCTGCCCGGGTCTAACTTGTCACTCAGCTTGTGTCCTTGATTCCCTGAGTTCCACCAAGCAGCTAATGCTGGGGCAGGAGAGAAAGCAGCCGTTGGCTGCCTGGCGGCCTCTAATGGGACTGCCATTGTCAGCAGAGTTAAGGTGCTAAGGTCTCAGAGGATGAAATTCTGCCCCTAAAATGTCCCCAGCTGCATGTGGGCCCCATGGCTCTCACCCGTGGATTTTGTGGCATATTAGTCTGCTGGAGCTGCCATAACAAAGTTCCACAGACCCAGTGGCTGAAACAAGAGGAATTTTGTCCACACGGTTCTGGAGGTCATGGTGTCAGCAGGTCCGGTTTCCTCTGAGGCTTCTCTCCTTGGCTTGTAGATGGCCGTCTCCCTCTGGGTCTTTCCTTTCTGTGTGTGTCTGTGTCCTAATCTCCTTCTTTTTTTTTTTAAGTTTATTTTGAGAGACAGCACAAGGTGGGGAGGGGCACAGAGAGAAAGAGAGGGAGAGAGGGGATCCCAAGCAGGCTCCACACTGTCAACACAGAGTCAGATGCTGGGCTCAAACTCATGAACCAGGAGATCACGACCTAAGCAAAAGTCAGACGCTTGACTGGCTGAGCCACCCAGGTGCCCCCTAATCTCCTTCTTCTATCAGGACACCAGTCATATTGGAGGAGGGCCCTCCCTAATGAACTCATTCTGACTTAACTGCCTCTTGACAGGCCTCATCTCCAATACAGTCACTGAGGTGCTGAGTCTGAGGACTCCCACGAAGGGAATGGCAGTTCATCCCATAGCATGTAATGGTTGTATTCCTTCTTCATTTTATCCAGGAGAGAAGATGACTCTGAGCATCTCTGTCTTGCTGTCCTTGACCGTGTTCCTCCTGGTCATCGTGGAGCTAATCCCTTCCACCTCCAGTGCCGTGCCCTTGATCGGGAAATACATGCTGTTCACCATGGTGTTTGTCATCGTGTCCATCATCATCACGGTCATTGTCATCAACACACACCACCGCTCCCCTAGCACCCACGTCATGCCTGACTGGGTGCGCAAGGTGAGCGAGCGAGGCCCCTCACCTCTGCATGGGGTGGCCCTGCCCTCAAGAACATGTCTGCCTCCATGGGGCCAGTGGAATTCTGGGTAATGCATGTGGGCACTTAGGAACTGTTCTTTCCGGGGATTTTTAGGGGATTTCTGGAAGGAACTTTCTTCTAGCCTCCTTCTAGGGATAAATAATACCTATAGCCTCCCCAGACACAAAAGAAAACCAGAATTAACAAAGCCCACTCCAAATTCAAGTTTCAAGAATCTCTTTGATTAGAAAAGGTGAATGAACCCCTTTTTATTCAGATTCTGTTAAATTCTTGAGATTTCTGTTTGTAGGTCTTCCACCCTGTGAACAGACTGCTTATTTTTTGCTAGTAAAATCATCTGCTGAGAATAGAATAAGGGCTAGAGATAGAGGGGATGCTTGACAAGTAATTGTCAAAAAGTGAGTTTTCGTGAGGAACTTGGTCCAAATATTTGCATTATTGAAATTTAAAATGTGTTAGCATTTCAAATATGTCCGTTTTTAAATAAAACTTCACAGAGACACTAACGTCCAGGGTCTTTTCTGTAGAATGTAAAAGATTTGTCATGAACTAACTACTGCTTGCAATATATTCTTTTGGGAGGATAATCAGTCCCTGTATCTATAAAGACTTGTATGACTCCTGGCAACACCTATGTTGCATTTGTTTAGGAATAAGAAACGGGGAGAAAAAATCAGTGTAAGTATTTTAGAGGCTGGACCCTATATATATATATATATATATATATATATAATATATATGTACATATATATTGGTTTTTTTAAGCCAGAAG
Organism: Suricata suricatta; assembly: GCF_006229205.1. Taxonomy (NCBI): domain Eukaryota; kingdom Metazoa; phylum Chordata; class Mammalia; order Carnivora; family Herpestidae; genus Suricata; species Suricata suricatta. The sequence goes on from NC_043702.1 coordinate 55,962,284, forward strand.
GGCTTTTCCTTTAACTGTATTATCCCACTAACACAAGGCTTTGCAAGAAGCGAGTTCCCTGAAGGCTGGAGGCTTAAGCTTCATCGGTTTCTCCTGGAGCCCAACAGCTGCACACAGGCTCCCTCCAGTGGCGAATTCGTCACATTACAGAATCATCTCTATTAACCACAGTCATGTGACAGGCCACAAGGAATTTTTGAGGAATTCTAGTATAGTCCTTGTCTTTTAAGGACAAAGATGCTAAGGTCCAGAGATGCTGGCTGACTTGCTTAAAGTCACACTGCTAAGTCAAAGTCAGAGTCTGATACTCGCACCACAGGCAATAATTCATCCATGGATTTCTTTTTCATGTTAGGTTTTTATCGACACTATCCCAAATATCATGTTCTTCTCCACAATGAAAAGACCATCCAGAGAAAAACAAGACAAAAAGATTTTTACAGAAGACATTGATATCTCTGACATTTCTGGGAAGCCGGGGCCTCCACCCATGGGCTTCCACTCTCCCCTGATCAAACACCCCGAGGTAAAAAGCGCCATTGAAGGAATCAAATACATCGCGGAGACCATGAAGTCAGACCAGGAGTCCAATAACGTAAGCTTCATGACTTGAAACCCCCACCTCCGGCTTTAAATGATCAAATATTTGAACGTACAAGGACGGAGTTGTCTTGACGAGGAGGCTGGCATTCCAGAAGCAGCTGCTGACTTAAGATGTGCATTGGGGACCACCTCTAGGCCACCTTAGTGAGCCATCACATTGTGAATAATCTATTTGAACAGTAAAGCTCACAATGCCAGCCAAGGGATGTTGAGGGCTTCGAGTGGGCCATAATTGATGCATAGCATGAACAGTGTTGAGTCCAATAACCATCTTAAGGAAATTCTAACACTTTTCTCTCCCCCAGGCGGCTGAGGAGTGGAAGTACGTTGCAATGGTGATGGATCACATTCTCCTTGGAGTCTTCATGCTTATCTGTATCATTGGAACCCTGGCTGTGTTTGCAGGTCGGCTCATTGAATTAAATCAGCAGGGATGAGCAGAGCTGAGCCCACCAGCAGGGAAAGGCAGGGAAGACAGGAAGATGTGTCTATTTTGATACAGCTCACTTATCAAACATCTAATTTTCTGTATTTATGATTAATGATAATGATTTATATTTACATAACATTATGGCCTCAAGTATTTTCACATCACTTCTCCCTTTAATCCTGCTCTGGCTGCCTGGAGAGTGAAACCCTTTTTAGTAAATGAAATGGAATCACTAACAAGATGTATTCACATCCAAAGGCGTCTGGAAGAGTTTTGCCCAGAATAACTGAGGTTTTCTGTTGGTTTGTTTTTTAATTTTTTCAAGCAAAGAATGTATCCCTTGCCTGAAAGTCAGTTTTGTACCTACAACTAAAACCCATCTGCCAGTCCCCAAAAGATAAGGCATTTGATTCAGCGAGAAAGGAAGCTGTAGAAAGGCAACATGTAAGTTCTGGAATGGCCACCAAAATGCAAACTGCATCAAAGACCCATGCTTTAAAGCAGATTTCTAGAAGTGGGAGGTGAGGGAAGGGCTTCCTCGACACTGTGCCTGCGTAGTCAGGATTTGAGGAACATGGCCAGCTAGTTTCCCAAGCTGGACGGAGTGTGAGGGCCAGGCACTATGGGAATCGTCTCCCACATGTAGGTTTATGTTCATAACTTCATAACATCCCTATTTTACAAATGAGAAAGCTGAACTCGAGAAGCTTACATTCATTGCCCAAACTAGCAAGTAGAAGAACTGAGATTTGAACCAAGACCCAGTCTGCGTTCAGCAGCTCGTGGCTGGGTCAGAGCTCCTGCTCACTTGCTCCCCTGGACACTCCCAACGTGACTAGGCCATCCTGCAACTGCCATCAGCGTTTTGAGAGCTTCAGTCTAGTGTCAACCAACTTGACACTAAGTGCCTTCCCATTTAGGGTTCCTGCCCTCTTCCCAGTCCTCATCCGATCATGTTTGGGGGCTTAGTCTTATCAGTGATATCAGAAGCGTATGCCCATACCATCACCATTTCTAGACTTCCAGGCAGTGAACAGGAGAGAAACTTCTTTCTCTTCGGAGCTACTGTCCAGCCACAATGTAGTTCACCCCGGAAGGAGAAAGGGTGCAGCCCTGGGCTCGGTCATGGCCTTCAGGTCACCAGAACACACCTGGCCCACCTCAGTCCTGGGGAGAGTGGTGAATTGCACTGCTGGGTGGCCTCTCTGAACCAGGTGGTTTCAATCTACTTCTCAATGGAATTTCCCAGCACACACCTGTGACACGACAGAGTGCTCTCATTGTGGAGTAAAACTCAAGGGAAAACAGTCTGATGGTTCCTCAAGAAGCATTTACAGAGAATTATCACAGGATCCAGTAATTCTACCCCTAGGTATATCCCCAAAAGAATTGAAAGCAGGGATTTGAACAGAGAACCTCTCCACAAGTGTTCACAGCAGCAATAATCACAACAGCCAAAAGATGGCGAAAGCCAGGCGTCCATCACTGGAGAAGCAGTATCTACATATGGTGTTATCAATCCTTAAAGAGGAAAGAAAGTCTGATGTGTGTTACAATATGGATCAACCTTGAAAACACGCTTGATGAAATAAGCCAGATGCAAAAAGACAAATCTTGTGATTCCACTTAAATGAAGTACTTAGAATAGGCAAACTCACAGAGAGAGAAAGTAGAATAGAGATTGCTAGGGTTTAGGGGGAGGGGTGAGTGATTGCTCAATGGGTAGAATTTCAGATGGGGACGATAGGAAAGTTCTAGAAATGGACAGTGGTGATGGTTGCACAACATTGCGAATGCACTTAATGCCACTATGCTTAAAAATGGCTAAGACACTAAATTTTGTGCATATTTTATCACAGTTAAAAATAAAGAATGAAAACAATGGTAAAAAATGTAAGTTTCATGTTATATATACATTTTACCACAACTAGAGGAACAAAAAAGAATTTGCTGCTTGTGTAATCTCCCAGGACTGACTATTGATTCAGAGAAGGAGCTTAAAAGTCATTTCCATTCTCCTCATTTTAAGGATAAAGAAACTGAGGCTTAGAGGAAGGACCACAGGGCAACTTGGTGACAAACCAGACCTCTTCACTCTGTGCTGTTTCCACTACATGAAGTAACCCCTCTCTCCCTTCAAAGGGGCGACACACTCCCTCCTCGCCCAGCAGAACTAGTCTGAGTGGAGACCACAGTGTCACAGTGTGTAGTGCCATCAGCCCTTAATTATCTGCTCCATCAACCTGTCACCATGTCAAAGCTTTCCATCTTCAGAATCTCTTCCCTTATTTTTTTTCCATAATATTTTATTGTCAAATTGTTTTCCATACAACACCCAGTGCTCTTCCCCTTAAGTGCCCTCCACCATCACCACCACCTCTTTTCCCCCCCTCCCTTAGATCAGGCCTGGTCTCCAGAAGACCACTGTCGTAATGGAAGGAAAGGCAGGGGGTGCTGGGATCCGTCTCCCCACCTACAGGTGTTTGCTGAGGGCTCAGCCCGCCTGCCCCGTGGAGCTCCATCCACGAGATGGGTGTGTCTACACAGCAGGAGGACTTTTTGGGAAGTATGGAGTAGCCTGGATCCACAACACAGGCAGGTAAGTGTGGATGGGGGTGCATTTACAGATGGACGGTGCAAACAGAAACTCTTCAGAGCTCAGATCTGTAAGTTGCCTCTTTTTCTGCCCCTGGTTGTCATAACTGGGAGATTTGTTTAGAGCCGCGAGTTTTTAAAAATCAGAAATTATGTTAACATTTAAACAAATCAGATGGGATCATCCAGAGAAGATTTTGAGGCTGTCGGGGGGGTTAGCCGTGCTGGCTCCAGCCACTGGAGACGATGGTGCCATCCCTGCCTGCTGCCCAACTTATTCCACCAGTCTTGCCTTCAAGCCTGAGTTCCCTGCTCCTGGTTCTCAAAACACCATGTTCACATTTCTTGCACAGCTGCTGCTCGAGCTCTAGCCCCACGCCAGTCCTTGGGCAGCCATAGCTGCGAGCGGTGTCTCCCTCCACCCCTTCCCTCTGCGTCTACCAAATTCCTCAACCCCCACCACTCAACCCTGTCCTTTGCCCAAGGGTGTGTCTCTGCTGCTGGAGTTTTCCAAGTAAACCTTCTCACTGCTGGCTAAGGCCTTTCCCCACCACCATCCCTGGTCTGATCACTGCTGCCCTAGGTTATCTTTCTATGGCCTGAGTTCTCCAACTCTTGACCCCCAAAAGTCACCCCACGCTGTCCCCCACCACTGCCCGAGTTTACCAGTCACCACAACCATGCTCTTTTCTGCACCTCTGTCTGAGTCCCACCTCTGCCATTGCCTCAATTTCTTCCCACCACCCCTGCCTGGATCTGTACTGACTGCAGCCCAAGTTCTCCAACCGGGGCAGCACGAGGTCTTTCTCAACACTCTGCCCCATGGCTCTTCTCCCCTTCCCTGCCTGCTGGTTTATCATGACCCCCCAGCCGGGAGGCCCCGCCTTTCCTCCCGACTCACACCCTCATCCTCACTGACACCATCACCACTGCTGCAGGAGCCAGGCTTGCCGTCCTCGTCCTCGGGCTCAGGAGCTCCGCGTGTGCAGAGGAGGTCGGAGAGGATGGGGTGGGGCCAGCGGTGGTGCTGCCTCCTGGCATGCAGCCACGGACACGGGACAGCGGGGTCCTGCCTTCAGTAGAATCTTCAGCAAGTCAGCCGCGTGGGCCTCCCATGCCAAGTGCAGGCTGCACATGGGCTCTGGTTGGCTGAGGTCAGCTCGGGCCTCCTGAAACCGCCAGACCATGTCTGCCTCTTGAGGACGCTGGCCACCTGGAGTGGGCAGGACTCCCGGTGATTTTCAGCCTGCAACTGCAGCTTCCGGTCCTCCTCACGTCCCTCTTACGTCTGCAAGCTCGTTCTTGGGTCAGTGTCGGGGTGGGGGGTGGTGTTTGGGGCCTGAGGGAGGGAGGGGTCAGAGGCTCCTCAGGGCCCCCCATGAGGGCTGGAGGCAGGCACGCAGCAGGCCAGGAGCAGCACCGTGTGGCCCAGGCTTTGCCATACATCCCGATGTGTGGCACACACCCCCTCTGCCCCGTGGACAGCTCGTGGGCACTGCCAAGCACAGGACTGCTTGGCCCTGCTCATTCTGCAGGTGCAGGACTCACTGCCAGCTGCAAAGCCCAGCAGGAAATCCAGGACAGGCTTGTGGTGATGAGTCATCTCCAAGCACAGCGCTGCGTCCAGTTCTTCAGTGCCCACACCAGCCCTGGCCCGCCTCTGCCCAGTGCTGGACCTCCAGGGTCACTGAGTCTGGACCCCGTGAGCACAGGTCACCGACACACCATTAGTGTGCATCCACAGCTTCCCCAAGCTGGTGCCCTGGCCACAGCCCCCCAGCCGTGGCCCCTTCTTTGGGATTGGTGGTCTCAGTGAGGAGGGGGCTTGGAGGAGGGGGCAGGGGCACTGTCTCAGTGCCCCAATGCTGCATAACCAAGGGCCCCAAGCTGGGTGGCTTAAAACCACAGGTGCTTATTTTCTCCCCATTCTGGAGGCCTACCATGGACTGCATTGTGTCCCCCTGAAATGTGCACACTGAGGCCCTGGCCCCCAGTGTGATGGGATTTGAAAATGGGGCTTTTGAGATGTAGGCTTAAATGAAGTCATGAGAGAAGGAGCCTCACAACAGGATGAGTGCTTTTTTTTTTAAAGAATAATATTGATTTTTTTACTTTATTTAGTATTTATTTACTTTTTTATTTCAGAGAGAGCACACAAGCAGGTGAGAGGAGCAGAGAGACAGGAGAGAATCCTAAACAGGCCCCACGGTCAGCACAGAGCTTGACAGAGAGCTCGATCTCACCGCCCTGGGATCACAATCTGAGCCAAAATCAAGAGTCGGGAGTTCAACCGACTGAGCTGCCCTGGTTCACCCCAAGATTAGTGCTTTTTCAGGAGAAACACTTGCTATCTCTCTCTGCTCGCTGCCATGTGAGGACACAGTGAGAGGGCAGGTGGCCATCAGCAAGTCAGGAAATGGGCCCTCACCGAAACCCGGCCATGACAGCCAGAATCCTGACCACAGATTTCCAGCCTCCAGGGCTGCAAGAAGATACATTTCCGCTGGTTAAGCCACGCATTCTGTGGTTTTCTAGTTACGGCAGCCTGAGCTCAGACAAGGCCAGAAGTCCGATCAAGGTGTTAACAGGCTGATTCCTTCTGGAGGTTCTGAGGGTGAATCAGCTCCGTGTCTCACTTGTGGCTTCTAGTGGCTGCTGGCCCTTGGTGTCCCTTGGCTTGTGGCAGCATAACGCCACCCTCTGTCTCCATCTTCACATGCCTTCTCAGTGTCTTCTCCTTTTCTGTCCTTTACAAGAACACCTGGCAGGGCCCTGCGTGGCTCCGGTGCTTAAGTGTCTGATTCTTGATTTCAGCTCAGGTCATGATCTCATGGTTCATGAGTTTGAGCCCCACATTAGGCTCTCTGCTGACAGCACGGATCCTGCCTAGGATTCTCTCTCTCTCCCCCACTCTCTCTCTGCCCCCTCCCTGCTTGCATTCTCTCCTACTCTCAAAATAAAAACTTTATAAGAACACCTGTCATTGGATTTAGGGCCTACTCTCAACCCAGGATATCATTATAAGATCCTTAACTTAGTTACAACTGCAAAGACACTATTTCCAAATACCGTCACCCTCATAGGTACCAGGGGCTGGGACTCAGACACAGCTTTTGGGGCCATGAGTCAGCTATAAGCACAAACCAGGGAGCAGTGTGGGAGAGAGAGGCTGTGCACAGATGGGATGCCCTTCCAGGAAACCCCAGAAGAAGCTAAGAGTGGAGAGGCCAAGCCAAGCCAGACTCCTGCAACCTCCCAAAATAGACTCAGCGCTTCACCCCTGCACCTCATCCCATCACCCCTCCCCTACTCCAACCAGGAGAGAATCAAGAGCAGCTGAGCCAACCCATGGTCTGCTGCCTCTGCGGCCTGCTGGCTCTGCAGGACAGAGCAGCGTCTGCAACTTCCAGCCGCAAGCCCAAAGCTTGACGCTACCGGCACCCAGAGGAGCTTCAGGAACACAGGAAGACTCGTGGGAGCAGGCCCCATCAGAGCCCTTGGTCAGGCAATGCCCACTCCCCAATCGGCAAGAGGTCCCAGACCTAGTGCAGGCCATGGGGTGGCCGGGGGTGAAGACAGGACACTGCAGGCTCCAACAACAACCCTTTACATTGGCAAGAAGCTTCGCGGCTCACAAACACTCTCACCTCCTCTACCCCCTCCCATTCTCACCGCCCCCTGTGAGGTGGAGGTGGCGCTGAAGTTGTCCCCACTGGACACACGAGAAAACAGAAGCCCAGAGAGGAAAAGTGGCAGAAGTGTCTTGGCAGATAAAATGCAGAGCTGCTGACTGCAGTGTAGCACATTCCAGACTGGAGTTCCAGAACAGGAAAGGACCTTAGTGGAAAGGAGGTGAAATCTGAATACAGTCTGTTATGTAGTGAAGAGTATGGTACCAATCTTAATGGACCACGGCTATGTGAACACTGAGGGCTGCTGGATGAAGGCCTCTGGGAGCTGTCAGTTCCATTGCTCTGGTCTGAATGTGTCTCCCCCAAGCTCCTGTTGAAAACCTAACCCCCAGTGTGATGGTATTAGGAGGTGAGGCCTTTGGGAGGTGGTCATGAGGGCGGAGTGCTCTTGAATGACACTAACGACCTTGCTGGAGGGGCTCCAGGGAGCCAGCTCACCCCTTCCCCACGGGGCAACGTGGCAGGAGGTCTGCAGCCGGCAACTCTAAAGAGGGATCCAGTGACGCCAGCGCCCTGATCTTGGACTCCCAGCCTCCAAAAGCACTAGGTTTTGTAGAATGACGTTCTGTTGTGTATAAGCCACCCAGTCTGTGGTATTCTGTGATGGCAGCTTGAACAGACTGAGGCACTACCTTTGTTCAACTTTTCTGGAAACCCAAAATTGTTCCAAAACAAAAGTTTTGTTAAAAAGCAAAGATGGGAAGGGAGTGGAGTAAAAAGAAAAAAACTAGAAATGGTACTTGACTTTTTTCAACTCGAGTTCAGGAGTTCACACCATTCTGTGGTGGCTGTTGACAAGGCTCCTGAGTGGCTCAGATGGTTAAGCATCTGGCTTTGGTTCAGGTCATGATCTCGCTTTGGGAGTCCAAGCCCCACATCGGGCTGCCTGCTGTCAGCACAGAGCCCGGAGCCTGCTTCGGATCCTCTGTCTCTCACTCTCTCTGCCCCTTCCCCACTTGCACATGCTCTTTCTTTCTCAAAAATAAAAATAAAACATTAAAAAAATTGGAATCCTTACACATTGTTTTTGATAATGTAAAATGGTGCAGCCACTGTGGAAAACAGCTCGGTGGTTCCCCCCAAAGCTAAGCAGAATTACCACATTATCCTGCAATTCCACCTGTAGGTATAGACCCAGAGGAACCTCAAGCGGGGACTCGAACAGACACTTGTACACCAATGCTCGCTGTGGCATTATTCACGGTAGTCAAAAGGCGGAAACAACCCAAATGTCTGTCAACGGATGAACAGATAAACCAAAGGTATATACGCACAATGGAATATTACTCAGCCTTGAAAAGGAATGAAATTCTGATACATGCTACAATGTACATGAACCTTGATAACATGATGTTAAGTGAAAGAAGCCAGATGCAAACAAATATTGTAGGATTCTATTTATATGAGATTCTTAGAGCAGGCAAACCCATAGCGACAGAAGGTAGAACAGTGGTTAGAGCAGGGGCACGGGAAGGGTGAGTTATTACCTAACGGTTCAAAGTTTGGGTTTGGCCTAATGGAAAGTTGTGGAAATGGAGAGGAACGATGATGGCACGGCCTTGCAGCTGTATTTAATCCTGCTGAATTATATACTGTCATGTGGTTAAAGTGATGAATTTTGTGTATATTTTACCACAATATAAAGTGTTTTTTAATCACAAACTGCCCCCCCTTTCTTACCCTTGAAAATGCTCCCTAGGTGAGGGCGGGGTGGAAATGGGGCATTGATAGAGAAATGAGGCACCTCGTGGAGGACTGTTAACATCTCCGTCCACAATCATCTTCGAGGCTCCTAGCCCCCTCCTTGAAGCCACCCCCAGTACATTTTCCATCAGGAAGAAAGGACAGGGCAGAGCAGGGGAACTGTCCCACTTCAAATTTAAACCACTTTCAGGCAAGTGGTCCACACAGCACCCAGGGAACCTACAATGCGGGGAGAGCAGTGAGCGGAGGGAGAAGGGGTCTCCTGGTCTCTTTCCTGCTCTTTGAGCACCTCCTCCCCAGATCTCCCTTCTCCCTCTGTTACTAGTGAAGACCCTCCTATGGTAGTTTGTAACACAGAGTATATCATTTAGTCAGAAAAATAAACCTTTTGAACAACCTTTATTTATATATATAACTTATTTATTTTGAGAGACTGAGCAGGCGAGGAGCAAAGAGAGAGGGAGAGAGAATCCCAAGCAGGCTCTGCACCATCAGCATGGAGCCCGACTTGGGGCTTAAACTCACAAACTGTGAGATCATGACCCGAGCCATGAAGAGTCAGATGCTTATCCAACTGAGCCACTCAGGGATCCCAAACAATCTTTACGTTTTAAACATCAGTTGAACAAAGGGCTTTTAAGCCTACGGTTCCATTCTCTTCCCTAGCCTTTTGCTAGGTATCACATATCACGTCATAGCATTTTCTTGCATACCTGTCTGCTTTCAACTCCTACCTTGGAATCCTCCCAAACAAAATACCAAAAGGTATTTTATTTGTTTATATCCTCAGGTATTAGATACATGCTCAAAAAATTTGATGACTCAATTAGGAGATAACTGAATGAAAGGTTTAGCAACCTACACTGTCTTTAGGTCACCCTCACTCCCTAACGTCCCCCCTGGTGTAACTGGTCCCCACAGTGCTGATGGACGCGAGCTTCTACATATATTCATGTGTGTGAATTTGCACACCATAAGACCCTCACCCTGAATATATGCCTTAGTTCTAGGAAGAGCAGATCTGTGAGCACTTCCTATACATCTCTAAAGACATCCTCCCCCACTGCAACGATCACATCGCTAAAACCAAATCCACCTGTAAAGGCCCTTCTCAAAGGCCTTTGCTTCCAGGAACCTCCACTCCCCACCCCTCCCGCCCCCTCTTCCAGCAGGTCATGGCCTATGCTCTTTTTTATTTTCCCGATCCCATATAAGGGGCCTGATGATCTGTGATGTCTGCTTCACCAATTACTTAACAGATGTAAATCATCTATCCTCAGAAAGACTGCCCCTAACTGAAGAAGGTAGTTGGGTTCCTGCTACTCGTACTTCCTGTGGGAGCTTGGGCAAGTTACTTGACCCTTCTGGGTCTCAGAATAACAACTGGATAGCAACGTCTTCTCCAGGGTGCTAGGAAAAGTGGCCAAGGCTCTGGAGTGCCCCCGAAACCACACCAGAGCAGAGGCTACGTTCTCAAATGCACTATTTCTCCCACCAAACTCAGGAGAGGGTTGAGTACAAATATTTATTGGATTTTTATTACACTTTTTAATTGAGATATAATTCACATATCATAAAATTCACTATTTGAAAGTGTACAATTCAGAGGTGCCTGGGCGGCTCAGTCGGTTAAGAGTCCGACTTTGGCTCAGGTCATGATCTCACAGTTTTGGGATCACCAAATCCAGAGCCTGGAGACGGTCTTTAGATTCTGTATCTCCCTCTCTCTCGGACCCTCCCTTGCTCATGCTCGCTCCCTCTCTCTCTCTCTCTCTCTCTCTCTCTCAAAAAATAAATAAAATATTTTTAAAAAGTGTACAGTTCAGTGGTTTTTGGTATATTCATGAGGCTCTGTAACCATCAATTCCAGATACACAATTGCAGAACATTTTCATCAACGTTTTTTAAAGTTTTAGGATTTCTTGTAGGGCTGGTTTGGTGGTGATGAAGTCTCTCAATTTTTGTTTATTTGGACATGAATAGATACTTCTCCAAAGAGGACATACAGATGGCCAACAGACACATGAAACAATGCTCAGCGTCAATCATCATCAGGAAAATACAAATAAATCAAAACCACACTGAGATATCACCTCACGCTGGTCAGAGTGGCTAAAATGAACAAATCAAGAGACTATAGATGCTGGCAAGGGTGTGGGGAGATGGGCACCCTCCTACACTGTTGGTGGGAATGTAAACTGGTGCAGCCACCCTGGAAAACAGTGTGGAGGTTCCTCAAAAAACTATCCGTAGAACTCCCCTATGACCCAGCAACAGCACTGCTAGGGATCTACCCAGGGGATACAGAAGTGCGGATGCATAGGGGCACATGTACCCCAATGTTCATAGTGGCACTTTCAACAATAGCCAAATCATGGAAACAGCCTAAATGTCCATCAACTGATGAATGGATCAAGATGTGGTACAATGGAATATTACATGGCAATGAGAAAGAATGAAATCTGGCCATTTGTAGGAAAGTGGATGGACCTTGAGGGTGTCATGCTAAGCGAAATAAGTCAGGCAAAGAAGGACAGATACCATATGTTTGCACTCATAGGCCTAACAGGAGATGCCTAACAGGGACCATGGGAAGGGTAAGGGGGAAAAAAGAGTTAGGGAGAGGGAGTGAGGCAAATCATGGGAGACTCTTGAATACTGAAAACGAACTGAGGGCTGAAGAGGGAGGGGAAAAGGGGAAGTGGGGTGATGGTCATGGAGGGGGACACTTGTGGGGAAGAACACTGGGTGTTATATGGAAACCAACTTGGCAATAAACTATTAAAAATGAAGTTTTATTTGGCTTTTAACAAATCAAAGTATATTTTGACTATTTGTCACAAAATATGATTACTCTACTTTATAATGACTAATAGCATTTACTACAGTACTATGTGCCAGTCACTGTTTAGAGCACTTGATCAACAATAAATCCAGCGTGGTAGGTTTCCAGCAGTGGCATGGCGCCATGTTATTCATGAAGGAGCTGAGATGCTGAAGGGCAGGAATCTCGCCCAAGCCCACAGAGCTGCGACTTGAACCTACGGTGCCTGAGTCCAGGTTCTTCTCCGCTCCTGCTACCTTTTCACCAGAGCACTAAGGTTTAGCAACCAACTACCCAAAACCAAGCAACAAACACAACCTTCAAGTAGTAAGACCCCATTTCTTCCTCTTTTATCAATCACCCATGGCTGTGATTTTTTCTAAACACAAATGAATTGTCCCCTGCTGACCTTGGACCTTTGTTGTCACTCTGTCGGTGACACAGAAATGAGGAAGCCCTGATCCTCACCCCCCAGAAGTGAGCGGTGTGAACCCACAGTACAGGGAGAAGGGGGCACACAAACAGGGCGTTCAGACATGGGAGAGTCTGGCCACTGGTGAGGGTGGGAAGCTGGGACTTCCTGTTCCCAAAAGAGTCAGAGGCAATGGAATAGCTCTGGAAAGACAAGTTTCTTGTTTTCTTTCTTTAAGATGAAATTCAGCAGCAGTAAAATCTGTTCATGAAGTGGGCAGATGTTCCTTCATTTTATTCTCTGACAGCGAAAAACACATTGATCTCAGTTTACCTTCGTGATACTGCCTCCCACATTAAACTGTCTATGCCCTGTCATTTACAGGAGGGCTGTTTTCAGATAACAGTACACACTTTATTTGATAGAAATGCTGTCTCTGAAAAGTACTATGTGGATTTGGTTTTGGTAATTCAAGTGTTTTGGTTTTGGTTTTTAAAATGTGCTATTGGGAAAATTCTGTAGAGTCCTTTAGCAAGAACCCCTTCAAAACTGTCATTATTGATTACTGAATTCTAATTACTCTCAATATCATGTTTTTATTAGAGATATACACCTGGATCTGGACTGCCTCACAGTCTCTTCTTTGCACCCCTTGGCAAAAGAAATGATACATCCCAAGTTTGAAGGCCAGGACTCAGTCAACATCGCAGCTAGACTTTGATCCTCATGAAAATTTGGGCACCTGCTTATGTCTGTTACCTCCGATTTGTTGTCTACATATGACCCCCAGGCATTATTGTAAGCAGAACTTCTGATACTGGAAAATGCTGGGTTTACTTGGGGCTCGGAAGAATCCTCCTGCCTAGTCTAAGGCATCCGTTTATAACACATTTTAAATGTCACCTTTTTTCCCTACTAATCATGTAATTTAGGAGAAATTCCTTTTAGAAAATAATGCACCACTGATCATAATTGTATAGTATTGTGATAGGAGTTTTTGGTAGGGAGGCGATTGGGGGGAGGGTGGTTAAACAGCACAATACACTGCGCGGTACCCTAAGAAGATAGGGGCAAACCTAGAGAAATGCTTTTTCAGTTAAATAACCTAGGCAGCAGCCCCCTCTTGTGCTGAAAAGTAAGTATTGCAGCCACTGAATTAAAACATGGAAAATCATCCCTTAATACACAAAAAACTTGCTTAAACGAAGAGCTCTCCCCAAATATTTTAAGTCTGTGAAAATCATGGGGCTTAATAACTCCTTATTTTAACCAGAGCACCCACTTCCATTAATATATAATTAATTCTTCAAACAGTTACTGATACTTGCTGGGTGCCAGTTACTAGGGATGCTAGGGTGATTAACAGTTACTGCCCCCAAATTGCTCACAAGGGCTGGTCCACCAGGATACCACCTTTCTCATAATGCTTTTTATGGTCCCCTGTCAACGATGACCCCTGTCTCCTCTGAACTTCCCCCTTGCACCCTAAGATGGAGTCCTCTCACGCCTCTCCCCTCTTCTTCCCGTTATCAGGCAGTTCCTTATCTTATCACCCTACTGGACTGGAACTTCTTTGAAAGCAGTAGCCACATCTGGTCCACTCAGTTTTCCTCATTATGCATGTGTCCAGTTAGTATCCAAATGCATATTTGTTCAATTTAATTTAATTCAACAAAACCAGAAAGTAATAAAGCTCCACAGCTGATTAAAAACAGGTTCTAACAGAGAAGTGTATTTCAGCTGCTTTGTACACATAACTCTCAAAAATGGAAGTGTAAGTCATTGTATTGCTGCCAAAATGCATGTTGGCTTTCTCTAATCATTTTTCTGTGGTATAAGGATGCCGATGGAAAATAAGACTTACATTATCCTAGAATCCATGAGATCAGAAGAAGCTGCTCCGTCACTTTTCTGCCTGTTATGAAAAGATGCTGGGCTACATAAGTGCTCCCTGGAGGCACTGTGTCAGGGACCTGAATGTGGAAGCCTGCTCTGGCCAAGCCACCTTGGGTGGACAATGTTCTAAACCAGTGGTTCCCAGACTTTAGGATGTCACATAAAATATTAAATCAATTTTCCCCCCAGGTACTGACATGAGGTTGCCAGTATCTTATTTTGCTAACTATGAATAGTTTTTAAAATCATTTATGAAAAAAATGAATTTTAACACCATGAAGCAAGAAAGTCATAATCTCAGAATAAAGAATTTTTTAAGATTTTATTTTTTAAGTAATCTCTGCACCCAATGTGGGGCTCAAACTCACAACTCCAAGATCAAGAGCTGCACTACTGACAGAGCCAGCCAGGCACCACCCCCCACCCATTTTTTTTTCTATTGAATATATTAAGCTCTAGATTTGGACCACACACTTGAATCAGGCAGTTGGAGAACCTGGAGGGTGGACTTGAAGGCACACCCCTGACACCCATCCTCTGCCCACCTTTTTCCTCTATTGGATTCAAGAGTTTCTTTTCATTTGATAATTCCCTCACTCAGGTTTGCCTTGTAGTGTGTGAGAATGAGCATGAAATCATGTCCCTGGGGAACAGGAGCTAGAGTGAAAACCAGCTGATGCCGAAACCCAAGTGAGGGAAAAGGGCAAAGATGATGTCAAGTGCACGCCCTGATGTCCAGCCTCACCCCCCACTTCCTCCCGTGTCTGGGTCTACGTGTTGTTTGGCTGCCTGGGCGGAAGGGGGGTTTGTGGGATGGCCTCATACGGGTTAAGAGGAGGACAGGGCAAGAGAGACAAAGGAATCGGCCCTGCTTTGGGGAACGGCATCTCTGTCTTCTCCTGACCACAAGGTAAACAGCGGAGTAGGAGCGTGCAGTCAGATCATGCTTTGTTTTGCGAAAGCCTTTCAGCTAGCTGCTCTATCTGATCACCTCCACACGACCGAGCCAGCTGATTTCAGGACGGGGCTGAGGTTGGCTTTGTCTCCCTCCACTCCAGGACTCAGATGAGAAAAGGAAAGGCTCTTGCGGGCTCCTCTCAGACCCAGACTAAGGGGATGCTGGCACGTACACCTTGCACACACACACTCACATGTGTCTGTGTGTGTACGTGCACAGGAGCTTGAAGGTCTGTGGGCAGCAGTAGGAAAGAAACCCACTTAGAAGCATTAAATGACCTTAAATAGCCTGCATCCCTCAGGTCACTGCTTAAATAGCCTTGCATACACCACGCTCTCCCCAAGAGAGGGAGACGCTCTGGGAGCGAGTCAGAAGGGGCTCAGAGCCCCACCTACCCCCACCCCCCTGGGCCCTTCTCCTGACAAAAATGACAGCCTCGGCTCTGCTGTGTCCTGAGAGGCCCCGCCAGAAGGAGCAGGTGACCCTCTGCCTCAGAAAGACAGGACTAAGGCCTTGGAGCAGCAGCCCCTTCTGAGTGGCCCATGGGAGCCCTGGCCCGGCGTCCACTCCCCGCATCCTGAGGCTTGGCAGGCGTGTGATACCCAGGATGTGGGTGGCCATGGCTCATCTCCCTCCTTTTCTCCCCAGCTTTTCTCAGGCCAACAGGAGAGAGAAAGCTCTTAAATCACCTTTGAGCTGACAAAAAGAGAAGATGAAGAAAAAGGCCTGCCAGTTTTCTCTGTCCACCCCAGATGCATAACTTCTGTGAGAATGTCAGGTTTCGGACAAACAACACCCAAACCTTTGTATCCATGACTAGTCAATACCTTCCTGCCTTCAGGGCACTGAAAATGCACCTCATCACTCTGATTCTCAGCCTTCCAATGTCCTCTTCACCCTTCCCCCAAACAGATCATTCTCTCCTTAATCTAAGTAAACCTCCAGGCCCTGAAGAGGTCTAAGCAGGTCCTCATTAGCTTCTCAGCAGGACCTTAGTTAGCCACCTTTTCCTCAGTTTCCCCAGGCCCTCCCTTCCTTTCACCATCCTGCATCACCCTCATGGGCTCCACTTCGCCTTCTCCAAAGATCAGCCTCACAATAGCACCAGAGACTATTGGGGAGAAAAACACTAAGGCAACAGTTTGTTACCAGAAGGCGATCCCTTCTATGGCTTTAGTTAGTTTTACCTTTCTCATTTCACTTCCTGTGACCCAATACCCTTAAAGTCCACTATATTAACTTACATTGGAAGTTTACATAAACAACAAAAAGTACATTTCACACACTATTTCAGACAGGTTTTCTTTGCTAAATCTGGCCATCTTCCGGAGATGTAACAATCAAAATGATGCTATCTCTCATTGAGCACCTGGCATGTGCCCCTTTATTAGGGAGACCACATGTGTCACTTTGCCAGAGACAGTGTAGGTACGCCGGCAGTCCTGGTGTAGTTACTCACAGCACCCCCGTTGATGCTCTCAAATGTCTGGCCATACGTATTTATAACACATCTTCTGCTTTAATTTTAGTCCCCAAGATAACCTGATGCAAGGAGGTTTTATTATCTTCACTGTATAGACAAAACAGTATACTTTTAGGAGAAGTAAATAAGTAGCCCAATGTTATACAGGAAGCAAGGAAGCAGCAGAACCAGGATTCATGGACAGGTCTAGCCAACCCAAAGCCCTTCCTGGCATAGACGCTCTCCTTTAGGAGGGAGGCTGTGCGGCGGGAACAGAGTCCCCAACTTCCATAGGGGCCAACGCCCTTCACTAGCTATGGTCCCTTCAGGAGTTGGAATCAAACTTATGCAGAAGAGCCTTCTCCAAGCAATGGGTTCTGCCCACATGCCACTCAAATTTAGCTGAAACAGATGAGGGATTGTCCGCTACCCTCAACCCTCACAGAGAGAACCCAGCTGGGGACTGGGGAGACTGTTCCTACCTTTAATGCACACGCTTCTCATGGTGATACCAGAGTTGCCATGAGGATCTGTAAGAAGAGGGGCAGCAAGGAGATGATGGCCCTTCCTTTGGTCCTAATATGGCAGCTTGGCTGCCCAGGAAAGACAGAGGACAGGGAAGTGGTTCCTCCTTGGCCATCACATTTATAACTACAATATTCTTATTTTAATTATTTATGCAACACCTACTATGTGGCAGGCAAAACACGAGACACTCCATAAACTTAATAGGGAGCTAGACAGAAGTGGCCCCACCCTCACGGGGCTTAGGGTCCAGTGGGAAATCAGGTGAGTGTCCGGGGAGGGGTCAGGCTGGTTTGCTCACATGGCGCAGCCTGCCTTCACTCTCTCCTTTGCCTATAAGGGTTTGTGTCCTGTCCTCCTTGGTACCTGAGTTCTAGCCCAGGGAGGCCCTGCACCTGTTGGTTGGAGATAGCTCCCCAGGGCAGGGACACACTTGAGCCTGAAGTGTGGCCTCTTATCGACACGTGTGCACTGATAAAGCGAAGATGTGCTTGGAGCACTGGCTCGGCCTGGTCCCCTGCTGCGCACCTCGCTCAATGCTTCAGCATCCCCAAGAGCTAAGGCACAGTCACCCTTACGACTTTAACACAAGGGAAACTGAGGCATGGAACAGCTAAGCAACCATCTCAGCTGCACAGGCAGAACTTGCTCCGGGGTGTGGGAGCTGGCGTGTGAGCCTGGCAGTCTGGCTCCTGCAGACGCCTGGCTCCGGAGCGAGGCCCTGGGAGGGGCCAAGGTGGCCCAAGCCTGGGGCTGGAGAGAGGACACAGCAAACACCGAAGAGCACTTGCGAAGTGCAGGTGCCTGAGGGCTCCGGGCACAGACAGGCTCGCGAGCACCACCTCGACGCTATGTGTACAGATGACAAACACGAGGACATTAAGGAAGGTGCCCAAGAGACACGATGAGCAAGTGGTAGATAAGTCAATGCTTATACCTCAGCTCTTCCAGACTTTTATCGTGCAGATGAGTTCCCTGGGGACTCTTCTTAAACTGCAGGTTCAGACTCTGGGGCAGGGCTGACACCGTGAGCTCCCAGGTGACACTGGCCCTACTGGTCTCAGGCGCCTCAAGGAACAAGGCTGTAGGGTATCTTGCCTCTGGGTAGTTCAGCTGTTTTACCCTCAGCTAAGCATTTCCAAACGTGTTAGCAGTAATCATTTTAGCTCTTTTTCGTTGAGTGCTTACTCTTTATCAGGCCCTGTATTAAGAGCTTTTTCCATGGATTATCTCCTTGATTAAATGAAGTGGGATACAATTAGTGTCCCCATTTTACACATGAGGAAAACTGAGGCCAGAAAGTTTAAAGAACTCGCTCAGTGTCACAGAGCCAGCAGGAGCAGAGCCGGTTCCACCTGTGCCTGAAGTGTGTTCATGAAGTGGGGACAGGGTTCGCGGATAACACAGGTGGAGAGTGTTCAGTGTTTTAAAATGTGGCTTAGAATCCATCTGGTTCTTGTAACACGAGAACCTTACCCTCGAGCAAATGATTCCAGTGAGAGATTTCTTCCTTCAGACAGCACTGAAGGAGTCCTTAACTAAGCCATCATCACCCCTCAGGGACGTGAACTAACTTTCCTGGCTCAGCTGTCCCTCTTTTCAAAGGGCATTATGCTGGTTAGAATCCCGGGAGGCCTGAAGCGTCTGAGGAAGTAATCGGAAGCCTCCAGAGCTCCCGGAGAGGCCCTGCTATCGCACACTGGGGACATCTTCCCAGCTTCCCCCTACTAATTCAATTCAGCAGCAGTGGACCAGGTGCTCAAGCCCGAGGCCTGATGTGACCTGTCAGTGACTCTGAGGTGTTCCTGTCCACCCCCCCTGGACTTCGCTCAATGCTTCAGCTGTCCCCAGCTACTGTCCTCTCTCCTCTCAGGTATTAGCTCTGTCCCTTTTTTATTTAGAACTCCTCCCTTCTTTTCTCAAACTGGCTTTCCAGAAAGGATCCTTTGAATTCTAAACTGATGCCTGATAAAGTTCAAACAATTGCATCAGTTACGCCAGGAGCTGGGAGGGAGGAATGGGGACAGAGGTTTCAGAGATCGCAAAGATGCCTGCCCTTGGGGAATTTACAACTTAGCAGGGTAACAGATCCAGGAGGAATTTCAGCAGAGGGAACATCAGATGTCAGCTGGTCAAGGGGGGGGGGGGGCGCAGAGCATCAGAGGTGATGCCATCACAGGTGAATTCTGAAGACTGGGTCAGAGGCAGCCGGTGCAAAGGTATTCTACACACAAGCAACAGCGTGAGACAGCTCAGGTGGTTTATATTTTGGGGCATAAAATATAAAGCAAGGAGAGGCCAGAAGCAAGATGAGAGAATAAAATAACAGTAATGTCAAGGAAGTCCCTAAATGCCATATCAAGGGGGTTTGGACTTGCTTCTTCAGGCAGTGGTCCTGCAGTCACGCCCCAGGGTCCATTTTGGAGGGGAAAACCTGGACCCCTGAGCGCCCACCCTGCAGGCCCACGTCTGCTTTACGTATTCAGTGCTCCGCACAGTGTTATGCAAAGAAACAGCTCCGTTCCCAAAAGACCCACGCACAACTTCTGTTCCTGATGGACACCGTCTCAGAGAACTCAGGATTTCAGGAATTAGAAAAAGGATGCCTTTGGGGTTTTGTCCAATTGGTGAAAGCCCCGGAAACATCCTCTTTCCACAGGCCAGGAAGTGGCTGTTTTATTTTCTAATTTCATTCCATCGTGAGTAAGGCAGTGGGAGCTGCTTCCTTCCTTCCTCTCTGGACCCCACAGGCCTCAGTCCCCAACTGCCCTCCAAGTCCATCCTCTCCAGGCCAGCCTGCAAGGTCTTATACTCTGGGGGCCTTTGATACGAAGCTGGTGATTACAGGAATTGGCAGCTCCCCCCCGCCCCGCCCCCAGAACTGACCTTGCTGACAGTGTATCCATGTTCAAGCTTGGCTGGGCCTCCAGGTGCCCCCATTGTTTACCTCCTGTATTAACAGGTGCTTCAGCTAGTCTTGCCAGAGGACCAGACTCTTCCGGCTCCACCCCCGGCCCCCCAGCTGCCTGTCACTTGGTCAGGTCATGAACATTCCAGTTTTTTTAAGTTGGCCATATGAACCAAAGTCCCACAGCCCCTAATCATGGCTGCTGCCGGAGCAGACTCCCTGCACGCGCTGCCTGGGCCCCGGGAAGGCAGCCACAGTCCATCATACCCAGCACCCTCTCTGATCACGCCCCCAGCCAGGGACTCACCGCGCCAGCAGAAGCTACTTTCTCCGCAGGAAAGCATCCTCCGGACAGCAACAAACATTTGAATCTGCACAGTACCAATAAAAATGTCTGAGGAGGCACCCCCCCATAGACTGAGATTGATTTACTTACAAATTATAATTACGTATGACTGGAATAATATGTCACGGACATTACTAAATATACACACAGATATAAATGAAAGCAAATGAGTTAAACACTGTTTTTAAATATTTATGGTACATTTTTTGCTCTCACTAAAAGAAGGAAATATCCTTAGGGGACTATAATTAAATATGCCTCATTAAAAAACTTAACAGACTTTAGTTTGGGGAGCAGTTTTAGGTTTATAGAAAATTTGAACAGAAAGTACAAAGAGTTCCAATGTACCTGCTCAGCACTTTCCCCTCCCCAGTGGCCGCTATTAATAACATCTCATATTAGAGTGATGCATTTTCTACGAAATTATGAGCCAATGTTGATACATTATTATTAACTGAAGTCCACAGTTTACTTTAGGGTTTCCTCTTTGTGTTGCACATTCCATGGGCTTTGATAAATGTATAACATGTATCCACCATTACAGCACCGTGTAGAATAATTTCATACCCTAAAAACTCCCTGGGCTTCACCTAGTCATCCCTCTTCCCAGCCACTAATCATTTGCTTCATTGTTTTTCTAAAACCTAGGTTAACCTTTAAGGAAAAGTGGATTTAAAGGTCCAGTTAGAAGTTCATGTCTTGCCTTTAAGTTTGTTTGTTTGTTTAGAGAAAGCATACACAAGCTTCAGCAGGGGAGGGGGGCAGAGAGCGAATCCCAGCAGTCTCCCCACTAGAGCAGCAGAGCCCGGTGTGTGGCTGGAATTCATGAAGTGTGAGATCATGACCTGAGCTGAAATCAAGAGTCAGATGCTTAACTGAGTGAGCCATCCAGGGGCCCCATATGCCTTGCTTTTGAACCACCTGACTGGCATTACAGAAGATGTGGCCTCTCTAAAGTAGTGACTACAGATGCCAAAGGGCAGCAGTGCCTGCATTTAGCAACTCACAGTAATCTTTTTCAGTGCCATTCACCTGTTATGTAAAGGTCTTCATGAAATCTGGCTGGTAAATCTCCTCCTGAAGTCATTTGCTCATATAAGCTTACTAGAAGCTGATACATTTTATAATTTTATTTTATTATTTAAAAAATTTTTTTAATCTTTTATTTATTTTTGATACAGAGAGAGACAGAGCATGAGAGGGGGAGGGGCAGAGAGAGAAGGAGACACAGAACCAGAAGCAGGCTCCAGTCTCTGAGCTGTCAGCACAGAGCCTGACGTGGGGCTTGAACCCACAAACGTGAGATCTGACCTGAGCCGAAGTGGGAGGCTTAACCGACTGAGTCACCCAGGTGCCCCACATTTTATAATATTAATAAAGGGCCCAGATGCCCCCCATTCTTCTAAAATACTTCGGACGATTTCAAACAGATTCAAAAATTCCTCTCCAAGTTTTTAAAGTAGTACAGATACAGGAGTTTTTATAGATAGCAAAACTTGTTTTCTTTAAAACTAAACCACTGGATGATACATTTCTAAAGTATTTTCAAAAATACTTTTTCCATAGTACAAATTTCTTTTCAAAGGCTATAAAGTGTCACTGTACATTAAGTGACAGATTAAGGGAACTTATTCTTTTCCAAACTACTGGATAGGTAGTTGGATGCTAGCTGCCACTTATCACAGAAAAGAGCAAATTTAGAACACTTGCCTTTTCAAAGAAGAAGAGTATGTATTTGAAGGTTTTTTTTTTAAATGTTTATTTTTGAGAGAGAGAAAAGGCACACAAGTGGGGGAGGGGCAGAGAGAAAGACACAGAATCCAAAGCAGGCAGGTTCTGAGCTGTCAGTGTAGAGCCTGTCATGGAGCTTGACCCCAGAACTGTGCTCACAACCTAAGCTGAAGTTGGACGCTTAACCAGCTGAGCCCCCCAGGTGCCTCTGAAGGTTTTTTAATTAAAGATTTTATTTTTAAGTAATCTCTACACCCAGCATGGTGATGGAACCCACAACCTGGAGATCAAGAGTCACACACTCACTCCATGAGGCACCTGGGTGGCTCAGTTGGTTGAGTGTCTGACTTTGGCTCAGGTCATGATCTCATGGTTCATGGGTTCAAGCCCCATGCTGGGCTCTGTGCTGGCAGCTCAAAGCCTGGAACCTACTTGGTATTCTGTATCTCCCTCTCTTTGCTCCATCCATGCTTGCACTCTGTCTCTCAAAAATAAATAAATGTAAAAAAAATTTTTTTAAAGTCACACACTTGGGGTGCCTGGGTGGCTCAGTCAGTTAAGCGTCCGACTTTAGCTCAGGTCAGGATCTCATAGTTCATGGGTTCCAGCCCCAAGTTGGGCTCTGTGCTGACAACTCAGTGCCTGGAGCCTGCTTTGGATTGTGTCTCCCTCTCTCTCTGCCCCTCCCCCATTCATGCTCTGTCTCTGTCTTAAAAATAAACAAACTATAAAAAAAAAAAATAAATTCACACACTCCACAGACTGAGCCAGCCTTGCATACCTATATATTGGAAGGTTAAAAAGCTTTAAGCTTAGTGATATCTTTAACACACATAATAAATAAGTCTTTGCAAATTAAATATTTTCATAGCCTTCCCCATCTCCTAGATTGTATTTATTAATCTTATTATTTTTGACATATTTTACATTATATATATTTTTAACTTTTGTCATTTTTAAGACTTTATTGTGGAATGTTGAATTCATGACTCATTCATGAATCTATGACACATCATCATTTTTCAAAACCATTCTTGGGATATTTTAGCAAGTACCCCTGTCACCTTTTAAAGAGTGATCTTCTAGTTCAATCATACATATTTTTTTAAATGTTTTATTTATTTTTGATACAGACAGAGACAGAGCATGAGAGGGGGAGGGGCAGAGAGAGAAGGAAACACAGAACCGGAAGCAGGCTCCAGGCTTTGAGCTAGCTGTCAGCACAGAGCCCAGAGCCCGATGCGGGGCTCGAACCCACGAAGGTGAGATCTGACCTGAGCTGAAGTGGGAGGCTTAACCGACTGAGCCACCCAGGCGCCCCATACATATTTTTTTAATGTTTATTTATTTTTTGGAGACATAGAGAGACAACATGTGAGTGGGGGAGGGGGAGAGAGAGAGAGAGAGAGACAGAGAGAGAGAGAGAGAGAGAGAGAGACAGAGATACAGAGAGAGAGAGAGAATCTAAAGCAGGCTCCAGGCTCTGAGCTGTCAGCACATGGCCGGACACAGGGCTCTAACCCACGAACCGTGAGATCATGACCTGAGCCGAACTCAGATGCTTAACTGACTGAGCCACCCAGGCGCCCCCAATTCAATCATGTTTTAACAGCATCTTATAAAAGCACTTATTTTAAATTCTTTTTAAATGTTTATTTATTTTTGAGAGAGACAGAACGTGAATGGGAAAGGGGCAGAGAGAGAGAGGGAGGCACAGAATCTGAAACAGGCTCCAGGCTCTGAGCTGTCAGCCGGGGCGGGGCGGGGGAGCTCAACTCACAGACCATGAGATCATGACCTGAGCCAAAGTCGGATGCCCAACCGACTGAGCCACCTAGGCGCCCAAAAGCACTTATTTTAAAACTAAAGAAATTAATCAGGAAATGTAGCCTTTCTTGCCTCTGTCCAGTGCCCACTTCTGCAGGCTGAAAACACGGACACGAGCATTCACGATTAACCAGACTCCTACAGGGGTTCCCTGTGGGTGCAAAGACTGCACAGGGTCAGGTCCACCCCAAGTCTCTGGGTTCACCCCATTTCCTGGTTATGGCATTAAGGTCCCACTTCTCCAGCTGCACTGCCTTGTCTCACTGAAGTGAAATCCCTGGATCCCTGTTAGAGAAGGAGAACGATGTTTGGAAAACCAGTTGCCTTTGGAAGCACCTCAAGTCTTTGCAAGGTAACAGAGCTGGTACCTGACCGATAAAGCAAGGTTTAATCATCAGTCACAGTCATCAGACAGAGTGAGCAGAGCAAACGCCTTCCATGTCATTAAGTTCATTCCCTGAATAAATAAAACCTACAGCCCACATGATTTTCCCTAAGACACTTACTCTGGGCCCACCTGCCAGCTATGAATTTAAATCACTGTGCCTTAAGAAAAAAAAAAAAGAGTCTGAAAAAAAAAAATAAATAAATCACTGTGCCTTCCTTACCCGCCCAAAGGAAAGCTCCTTAGGGGCACCATAAACTAACAATTATATCAAATTCCTCTGGAACCCTGTTCCCTGCCACCACCCTTCTCTGATTCTTATTCTGGAAACTGAGGATTAACTAATTGCCTTTCAGTTCCTCCTTTATATGAAGAGAACACAGTGTCGTGTTCCCAGGAAATGTCCCATTGGAGAAAAGCTCTGCCTGCCCATACTGGATATCTTCCATTCACCCCTCCAGTCCTAGGGGGCTGAGCTGTATGGGCAAGATGGTAGGTTTCCTTGTCCTATGGCTCTTGACTGGGCTCAGATGATGGGTGGTACTGGAAGGAGAGGAGTAAAGTCAGGGTATTTATTCTTTACCCTACTGGTCACCACAGCCTGGCATCACTCTGCCTCTGAAGATCACAACTCCTGCCAGGAGCTCTCCACTGGAACTGAAGCTACCCTCTCCTGGTTCTGGTTGCTATTCCCTCACCTTCAGGCTTAGGAGTAGTAATGACTGCGCTGTTTCAGCCTTGGAGCATGGCACCATCCCCTTGTTCCTCTCCCTAAACACCTTTGTAAATAATTCCTTTATCTGGCTTTCCTATATGATCTCATTTGAGAAGACAGGTCTCCTGAAGGAAACTGCCTGCTACCCTGGCCAAACAGCAGCTTTGGTGTAAATGCCATTCTTTGGTTCTTGATATGATACTAAAATCAAAGAGGAAAATGCATGTGAGTAATGGGCGCTGCTGCTAACAATAATGACAATTAGCTTTTATTGAGTGCTGAGTCCGATACCATATGCATTATTTTACACAAATGAATTCACTTTAACCTAGAACTCCTTCATGAGGAGAGTAGTAGTGGGGCGCCTGGTTGGCTCAGTCGGTTAAGCCTCCGGCTTCGGCTCAGGTCAGATCTCACGTTTGTGGGTTCGAGCCCCGTGTCAGGCTCTGTGCTGACGGCTAGCCTGGAGCCTGCTTCCAGTTCTGTGTCTCTTTCTCTCTCTGCCCCTCCCCCTCTCATGCTTTGTCTCTCTCTCTCTCTGTATCAAAAATAAATAAAACATTAAAAAATTAAAAAAAAAAGAGAGTAGTAGGTTGAGATGATCCAAAGATTATCCCAATGACTACTGCCTACTGATATTAAGACCTTGTGTAACACTCGCATAGTGGAAGGATTTAGTGACTTGTTTCTAATGACTAGAATATGGCAAAGTGACAGAATGTCACCTCAGCATAATAAAGGCCATATATGATAAGCACAAAGCTGACATCATACTCAAAAGCTAAAAGCTTGTTCTCTAAGATCACTTTTGTTCCACACAGTCCTGGAAGTCCTAGCTGCAGCAATCAGATGAGAAAAAGAAATCAAAGCCATCCAAATTGCTTAGGAAAAATTAAAATTGTCATTATTTGCAAATGACATAAGACTATACACAGAAAACCCAAAAGACTTCACCAAAAAATCTATCTGCACTAATAAATGAATTCTGCAAAGTTGTAGGACGTGAAGTTAATATACAGAAACTGGTTGTATTACTATACCCTAATAAAGAACTAGAACAAAGGGAAATTAAGAAAACAATCCTATTGACCATTGCATCAGTAAGAACAAACTACTTAAGAGTAGATTTAACCAAGGAAATGAAAGACTTGTACTTTGAAAAATACAAGACACTGATAAAAGAAGTTGAAGATGACAGAAAAAATGGAAAGACATACTGTGTTCATAGATTGGAAGAATTAATATTGTTAAAATGTCCAGACACCTAAAGCAATCTACAGATTTAATGCAATCTCTATCAAAATACCAATGGCAATTTTCATAGAACTAGAACAAATAATACTAAAATTTATACGGAACCACAAACAACCCCAAATAACCATGACAATCCTGAGAAAGAAAAACAAAGCTAAGGTATCCCCATCCCAGATTTTAAACCATACTGTAAAGCTACAGTAATCACAGCAGCATGGGGCAAACACAGAAACAGACACAGAGATCAATACAACAAAAGAGAGAGTCCAGAAATAGACCCAGGCTTATGGATGATCAATTATTCTATGACAAAGGAAACAAGTATATACAATGGGGAAAAGACAGTATCAGCAGTAAGCAGTGTCGAGGAAACTGGAGAGCTACATGGAAAAGAATGAAACTGGACCACTTTCTTACACTGTACACAAAATAAACTCAAAATGGATTAAAGACCTAACTGTGAGACCTAAAACCATAAAACTCCTAAAAGAAAACATAGCAGTAAACTCTTAGATATCAATATTAGCAATATATTTTTTTTTGGATCTGTCTCCTCAGGCAAGAGCAACAAAAGCAAAAATAAACAAATGAGACTGTCATACTAATGAGCTTTTGCACAGCAAACAAAATCATCAACAAAATAGAAAGGCAATCTACTGAATAGAAGAAGATATTTGCAAATGATATATCTGATAAGTTAATATCCAAAATATATAAAGAACTTACACAACACCAAAAATCAATCCAATTTAAAAAATGGGCAGAGGAGTTGAATAGGCATTTTTCTGAAGAAGATATACAGGATCTGACCAACCTACACATGAAAACATGGTCTACATCACTAGTCATCAGGGAAATTAACATCAAAACCACAATGAAATATTACTTCACACCTGTCAGAATAGAAATAACAAGTGTTGACAACGATGTGGAGAAAAGGGACCCCTTGTGCACTACTGGTGAGAATATAAACTGGTGCAGCCACTGTGGAAAACAGCATGGAGGTTCCTCACAAAATTAAAAAGTGAACTACGGGGGTTCTCAGCTGCCTTGGTCAGCAGAGCATGTGACTCTTGATCTCAGGGTTGTAAGTTCAAGCCCTATGATGGGTGTATAGAGTACTTAAAACTAAAATCCTAAAAAAACCAAAAAACCAGAACTATGGTTTGATCCAGCAATTCCACTTTAGGGTATTTACCCAAAGAAAACAAAAACACTAATTCAAAAAGATATACACACCCTTATGTTCACTGCAGCATTACTTACAATAGCTAAGATATGGAAGCAACCTAAGCGTCCATTGAGAGTTGAATGGATAAAGATGTGGTATGTATGTATGTGGGTATATGTGCACGCGCACGCACACACACTAGAATATTATTCAGCCATAAAGAGAATGGATCTTGCTATTTGTGACAACATGGATGGACCTAGAAGGAATTATGCCAGGTAAAATAAGTCAAACAGGGAAAAACAAATATATACCTTCACTTATATGTAGATTCTAAAAATCAAAAGAAACAGAACAGAAGCAGATTCATAAATACAGAAAACAAACTGGTAGTTGTCAGAGGATAGAGAGGAAGGGGAATGGGCAGAATAGGTGAAGGGAATTAAGAGCTACAAACTTCCAGTTTTAAAACAAATAAATACAGGGATGTAAAGTGCAACATAAGGAATGTACTTAATAATACTGTAGCAACTTTACATGATGGTAACTATATGTATCATGATCATTTTGTAATGTGTATAAAAGTAAAATCACTATATTGTACATCTGGAGCTAATATCCTAGGTCAACTATGTTTCAATTAAAAATAATGATTGAAAACATTTAGTAAATTTGCAGTGCCACACTAAGATTTAAATTTTATCATAGTCAACTCTACTTTAAGTTTTTTTTGGAATAAGATACGGTACAAATAAGTAAATTTTTCAGCTTTGAAGGGCTGAATCCTTTCAGGGGTGCCTGGGTGACTCAGTTGAGTGGCTCTGACTCTTCATTTTGACTCAGGTCATGATCTTGTTCTGTTCAAGAGATCAAGCCCCACCTCAGGCTCACCCAGACAGTGCGGAGCCTGCTTGGGATTCTGTTACCCTTGCTCTGTGTGCCACACCCCCACCCCGATCCCCAACCCTTTCAAAAATAAACAAACATTAAAAAAAAAAAGCTGAGTTCTGGAAACAAGTAAATCCACTAAATATGTACTGACCACCCACTGAGTGCAAAGCTGTAGACCAGACTTTTTCCTCCATACACATATACCCTCATTTCCAGTACCCTCCCCCTCACCGATCATGTTATCCCACAGAGCATTCCCTTTCCTCCCTGCATTAATTCAGAAGAGAGAACCCAAATCATTCAAGGTAATACAGGCCCTTTAAGCAGATCTACCTGAACCTCAAAAATTCTCAACAAAGATATTTTCTTCTTTTGCTATTCGGTACCAAGGAGTCAGGATCCTAGTCAATTCAGGGACTTCACACCAGCAGAAGCTCAGAGGGGGACAAAACACGGGAGTAAGTCAAGAGACGGCATGCATAATAGAACCCAGAATAATCTGGGTTCTGGGGCTCACCAGCTGAGTGATCTTGGGCAGTTTTCCTAAGCTCTCCAAGTCATAGTTCCCTCATCTATAAAATGAGGACAAATATCTATTCCACAAAGTTGCTGTGAGAATTAAGTAAGATTCTATAGGTACGAGGGCCTGCCTTAGTCATGGCATTCACGTAGTAAGTGGTAATGAGTACTGAGAATGTTTCAGGTGCTGGCAACACTGTGGGGAACCAAGCAGTTCCTGCCACTGGCCTCTCCCCCTAAACTGGGGCTATTGTCTACGGGGCAAGACAGGCATTAAACAAGTCCTTACAGTACACGGATGATTGTCATAACAGGGGAAGTTCTAGTTTAGAGTTCCCAACATGGTAGTTATGAATAGTAAGCAAATATGTTATTAAATAATGTTCTGCTCTGGTAAACTTGTCTTTATTTGTCATTCTCAATGTCCATCTATCTCCCTCCCTTTTCCTTATTTCCCAGATCATGACAACATTTTTAGCCCACCTTCATCTTCAACCAGCATTCAATGAGCCATTATTTCTTATTAACTCATTTACATCAAAATATACATAACTGCAAATGTTTATTTGCAGAGTACCTTTGTCTGCTACTAACATCAGTGTCTTCATTTTAAGCTATACCTTGGCATTACCCAAGGAAGAGGATATATCTTGTAGAAGTTTAGGTTTTCTTTCTTTTCTTGTTTTTTTTTTTTTTGAGAGAGAGAGGAGGGAGGGAGAGAGAGAGAGAGAGAGAGAGAGCGAGCGAGAGAGAGAGAGAGAAGAACCCAAGCAGTCTCCACACTGAGCACAGAGCCCAACACGGGCTTGATCCCACCACCCTGGGATCACCACCCCAGCCAAAATCAAGAATCATACGCTCAACCAACCAAGCCACCTAGTCACCCCTAGGTTTTACTTTTTTTCTTATTTAAATGTTTATTTATTTTTGAGAGAAAGAGCACACATGAGCAGGGGAGGGGCAGAGAGATAGGGAGGCAGAGGATCTGAAACAGACTACATGCTGACAGCGGAGAGCCCAACCTGGGGCTTGAAATCATGAACCGTGAGATCATGACATGAGCCAAATTTGACATTTAACTGACTGAGCCACTAAGGTGCCCCCATTGTTTTTAAGTTTATTTATTTATTTTGAGAGAGAGAGAAAGAGAGGCTTGGAGAGAGCGAGAGAATCCCAAGCAGGTTCTGCACTGGCAGTGCAGAGCCCAACGTGGGGCTCAAACTCACTAACCGTGAAATCATGACCTGAGCCAACGTCAGATACTTAATCGACGGAGCCACCAAAGTGCCCCATCATTTTTTTTTAATTAAAAAATGTTAAAAACTTTTTCAGCTCTAAAGTATTTCAAATTTATAACTAAGTTGCAAAAATTCTAAAAGAATGTTTCCAGATACACTTTACACCTTTCCCAAATGTTAACATTTTACACAATTATAGCCCGCTTATTAAATCTAGAAAATTACCACTGATGAAATATTATTCAGGGTTTGACTAATGAGAGAAGTACTGGGGTCTAAGAGAGAGCCAGAGACATTCTGAACACTGGCCTCAGGGGTGATTTAAACCAGGGGACAGCTGAGGCTACCATTAATTTGGGGCTTCCAATGATAAAGTAACAGGAGGGAGCATGTATGTTACCTTCCTAATCTCTTTTTGTGCATACCAACGCTAAAACATATGCGGATCTTTGGAAGATGTAAACTCAAGAAAGCTCTTTCCCCGGCAAGTATTGGGTCCTTATAAGGTCACAGGCACTCTGCTGAACTTTGGGGAATCAAAGATAAGATTCCTGTCTTACTTGTGTGCCACCACTCTGGTCATCTTTAGAGGGATTATCACATTTAATCTTTACAACAACCCTAGGAGGTCAAACTCTCGTTATGCCTCTCTGAAACAAATAAAAAATACCAGGCTTGGAGAGCTAGCAAGGAGACCAGGCAGCTCCCTGGTTTAACTTCCACGCCGCACTGTGAAAAATGCTATTGGTATGTTTTCAAGCCTGGAACAATATACTGACAGAGGAAATCACTGGTCCTCACTTTATATAAAACATAACCCGGGCATATTACCATAGAAATGGCTTAGAATTAAAGACAAATATATAATAAACCTTCAAAAGATGGGTATACTTAGGAACCAAAGTTTGTCAATAGGAAGGGTTTCCACGTTACTTAACTGGTTTTTCTCCAGAAGAATTCCGGTCCCTGTTAAGAGTATGTCAAGATACAAATGTGCACATGGGAATGGTGGAGGCACAGAGGCAGCCTAAAAGGCGGAACAACTTGCTCAGCCTAGACACCAATTCCTAAGAGCGCACATTCCTACCTTTTTTGCTTTCATTCAAAGGGATACACGGCCTTGGAACTTTAACCTATGATTAAGTGGTTATTATATTGATCATCCCTGGTTGCTGTTTTCAAATGCACACATTCTAGTACCTGGGTCATCTGGGTGCATCTTAACTTTTCTCTAAGAGTCCTGGGCCTTTCTCAGCTGGTCCAAGCCTGGTAATGAGAGTTAGCTCTGACAATGGAGTAGAACTTTCTTCCTGCTCTCCAAATGTTTGCTGTGATCCTACTGTGTCTGAGGACGTGGGTAGCTGATAAATCCACCCCCACTTGAGGCAAAACTACACAAAGAACCCCACCCGTTTGGCCGGGCGGAAGGGCATCTCCCCACGGCAAGAGCGGCACCGCTGTCCCACACAGGGGACGGGGAGACGGATGCACACGCACGTGGGCCCCCGTGAGTCCCACTCTATTTTGAAGTTCATTTTTAAAATGAACTTGAATTTAAGGTGTCTCAGAGCTGGACCCCCCTCTTTTGAGAACAGAGGAGAGAGCGGCGGGAGCGGGGTTTCCTTCGGAGCCCCCGCGGCGGGACGCTGGCGAGGACGCGGGGCTGGGGGGAAAGGGCCCTCGGTCATACACACCTTCCAGTTCCCGCTCCCTGCGGCGGCGCGTCCTGGACCCCACGGCCGCGTGCCTACGCTGCGCAGGGAGCGGACCCGGGGACCCACAAGCCCCAGCCTCCTAGCACCCCACTCTCGCCATGGTCCTCGGGGCGACGAGGGGCGGAGAGGGGCGCAGAGCCCCGGCGGCAGGCGGAGCGGGCGCAGCGCCCGGAGGAGCGGGCGAAGGGCAGACGGCGGCCTCGCGGCGCGTCCACATGTGGCGGGGCCGC
>NC_043702.1:55994414-56028025 GCF_006229205.1 Suricata suricatta
CCGGAGGCGGCCGGGGGCGTCGGGGCTGCGTCCGCTGCGGGCGGTGGGCGCGGGCGCGCGGCCGCGGGAGGGGCCGGGGCCGGGGCCGGGGAGGCAGGGGCGGCGGACGCCGGGGTTGCGGCCGCGGGCGCCTCCCGCCTGGGCGCGCGCGTCCCTGTGCTCCCGGACCCCGGGGCCGCGGGGCGGGGGGAGAGGAGTGGGGCGGGGGCTCGGGGCCCGCTGCCGCCGTAGTCCCCCGCGCCAAGGGCTCCGCGGGGGTGCGCCGGGCCGCATCTGCACCCACAGCTCGGGCAGATGGGGACTCTCGGGCATCCCCGGGTTGGTTCGTGCCCGGGAACCGCCTCGCCTTCTTCGCTGGTGAAATTGAGCCATCTCTCTACTCGGCTCCCGCCTGCAGACTGCTGCCCGCTCTGTGGTCGGTGTAGACGCGCGGGCTGTGTGTGCGCGTTGACCTTAGAGGTACTTCTAGTACCTCGTCAGCGCTTTTACCCTTCGGGACCTTTCCTGAACTTTCCGAACAGTCTCACTTCAGCTTCACTCCCTCTACCTCTTTCTACTAACACATTTTTTCAGTCTAAAAAAGAACTGTTGAAGAAAGTTGCGTAAAAGAAACCAGCTGGCCCAGTCGAGGCGACTTCAGCTGGTGGTTAGACTTTGAGATTAACAAAGGGTGTGTCTCTGCCTGCTCTTGGTTCTGCGTTATCCCAGAGGAATATTCCTTCCTGGGCCTCGGGCTCTGGCCTTATCTCAGTTCTCCGGGAAGCCTCGAAAGTTGTTCTCAGTGACTGGGTAGACTTTGTCCCTTTTTCTGAAAGTTGCGTGTTACTGCAGTCCCTTGGATAGTCCCTGGACCCCACCCTCAATCGCTGGCCCTGGGTATGGAGGCGATGCTGCTGCGGAGTCCCTGGACACAGCCCCACCCTGGGTGGGTTTTCTTCTGCCAGCCTCCCAAGGCAGTTTCAAAACAATACTGTATGTAGCTTCACTTTGAGTCATTGGCATATTTTTCCTCCTCAAAAATGCCTTTTCCTATAACGGGTAAAATAACTCCAAGGAGGTTTTGTTTTGTTTTTAGTTTATATAAATCACCTGTTGACTTTTTGAGATGAGAGAGCCCCTAGGCCATCAGCATTTTGCATCTTAACCTTTCCTTACCGTGCTCACAACACTGCCTTCTGCTCTTGCTCTGTATCTTCGCCTGCTTGTCATCCCCACAATACTGCAGGAACCAAAACCCCCCATCCGTCTGAAGGAGCCCATTAGCTGTTATGGAAGTGTGCAAATTTTTTTAAAAAATGTATTTAAATCCAAATTAGTTAACATATAGTGTAGCATTGGTTTCAGGAGTAGAATTTAGTGAATCATCACTTGTATATAACACCCAGTGCTCATCCCAATAAGTGCCCTCCTTAATGCCCCTTGCCCATTTAGCCCATCCCCCCACTCCCCACCCCTCCAGCAACCCTAAGTTTGTTTTCTGTATTTAAGAGCCTCTTATGGTTTGTCTCCCTTTTTATCTTACTTTTGCTTCCCTTTCCCTATGGTCATCTGTTCTGTTGCTTAAATCCCACATGAGTAAAATATATTTGTGTTTCTCTGATTCATTTCAGTTAGCTTAGTACACTCTAGATCCATCCACGTTGTTGCATATGGCAAGATTTCATTCTTTTTGATTGCTGAGTAATATTCCACTGTGTGTATGTATATATGTAGGTATACACACACATATATATATACACCACATCTTCTTATTCCATTTATCAGTCACTTTGCAGATGTTATTGAACATTTTAGTCATATCATCTTCTTACTTGGGACCTACCCAACCCTGCCATCACTTCGGCTCCCTGGCAAGCACATAAACTCTTTTGGGTTTGGTGATATAGAGCAAAGAGATTTCTAAGCAAGGTCAGATAAAATTCTGGGACATTTACAGATAGTGAGATTAGTTACAACTGGAAAGATACATGCCTTCTTCCAGCTGTTTGTTTATTTCTCCAATTAAATATCTTGTGGCAGTTTAACCACTTTTGTGTGCCCTTGGGCATCTCATGTAACTTGAGACTCAATTTCTCTCATCCAAGAACTGGGGTTGATAAACTTTGTTCTTTGTCCATCACATCGGTCAGGTGAGGGTAATGAAATGTGAAATAACAAAAAGCACAGCACAAGGCATCAGAGAGACACCATGCAATGTGTAGGATCAAAGTAGAAGAGGGATAAAGAGCTCAAGTGGTGAGGGAGAGAGAAGTTGGTATACTCTTACCATTCAAATGTACTGTCTCAGGTGCTCTGGCCCGGGATGAGCTTACTTTTGTGGAAAGTATTCATTCCTGGGTCCATGTCACTGTCTGATATTCCAGGGTGTTCCTAACTATGGTTGTAATTTTAGAAAATACATGGTTTCTGCAGTGCACATCAGGAGCACAAAACTAAAGAAAAGCACCTTTTGTTTGTTGCTATATCCCCTTGTTTTTAAGTGTCTCGTATCCAGGATTCCGACTCCCAGAGTTACGGTCTTCCTAAAGCCTGCCCTCCGGTGAGGCCCACCAAATTCCAAATGAGCCCCATACAAAGGTCTCCCTGCCAGTGTGTCCCAGGAGGCCACAGGTATACCAAGCGTAGGAAGGCTGGTAGGGACTGCCTTGAGAATAGCCAGGAGCCGCATCAGTGAAGATTCCAATCTCAGTTGGAATCCAGCCAGATCCTCATTTGGCGTTGAGGGTTCCTGCCAGGGGCCAGCGGAGAGTGGGAGACCTCGCTCAGAAAGAGATGGAGTTTGCCCCTGCACACTTGCCTCTGGTAGAGATGAGGCAGGCTTCAGACAGTGAAATGTAAGACAGAATGTGGTAGGTAAGGTAAAACAGATATAGATCAAGTGCAAGGAATTTAGAGGAGAATGAAATTACTTCCAGCTGGAGGGAGTCTGTCCTTCACTTTGATGCCCTTTTAACAACTATTTATGGGCCAGGCGTTGGCAGAGTAATGGGCCCATTCGCATTGCCATCCACTTTCGCTGCCCCAGTGAGAAGTTCAGGTTCCACTTTGCTGTGACAAATTAATGCTTCCTTTCCCAGCCTCATTGTATTACCCAGCCCAACATTTGTCACTTGTTCCTGCCCTGTAGGGATTACTGTCAGGTCAGAATAATTCTGCCTCTTGAATACTTTGTAATAATACAGTTATTTGATACAGTAATACAGTTGAGTTGAGTTATGTAATACAGTTAGTTGAGTAATGTTTTTCTGTTTAACACACGTTGACTAGTATTGAAGCATGTTGGTCCTTAGCCGTGGGTATCACTAGATGCTTATAAAGATTAGATTCTCTAAATCTGGATGAGGCCCAGGGGTCTGTTTTTTGAGAGCCCCCTCCCTTCGGAAATGCTGATGCGCTACCATGTGCAAGGTTAAAGCATGGGTCAGGAAGTTGGACACATCTTGCCTCTGGTGCCAGCTCTGTCTTTTGCAAATTCTATGACCTCTGTTTTTTTGCCTTTAAAATGAGAGTAACTACCTCATCCTGTAGGGTTGTTCTGAGGGTCCAATGAAGTCCTTGGCTGTGGATTGTTGAGCAGATTATCCAGGAAGGTGCAGCTGCTTCGTTTTCATGAGCCATTATTATTACTATTATCAGTGGTAGTATATGCAAAACATTGTTGGTATTCCTTTTTTCAAATGGAAGTACAAAAACAGCCTAAACATAGCAACAGCCTTTTGTATAAAATAACATGTAACAATCCCTTAACAGCCTGTCATTTGTTGAGTGTTCCACCCCAATCACCTCGTGTATTCTCTTAGTAGCTGGAGAAGGAGGACTCTCCGAGAGAAGAATCTCAGTGTTTGGGGGCCACCAGCCTGTGATCTGCTTACCCAGTCCAGCCTACTCGGCTGAAGTTGTCAGGGCAGTAAAGGGTGGGAAAGCAAAGACAAGACACCCTATACCTTCCTGGAGCTTGGCACTAGGAAGTGGCACCTTCACGGTCATGGTGGCCATCACCAGTGTGGGGGTGACCAGTGGATTAGCCTGCGTACCCACGGCTGGGCTGTGTGGATCACAGGAATATCACCCACAACCATGAGGTGGGCACGCCCCTGCTCTCGTGTGACTTCCCGGGCAGCACGCTTAGCATTCCAGTCTTCACTCAGATCAGTCATAAACACTTGCTGAGAAGTCAAGAAATAGGCTTTGCTAATATTCAGTGAAAGAACTTAGTTAAAACAGACAGGAGACACAATTACTTACAATTTTAGTTAGTTTAGAAGCTTCAGTAAGCATGGCTCACGTTGTAAAAACATGTCACTATGATGTTGTAACACTTTAGCATTATTACTGTGGATATATTTTTTTTGTCTTTTAGTAAGCCATCTTTCCAGTATAACAATTTCTTCTTCATAGTTTTCTTTTTGTCTTAGTTACATTAAGGGAATCAAATTCTTCAAAGCTTTCTATAATCTGGCCTGAGCTTTAAGAAAATCTCTCCTTCCATTCTTCCTCCCTGTCTCCTTTCTCCTTTCACTTGCTTTCTTTAATGTTACCACTTACTATGTGTGATTTATGAAAACATTGAATAGCTACGCAACCCCATGAGGTAGGTTCTGCTCATACATGTGAACCTGAGGCTAAGAGAGGTTAGGTAATGTGCCCAAGGTCGCGTAGCTGGTGAGAGAGCTAGTATTTAAACCTGTGGCATTCTGATCCCAAACTCTGCACTCTTGACCCCCAATTTCACCTTTATTGGTATTATATACTACTTTGCATGTAGTGGGCGAACTGTTTATAAACTATTACCTAAACTTGTTTTCCATTCCCATCTGTATGCCTTTGCATAGCCTTTTCTTCACACTGCCCCTTCTCTTCACCTGATGTTGAATCCTATAGATGCCTCACCTTGGCCTCAAATACTTGTTAAGCAGAAAAATAATAGCCTTTGCTAATAGTCAGTAAAAGGAGACTATTCAAAAATAAAGAGGACACCCAGTCACCTGCAAATTGCACTAGTTTGGTAGCTTCAATAAACATGGTTCACATCATAAAAACATGCGTCTTAACAAGAGCCCGAATGCTTTTTTCTTCTGGAGCTGATTCCTGCCTCTCCTAGTAAAGTCCTGTAGCTGTTTGTTTGGGCCTTACCAGTGGCTTGGAGTCCACTCAGTCCTGTATTAGAGTCACACAGGTGTCTGTCTCCCCTCACTAGATTATATACTCTTTCAGGGCAATAACTTTAAAACAAATCATTTTATATTCCCTCAAAATTAGTAGGTTCTTGTATAGTAGGTTTTCAATTAATGCTTGTTGAATGGTGGTTTATTTCTGCCACTCTGGTTGTAAGATTTGAGATGAGTGAATTTTTCATAAAGGCAAAGTAGATCTTGATGCTTTACTGAAGATTATCTAGTTTCTGAAGATGCTAAGAAACAAATTCCATTGCAAGAGTGTTTTTTCACCATGATCGGTACCTATCATATGACATTATTTTTTATTCATGTACTAATTAGCTTTAAATGCTGTATATTTTCATGTCTTCTACATTGAACAGTAACAGTAATCCTAATAATAAACAAATGGAATTTTGAATTCTTGTGGGGAAGGTGGGAATTACTGTAAAATTTAACAAGTGGCATTTGCTGCTCTAATACCTGTATCTGGTTCACTTCCACAGAAATGAGGATTGGATTCTCCCATACACAGGTTTTCTATCTTTTTTTTTTTTTTTTTGGACTAAGGTGATACACAACCTGATAAAGAAGTTTAAGCAAAATTGCAAGATGCCAGCCTCCCATAAGCTCCCACAGATTTCTTTGTACTTGGGGGATAAATAGTTCTTTCAGATAAGAGGTGTCAGCAAGAGAAAGGAAATGGTGAATAAAAAAATTTAGAGCTAATAGTTTCCTGCACCACAGAGTCCATTACAACATAAAAGTTTATTTTTACTTATTTTCTACTTCCTTACACACACAATACATACTCCATTTAGTATACATCTATATATGTTTGTATTATTTAAATGTGTAAATTGTTCTTTCTTAAGTAATAACTTGATTACTTTAAATATATGTAATATATACGCCTTCTGTTGTTATAACAGCTAAATGCAGTTGGATACATTTCTCCCTCTTCTACCCCCCCCACCATCTACTTATATATTTGAGACTATGTTATATGGATATTGTTAGCATTTTGCTTCTTTTGCCTTTTTAGTATTTCTTGGACATGGTACAACAATCTTCTTTTTTTGTAAGTTTATTTATTTATTTTGAGAGAGAGAGAACATGAACAGGAGAGGGGCAGAGAAGGAGGGAAAGAGAGAATTCCAAGCAGGCTCTGCCTTGTCAGTACAGAGCTTGGTGTGGGACTTGAACTCACGAACCTTGAGATCATGACCTGAGCTGAAATCAAGAGTCAGATGCTTAAACAACCGAGCCACCCAGGGGCCCCTAGGACGGCTATATTCTTAACAGCTGCATAGAATTCTGCTGTAGCAAAAATGTATGCATTATATATAAATATATAGAGAGAATTTTTGGTGCATTATTGGTGTCCACAGTCACTCATTGGAGTTTGCACTCTCATTGCATGGTTCAGTGACCATCAGCTCGCCTGTTGGCTCTTGCTAACGATGCCCAAACAATTAATCCATTGAGTCAAGTCCAACAACCAATCATTCATTGGCAGAATTAACTATAGTCATTTAGTTGGCAGACACAGACCAAATGGGCAGTTGGTTGAATTTCTTGCTTTTCAACCACTTATGTCTCCCCAGACCATTTCGGAAAACTTCCAGGTGTTTTTCTATAAACATATGCAGCAGATTATGTCTGTTGACTGAAGAATTTGGGTCTGAGAAGGACCGTGAGAGAAATGTAGCCACATCCCAGAGTGATGCAATGTTGAAATGTTAAACATGTTACCAAGTAATATTTCAAGAAACCCCAAGACTTTGCCACCTCCACCCTACCAGCAGAGTAGATTTTGAAAATAGAGAACCTTCAGACCTTGGAGAAGATCTTGAGAAAACATGTACCCTAGCTTTTTTTTTCCTGAAAACGTAAACAGTGAGATCAGTGTCTTAACCACAGTAGTCTTGTGTTATGGGGATGGATATTTAGATAATGGAGACAGTCAGCTCAGCCTGAGCTATAAGAGAAAAAAATTGGGCTCTTCTTGAACAGGCCCCTGTCATAAGCAGCACATGTGGGTGGTGAGGGAGGGACTTTCAGAAAGGACCTGGTGATGGATTTGAGGGAGAAAGGGATAGAGAGGGAGAATGAGAGAAGTCTAAGCTGTTTGCTTTCCCAGATCCCAGAAGGCAGGCTGAGAGACACTTAGGACAAGATTTCAGATGGTACTAAAATTCCTAAATCAGTTTTTGAGGGCCTAGAAAAAGAGTAGTTGAAGACCTTTTAAAAACGTTTTTTAAAAGTGGTATAGCAATTTACATTAAGCATACCTATTCTTGTCTATGACAGCCAAGATTTGATTGCCGTGCATGGGTTAAGAAATAACCCAAAGCATCAGTTTAAAAAATCTCAGGGTTTTTGAGTAAAATTTCACACTGTTCTTTTCCCTACAGTTTTAAAGCACTGTTTTTAAGAAAAAGTCTTAACACTTTATTTGAGAAATTAGATTTTTGTTACAACTTGGGCAAGTCTTGAGTGACATTTTGTGAGAAGTTGGAACTAAAACCTCTTTATTTAAACATCTCTGCCCCTTAATTTTTTTCTTTTCTTTTCTGATGAGAAAGTGGGAGAAACAAAGGGAAAAAATTTTCATCTTGTTAAAGGACAGCGTGTTGCTTATTCTGGCATTATTTAAATCATAAAATCCCTTTCTGTACCGAAGTTCTGTGTGCATCACCTCTACATTGCTGTGATGAAATACTGCGTGTCCTGGAGCTCAGAAGAGCCACCAGACCAACTCTCAGTCTTTGGCTCAGTTGGTTAAGCATCCGACTTCCACTCAGGTCGTGATCTCATGGTTTGTGAGTTGAAGCCCCACATTAGGCTCTGTGCTGACATCTCAGAAACTGAAGCTTGCTTTGGATTCTGTGTCTTCCTCTCTCTCTCTCTCTCTGTCTGCCCATCCCCTGCTTGTGTGCTCTCTCTCTCTCTCTGAAAAATAAACATTAAAAAAAATTTAAGACAAAAATGGAAAAACTATGCGAAGAAAAAGTTAATAGGTTTTCTCTTACCGTATTCCAATTCTAACTCCTCAAGGTAATATTGTCCATTCAGGATGTGCCCTTCCTTTGTCTCTTTGCTTCTATTACTATATACAAATGCATTTGCACATGTATTTTTTCTATTCAAAATAGGAATGTACACATTAGGGTACAAGATTTTTCTATTGAGATGCGGTTGACATATAGCATTGTGTAAGTGTAAGGTGTACGGTGTGCTGATTTGATATGGTTGTATATGGCAGTATGACTACCACCACTGCTTTAACACCCCCATCACTGTCACATGATTACCATTTCTCTTTTGTGGCGAGAACATTTAAGTTTGCAAGTCTATAATTTCAAGTACGCAATTTCACTATTGTTAACTATAATCACAAGGCTGTGCATTAGACCCCTAGAACTTACTCATCTAATCCCCAGTTTGTACCCTTTGACCAACATCTCCCCATGTTCCCCCCCCCCCCCCCCCCCCCCCCCCCCCCCCCCCCCCCCCCCCCCCCCCCCCCCCCGGTATCCACCACTCTACTTTCAGTAGAAAGTACAGAAAGTTTCTATGGGTTTGGCTTTTTTAGATTCTGCATGTAAGTCAGATCATATGGCATTTTCTCTTTCCGTCTGACTTATTTCACCTAGCATAATACCCTCCAGGTCCTTCCATGTTGTCACAAGTGGTAGGATGTCTTTCTCTTGGCTGAATAATACTCCATGGTGTATGTATAGTACATCTTCTTTATGCATTCATCTACCAGTGGACACATAGGTGGTTTTCCTGTCTTGGCTATTGTGAATAATGCTGCATTGAATATGGGAGCGCAGATACCTTTTCGAGATCCACAGGATTTTTTTTAACATAACAAAACATCATAGACATTCTCTCCCAATTAAAAAACTCATGAGTGAAAATTAAAATAAATAATCGATTGAAAAACTCATTTAGATCATGGCTGCATAACCTTTCACAGTTTCACCATTCAGGTTGTTTCAAGGTTTGTGCTATAGCAGCAGTTCTTCTCTGAACATCCATGCGCGTGAACTTGAACATGCTACCACGCAGAAGCTTTTATTTTTGTCTGTCAGAGTCCCCAAAGCGGTATTACTTTCCAAAAGCTGTAGTAATTCACAGTCCCACTAACACTACTTGAAAATATCTGTTTCCCCTTATCCTTGCCAGCATAATTTATTTTAGAAGGATAAGCTTTCTAATCTCTTTTTCTTGTTTTGTTTCAAATGATTTCTTTAGGGAGCACTTGTCACCATCTTTTCTTTAAAAAAACATCCCATTCATTTGAATTATTCATGTCTTGTCTTTTCCTTAATTTTCTAATGTGCATATGATTTGTCTTTTAGAACTGGAGGAGAAAAACTTGAGCCTAAGCTCACTGAGCCTAATTGTTCTGTATTGAAGTGAAACAAAACACTTGATTTCTCTTTATAATAAAGTCACTGTAGACTCTTCAGTCCCAATTTTCTCCTTGTAAAAGTATATGATTTAAGAAATTGTCTCTGGAAATATAAATGTTTCAGTAAAAACAAATTTATGAAATACAAAGACGGGACATTTTAAAGGAGTTTTAAGCTCACATAGCTAACCAAGTTTCCCTTCGAGTCCAGAAGTCTGAAGACAAAGGTTCTTTGAGAGCCTTCGTTCTTAGTTATAGTGGACTACATCAAGAGGAAAAAGTGAATCACAGCAGATAGGAGTTTAAACCTGGAACGTTACTGAAAAGCCCCTGCACCATTGCACTTGCTTCTTTTTCTGGGAGGTGGGACTAGATCCCACGTCTCTGTTCTTATAGTTGCTGAGTTCATTAGAAAATTATTTGTATATAACTCCAGCATACATTGGTTAATCAGAAACATCTGCACAACTGGGGTCGTTTATAGGAACAGAATAACAAAATCAATCAGCACAATTTCTTGTATTCGGGGAGGTCGGGCCAGCATTGTGTAGCCCAGAATAATAACAGGGCTTTGCAGCTAACCTGACACAGATGGCGGAAAGATTGTGTCTGGGCAGCAGAAGTCAGAACTGAAAATGGAGAAATCCTGTGAGTCCTTGATAGCAGCCTTAAGTAAGTTTTACTCTGTTTTTAATGTTAGTGTTTTAAAGGCTCAGACACTTTGGAAAGGGATGTCCTGTTTAGAAAAAAGAACACATCAGTGTCGTACACTCGAAGGACGGAGTCTCCTGAATAAGGCAGGATTGTACAGATCAGAGTCTCCTGAAAGATAAATCTGTATGTTCTGCCCAACTGCCAGAGCTGCGACAAACCGAGGGCCTCATGCTGGGAGAACGCCACAGACCAGACAGGTGAACTGACGTGTTCGACTAGAGGGAGCTAAATTGGGCAGAGGACATGAGTTCCCAAGAGAGACTGAGGCTGGAGTCCTGTCCTGATGCAGCCAGAGCAGTTCCTCAGGGTGGTGTGTCCTTGTGCAGAGCCCCAGAGGTCCACGAAAGTTGAGTGGGTTGAGAGAACACAGTCCTGTTCATCTGGCTCTTGCAGTCAGATTTGCTGGAGACTTCAGTGTAGGAAGACGGGGGGTCTGAAGAGAACAGGGAAATCTCTAGACCCAGCATTTCCCTGTGTAGCTCAATCTGAGGGACCCTGAACTCTCTCTCCATCACTGAAACATACACTAATGCTCAAGGTCGGAAGTCCACTGGTTCCAACTACCAGAATCCTGAGGTGGGATTGGGTTCCTAGTGCCTGGTTGGCTTTAAGTAGGGCTAACCTTGGGAGGCGGCTGCATTAGGTTTTAGCCAGTGAGTGGTGAATGGTGAGGGAGAGTAGTTCCCTGGGGAACTGGCAGCTTTTTCTCTTGAGATGTACAATAGTCTCAGGGCTTGGATTTGCAAACACTCACATCTTCGTAGGGCCCCCACATACTGATGTGCATGGCTCCTGTGCTCTCCCTTTCCTCACTCTGCCTCTGCTTTTAGATGCCCTTCAATCCTCAGAGACCGTGTGATCTCTTGAGAATTAAGTCATTTTCAGGTTAAGTCCTGATATCAACCAGCTCATTTATTTAATGCCTTTTACATTGGATCCTCTGCTGAAAGTAGAGTGGGAAAATGGACAGAGCAG
Source organism: Suricata suricatta (assembly GCF_006229205.1). Taxonomy (NCBI): domain Eukaryota; kingdom Metazoa; phylum Chordata; class Mammalia; order Carnivora; family Herpestidae; genus Suricata; species Suricata suricatta. The sequence goes on from NC_043702.1 coordinate 56,005,686, forward strand.
AGAGGTAGGAGGAGTTTAACGCTTCCAGGTCCGGCTTTGCTGCCCGTAGTCCTGTGACTCTGACAATAATAAAACACTATGTGAAAGTAGAGTGGAGAAATCTGTAGGGATGGGGAGACTGAGGCTCAGAGGATGTCTGCAATGCCTGTGCTGGGGGCCGACTGCAGCTGCCCCTCGGGCACTGTCTGTAAACAGTGCACTCGTGAACATTTTAACTTCTCAGTCAGAGACCCGATGACTTGAAATTTCAACTTGCCTGTTTTTGACTAAGTATTTGGATAAATAAGCAACATCTCTCATTTAGCTGAAATAGTGTATGTGTGTTATGTGTAATATATAATACCAAATTATATTTCAGCAAACTCACTGAGTTCTTTATACTGGAATCTCATTGTGTACTTGCTGAGGAAAGAACATTAGCTATTAACCTGAGATTTTCTTTGTAATGTTCTTTGTGGAGGTGGGATTTCTGCCAGATGCTGTCCAGGTCTGCCTCGTGGGTCTTGTTTTATTTATATCCAGTGACAATCACGCTAGCACACTCTATGCGTACACACATCCATTATACTGACCCTTATTCTCTGTTAGGACACACATGGTTGTAACCCTGAAACGTCCTGTTCTCACCGTCTACTACACATGTGTGCATGCATCATTTGCTCACTCTTTTAAAAAAATTTTTTAATCTTTAGTTTTGAGAGAGAGAGAGTGCATGTGAGTGGGGGAGGAACAGAAAAAGAAGGAGACACAGAATCTGAAGCAGGCTTCAGGATCTGAGCTGTCAGCACAGTCTGACCCAGGGCTCAAACTCACGAACCGTGAGATCATGACCTGAGCTCAAGTCAGACACTCCGCCCACTGAGCCACCCAGGTGCCCCCATCTGCTTGCTCTTTTTGTGGAGCACTTCAGATATAGCCACAAGGCACCAGTTCCAAACTTCCTTGGGAAAGTCCACTGCTGGGGTTTGTTTGTTTGTTTATTTATTTATAATTTTTTAAATGTTTATTTATTTTGAGAGAGACAAAGACTGTGCATGCATATGCCCAAGCAGGGGAGAGGCAGAGAGAGGGAGAAAGAGAGAATTCCCAAGCAGGCTCTACACTGTCAGTGTGGAGCCCAATGTGGGGCTCAAACCCAAGAACTGTGAGATCATGACCTTAGCCGAAATCAAGAGTCAGATGCTTAACCAAAGGAGCCACCCAGGGGCCCCATTGCTGGGATTGTTTATGCATCAGCCTTTGTGGGTTTTTAGAAGGCAGAGGCCATTGCTCACTGAAGTGCTTTTTGCATAGTCTCAGACAGAAACGCCATATGCAGGTGACCGTAAGTGTGTTGCTTCACTTTGATGGTGGTGATTCCTGAGAATGGATAAAAATGCCCACATGGGCTTCACCTTGGGAGTTCTGTCATGATCATTAGTTGGTGGTTGTGACCATTACTGGTGAGTCTCTTGTTTGTATTTCCTACTCCTGGCCTGAGGAACAACACATTGGTATTTTGGCTCAGAGGCAGACCATCTTGGATGTCTTCCAAGAAACTGTGTTCTGCTCTTGCTTCTTGAGATTGGTGCAAACATTACAGGATCTCCAGTTATGCATAGAAAGATCCTGGGCCAACAGGCTGGTAAATGGTGCCCCTGTCGACTTTCTGTTTTACAGAAAGGTTGGACAAACTTGTCTACCCAGGAAGCTGAACCTTAGTACTGGTGCCCAAGAGAATCCAAACACCATCTTAGATAAAGTTGTGACTAGGACAAAATGCGTTTGAGTTCCAGCCCCGATGCCCTAGAGAGGATGAAGCCCTCATAGAAATGTCCCCTGTGCTCCCCTTCAGCCCTGGCTCCAGCAACACGGAGGGGAGAGGAAAAGGGAGGAGGTTTCTGGTGGTGGAGAGAGTGCAGAGGTCAGCAGTGACAGCAGGGAGAAGAATTTGGTGGTTCCAGGCTACAGTAGAAGCCTCAGCAGTGGGGTGGGAGCCCTGGAGTGAAAGGAGTGAGATCCTTAACCTCCCCCCACCCTTCCAAGAAGGTCCCATGCTAATGAGGTTTCTGGGCAGGGGCCTGGAAGTATAGGGAAACTTGGTGAGCTGGTCTAAGCTGTGGTCTGCCCTTAGAAAGAACTCATTAGGAAACAGAAATAAGAGGATGTCTGCTTTTCTCAAGCTTACTCACAGAAGTCAAAAATGAATTCTTCCTCCAGATTTCCAAAAATCATTTTTACAAGTGATAATCATAAGCGTATCTAACATAGATATTGCTTATAGTGTAGCTGGTAGTGTTCTAAATGCTCTAAATTAACCCACTGAATCCATATGATGATCCTGTGAGGCGGGTACTGTTTCCTTCACTTTGCAGATAAGGAATCTGTGGTTAACAAACTTGCCCAAGTTCACACAGTTAGCTTGGCAGAGTCGAGATTCAGTTCAGTCCATGTGGCTTCAGAGCCCACCCTGAACCATGATGCCCAGCCCATCTTCCGGCTCTTCAGTGGAGGGCATAAAATTGGAAAGGACCTAAGTGGCCCCAGCTTTTTTTCAAGAGATGACTGATCACTGGTACAGTGTTCTGGGAAAATAAAACCTGGGCTTTCTATTCCTCTCTTTTCCCTCATGTGTTAGGGTCTCCAGCCCACTGGGAAAGGACAGCCTCCTCTTTGGTGGTGTTTTGGTTCCAGCATTAACTTTTCTCAGAATCCATAGACATACATTCTAAATGACCCTCTACGACTACAGTGTCTCTAATGAGGAAGAAAATCTTCCTAGAGTGTCACAAGTGCTGCCTAAGACTGGTGTCATTGACTAGTATCACATTATGTTCTCAAGAATAAATGAATAACACAAGTTAAATTTAGCTGAGGGGAAAGGAGTGTAATACTCAACCATAGGGGCACCTGGGTGGCTCAGTCAGTTAAGCATCCGACTTCAGCTTAGATCATGATCTCACGGTTTGTGGGTTTGAGCCCCAAGTTGGACTCTGTGCTGACAGCTCGGATCCTGGAGCCTGCTTCTGATTCTGTGTCTCCCTCGCTGTGCCCCTTTTGCTCCCATTTTCAAAAATACATAAGCATTAAAAAAAATACTCAGTCATAAAACATAGAACCTCTTGTAGAATACCAGAATATTGGAATTAGGAAGCAAAATGAATCTGAAGATTATTTTGCCCATCCTCCCGTTTCAGAGGTGAGGAAGCAACCCCAGAGAAGTTAGGTGGCTTTCCCAAGGCCAAGGCTGGCTCCCTGCCCAAGATTGCATAAAATAGTCCATAAGTGATTTTCTTATCAGGTTACAGGGAAAACAGAATGGTCTGTTTTTTACTCTTAGACCAAAGCTAACACTTCCCTAAAATGTGAGGGGTGCAGCTGGAAACCTCCTTCAGGTCCAAACCACGGTAAAACCCAGGTGAGGAAAGGCAAAGCAGTGTTCAGGGCAGGTACTTGTGTTGAGTTCACAGGGCTGAGCCTCTGCCTTCTAGACTGTCCTGGCCAGGAGAGCAGTTATCTGTCCCCATTACCCTGCGCAAGTTCATCGTTTTGAAGGCGAAGGAATTGAACTAGCTCGGTTTATAGCAGAGCTCAGTGAAAGGGATGGGGAAGAAGAGAAAAATGGTCACTTCTTTGCCAGAGGAAAATGTATCTCAAAACCCTTCTCCCGAGAGTGACTGTCAGGCAGCCCGGTCTCTACCAGGCTTTCCTGTAGGCTGCAGGGCTCTCACTACATTACTGAGATGGAGAATTTTAAGCCCTTCCTGGAAAAGGCTTGGGCAGCCTCTGGAGGCCTCCCTGGGGACCTCTGCCCCACCAGCAGCCTAGGCAGGACTGCTGATGTCCAGTCAGACGCACAGGGGACCAACACCACTTGTGCTGACTAGGACAACTACAGGTAACCTGCAGACCAGCGGCCTGGGAATCCCCGCAGGCAAGCATGGAGAGGAAGTCAGCTCTGCCTGGGGAGACAGAAACCTAAGACCCAGAAGGGATCCAGAGCTGTGTTCCCCACCCCTGGGCTCTTATGTCTCAAAATGGGCCCAGAGGGGGCTGTAAAATAACTTTGTCTGGGGCTGATTTCAGTCCTGCTTTTGTGTGATCCCTCCTACAGCAAGAGCATTTGGGGGGGAATTAAAACTACCTTGATCAGCAGTCTTGGTGACGCCAAGGGGTGTGGGGCAAATTATTCCTTCCCTCCCTTCAGGCAGCTCTGTCAGTCAGTCCCCTTGGGGATTTCTCTGGCAATTTATCTGGCCATCTTTTCAAGCCTGGGAAAATACAAAATAAAAAAGCTGTCCCCAGAAACAGAAGGTAAAACAAAATCAAGTTCATTTTTTTTTTTTTTTTTTAGAGTGGAGGGTGAGGGGAGGAAGGATGAGCAGAGAGAAGGGGACAGAGAATCCAAAGTGGGCTCCATGCTGACAACAGCCAGCCCGATGGGGGGCTTAAACTGATGAACTGTGAGATCCTGACTTGAGCTGAAGTCAGTCACTTAACCTACTGAGCCACCCAGGTGCATCCAAAACTAAGTTCATTCTTAAGCTGGATCTGATTCAAAAGGTTTTCAGAAAAGTGCACAGTTCACCAGCCCCATGGGACCTTTCTAGCCTCAAATCTGCAGGTCCTTGTTATTGGTCAGAGGACATCAGGATCCTTTGCTTATCTGGTATGACCTAGAATGCCCCTTCTAGAATTAAGCAAGAAACCAGAGGCAGAGAGGGGATTCAAAGTTAAGTTGTGGGGGGACCCGGGTGGCTCAGTCAGTTAAGTGTACGACTCTTGATTTCGGCTCAGGTCATGATCCATGGTTGTGAGACTGAGCCCTGCATCAGGCTCCATGCTTAAGATTTCTCCCCACCCCCAGTAAATAAATAAACATTAAAAACAAAACAAAACACCTGGGGCATCTGAGTGGCTCAGTCAGTTAAGTGTCCAACTCTTGATTTTGGCTCAGGTCATGGTCCCCAGCTCATGGAATCCAGCCTCACATTGGGCTCCATGCTGAGTGTGGAGCCTGTTTGGAATTCTCTCTCTCTCTGCCCCTCTCCCCTGCTTGCATGCTCTCTCTAAAAATAAAAATAAATTTTAAAAGCAAGCGCACAAAGTTAGAAGTGTCTGACTCACATGTCTGTGGTTTTTCTGCCTTGTGCTTGATTAGAATGACAGTTTTGGGGACACATCCTACCTTCGTGCCATGCCAGTTTCAGCCAGCCTCCCGTGATGCCAGACCTGGCTACTCCTGCCCCATTGCTGTTCCTCCACTCCTTTAGCCTAAATGGTACAGAAAGTGGTTTCCAGCTCTCCTCTGAGTGGCCAGGGAGTATGGACGGGGCTGCTGTGGGCAAGCCCCAGGCCAGGTGCAAAACAGGCCCCACTTTCTCCTGAACTTACTCTCCCAGTTGCAATGTAAAGTGATGAACTCCCATGAGACCAGTACCGGGCTGCTTGCTTGGCAGAACTAGGGGGCAGAGTGTGCCATAACTAGGCCCATTGCATAAATCAGCCCAGCGAGTTCCTCCTTTCATCCCCCACAAGATACAACAGAAGGGCCCCAGCACTGAAAAACTTCACGAATAAACCCGGTCCTGATATAGAAGTCCCAGGCGACGAAGCTTGCCCTGTATAGATTCTGGGGGCTGGCAAGACAGCATGGTGGGTCCCTTCTGCCCAGACTCAAAATATTTTCAAGAGCTAAAATTTAAGGGGCAACAAGTGGTGTTAAGTTTTAAAAAACAATAAGAAGAGACATGCTCAGGGGGTAGCCCTGTCCCTATACTTGAATAACAGGTGCGAAGGGGACGCAGTGTCCGGGCAGTATTTGAAAAGGAATCTCTCTGTGAACAGTTAGTAGGCCACATAAAGAAGCATTGTCCGAGCCGGTGTTTTGAAACCTCTTTTGACCATGACTCACAGAAGTACATTTTTCATTGAGATCTAGTACACATAGATAGATAGATAATAGAAACAAATGTTGTATGAAACAATTCTCATTCATACCAAATGCAATACGTGGTGTGTGTGTGTGTGTGTGTGTGTGTATACTACATATATTGTGTGTGTATGTATATACATATTTTTTTAAAGCATGTTGAACCCACTAAACAGACTGAACTGTCAGAGAATAGGCATCAGCTTGCAGTTTGGAAAATACTGATTTGAACAGATATGTGTCAGACATGTAGAAACTGGTCCCATCGTAGCTCTGGCAGATTTCCACACAAGGGGTCCAGGACACAGGCTTCCTGACCTCAGAAGAGGTTTTCCTCACTCTTCTCATCACTCGAAGCTGCTGGAGAAGTCATGGCCGTGGAGGAGCAAGGAGGGGAGAGGAGGTCATGGCTGAGGGAGGGGCCAGGGGCTGAGTTACACCCCACTCACACCACAAGCCCTTGAGTGCCTTCGATGTGGTGTCCTGGCAGAGAAGACAGACCGTGCTTGCAGTGTACGGGTGCTCGTGTAAGGACTTCTGTCCACTAAGGTGTGTAGTGAAGTGGAGGCATGAACAATGACACACAGGAGCCCGGGCCACCCTGTCATTCTGCGGTCCCTGAAAGAAGGAACCGTGTTACAGGACTGTGTTCAGTGTTATACTCCTAGTTCTGTGTCTCGTTTATGTTAAGTAGTCAAGGTCTATTGAAAGACCATGTTATCTAATTAGTACTTTCAACTAGACTAGTAAAAATCCTAATTATGTATGGTAGTATTAAAAAAAACATGATTTGGGGGCACCTGGGTGGCTCAGTCAGTTAAGCATCCAACTTGATTTCAGCTCAGGTTATGTATGATCTCACAGCTCATAAGATCGAGCCCCATGTCAGGCTCCATGCTGAGTGTAGAGCCTGCTTAAGATTTTTTTTCTCTCTCTCCCCTTCTCTTTCTCTGCCCCTCCCCCTGCTCTCTCTCTCAAAAATTAAAAAAAAAAAGTATAAAAAAACAAACCCACAACACTATTTGAAGGGTACTTTAACACACTTGAGTCATAATGTTATAGAAATGGGACAGGACAGATAAGAAAGACCCAGAAAAGTTTGGGTTAGGTAGCAGAACTGCTAAACCCCATCGAGTTTCAGGTCCTCCACATGGCAAGCCTTTAAAAAGTTGAGGTTTGTTTGGTTTGACTTGTAGGCAGGCCTTGGGACAAATTGCTCTGGCCCTTGGCTTTGAGAGGAAAAGTCCAAGTGTTGTGCTGCACGCTGACCCTGGCTGGCCAGGGAACACGAAAGAGGGCTTTCGGACTTTCCACTGCTGCGAATCTGACCTGCCCTTAGTTTACCCTCTTGGGTCAGGCAGTTCAGGATGATGTGCCTTAGGCTTACATCACCCAAGTTTCTGTAGAGAGGAGGGTGCCTGGGGACCACTCTTTGTTGGATCCTCAGTGGAATCAGTGTTTTAAGTTCTGGACCAAGCCAGCACTAATGGACCATGGAGCTGAGACCCTGGTGTGGGGCCTGGTGCAGAGAGTGAAAGGAGCCCCCTCAGCTGGGTTCCTTGTAAGATTCCAGCCCCAGGTGGGGGCCTTCAGTACCTGAGCCTGCTGGTCCAGATCCCAACTTGCCATCCTGCTGCTATAACTAAATCAGTTACCGTTCTGAGAGGGAGGAGGGGAGTAGGCAGGGAAGCTGGTATTCAAAGAGAGGAGAGGCAAAGACATGATATGATTGAAGAAAGATCCTCCAGTAGGATGGCCTCCCTCCTGAATGTGGATACATCACAAATGTAACCTCAAAATGATTGCTGTCCATTTTAGATATGCGTTTAAGTTTCACATAGCCCAACTCCAGAGAAAATAGCCAGGAATGGCTGGGAACTGAGGATAATTTGCACTTTTCAGAAGATCCCCTGGGATTCTGCCTCAAAGAGCTGCCTGCTCTGGGGCATGGACATGGGCTTTGGGACCTTGGATGTGTGAGTGTCTTCACAGGATGGCGGGCCCACCTATCAGACTCTGTCTGTGTTTTTAATACATTGCTCAGTTATTTACACCTATTTAAGGTAAAGAGTACTCTTGGATAAGACCAAATCTAAGTGCAAAAGAGCACTCAAAATGAAAGGCAGGCCGGGAGCCCCAGATTCTAATACTAGCTCCATCATTGTCTCTATGACCTTGGGCCTCAGTTTCCTCATCCATTATTTGGGGAGGTTGGACATGCTCCCTCTGAGCTCCTTCAGCTCAAACGCCCTGTGACTCTCTTCAGCCTGAGAAACATTTTCTGGCAGGAAAGAGGCTGCCCAGAGCTTCCCTTCTCGGGCAGCCAGTGAGTACATTCTTTCCTGTGCCCACATATGGAAGCAATTTCTAGATTATCCAAGGCACTTGTGCTGCTGAGCTCAACCGAAACAGAGGAGCTCAGTGGTGGAAAGTGGAAAAAGGAAAAAACCTGTATGCGTTTGTTTGTTTTTTTGTTTTTTGTTTTTTACCACTGTGCACTTTCGTATCTGCAACAGTCGGTGCGGTTTGCCTTTCCTTGCGATCTCAGGGGTGTGCCAGTGGGTTTGGGGAATTTCACAGATAAAACTCTGATAAAAACATAATGAGTGTTGAGCTCACTGCTTCTCCTCAGAAGCCAAAGGCCACTCTGCCCTTCTCCCCTGGAAACTCTAAGACTGGGGGCCAGGGAGAAGCATGAATTCCTGAGTTTTGTTCCTACCTTTATTGTAATCTTTCTCTTTGGTCTGTTAAAATGAGGACTATTAATGGCTGCCTTCTAGGTTCTTTGTAAAGTTGAATTGGGAAACATTAGCCAAGTGCTTTGAAGGGGAAAATGTTTTATTAGTTCCTCTTCTGAACTCCTGGGGGTTTTGGTAGCAGTTGAATGGTAACTCTTATAGACTGCATGCACTGGGGCATTTGCTCCTAAATTCAGGTCAGGAAAATGACTTTTTCTAGAGCGTGACCTTATCCACAAAGCCTCATCTGTGGCCCTGGTCCCCATAAATTGTCCTAAGGGCCTTATTTCCTCCCTCCCTCTTTTCACTCCTGACCTTAATTCTTGGGGAAGGAGATTACTGAAAAGGACATGTTTATACGAGAAATGCTTTTTGTTCCCCTTTCAGTCAGCCCCTAACTTCTCTACTATCTAACCCCCCACTGACATGATCATTTAAAAATTAGTTTGTAAAATGGAGATACTCTTCCTAGAAATGAGATCTGAGAGATTAATAGGGATCTATGAATGTGCACCCTGACCCTTGGTAAAGCTGTTGGGTCAGTATTCTCATAAAGATCCGAGGTATCCCTTCCAAATACTTGCTGGGAAAAAAAAAATCTCTCAAAATCATGACAGTAGGCTGAGAAATGCCAAAAGACACTCAGCAGAGACCTTATTTTGTTTTGTTGCTGGGTCTCCGGTGCCGAGCCTTCTCTGGTTAAAGCATACCTCTCATTCCCAGAGAGCATATGTATCCCACTGGCCGTGCAGGGCTAGAAGTCAGACCTGACACTAAGATAGAAACACTTATCGGAACCTTACATGTCTGCCTGCCCTATTTCAGGGCACTCAGATTAGCTCCAGTGGCTACAAATATGATTGTAATTCCATACATAGATTTCCCCCCATGGGTTTCTTGCCTGTTTCAAAGTGGCTACACTCTGTCAAACCATAGTCGAGAATGTTTAAGCCCCATCTCTGTAGGACGCTGTGCTAGATTTTCTTCAGTGCTGGTCAGAGAAAGTTCAGCTGACCTGCCTACTGTCTGCTAGATGCTGACAGTCTGAAGCACCGATGCATGAGATGAGTTACTGCATGCGGGCCTGTTCCTGCCTCAGGTATGTGCGCTTTCCACGTGGGGCCAGGTTGGGTGCTCTGCACCAGGCAGGGCAACGCAGCTCCTGGCTCTGCCAAGAAGATGAAGACCATTCGTGTTGGAGCCACACCCATGCCCATCCAGACACCAGGCTCCCACTGGCTCAGTAGAGTTGAACTCACCCCTCCTAGGCAGTGGCCCCCAAACCTCCCTCCTCTGCCACCTTTACTCTGGGAACACCCTCTACCTGCCAAATAACATCCAGTAATGATAATAGTAATAATAGTAGGAGCAAATGATTATGGAGAATTTCCTGTATATTGGGCTCTCTTTTTATTATTCTTATTTTACCAACGAGGAAACTAAAGCACAAAATGTTAGACAACCTGCCTAACATCACAGAGCAAGTAAAGGGCAGAATCAGGATTTGGGCCCAGGCAGTCTGCCTCCAGAGACTATTTAAAGTATACTTCTTTCTACTGCAGAAGAATTCCACCCCTGTGGTTTCCACTTGGTGGTTCATGTTCTATTCCTTAGAGCCACAGACGGACCTAATTTTATTAACATAGGACAGACGTGTAATATTTGAAGACAGTGATCACATCTCTCTTGGTTCTAAACTACCACACCAAACTCTTAGGGCCATTTCTACCCTGGGTCTCCCTCTTGCTCCCAGAAAAGCACAAAGAGTGCTTTATAATTTTCCATCCAAATCAGACACTTGTGAGGGGCAGGGAGCACTATGAATAATTATGCTGGGACAACAGGCATCAATGGGAACTGTCCTAGGCAAACCAGGATGTGGTTCACCCTATCCCCGGGCCACGGTAGCGATGCCACCACTTGGAATGCCTTCTGAAGCCTGCCCAAGTGGATTATGGGAATGTTGAGCTAACGGTACACAGATATATTCTTGATGAGAGATTAGGTTTTAGGGGTCTGCTATTATTAGTCAAACTTCCTGCAGTGGAAAAGTGCTGGATATCAGGTTAAGTCCCACAACTGCAAATGTATGTCATCCTGGAGGAGTCACCTCCCCGGAGTCAGCTCCCCTCCCACGTCCTCAGTTTTCACATCTGTGAATAGAGGTTGGTAATCTGGGAGTCACTTCCAGTGCTAAGCCTCTGATTCTGTGTCAGCCTTCCTGATGTAAGCAATGGTCTCCATCCTCACTTGAAAGCCACAAACGTGGAACATGAGGTTTTTCATCCATTTTCTGCCAGTTTAGCTGTTCTGCCAGCATTATTTGCCAAACCCTAGAGGTAGATTATGAGAGTGCCAGAAAGTGCCCTTTATCTAGCTTACTTCCGGGTAGTCAGTGAAACTGTGCCAAGTACCAAGAATCTTCTTTAAATAATGCTTTTCTTCTGAGACACCCCTGGACTTTGTCAGTATGAATATAGGAAACAGAAAATGGCCCCTAATAAATGTACCTGTTGACTTAATGAGAAATTTCTTCTTTTAAAAAATGTAGGGGCTCCTGGGTGGCTCAGTCGGTTAAGCAACCAACTTTGGCTCAGATTATGATCTTGTGGTTTGTGGGTTCGAGCCCCCACATTGGGCTCTGTGCCGACAGCTCAAACCTGGAGCCTCCTTTGATTCTGTGTCTCCCTCTCTCTGCCCCTCCCCCACTCATGCTCTGTCTCTCTCAAAAATAATAAATAAACATAAAAAAAATTTACGGGGGCACCTGGGTGACTGAGTTGATTGAACGTCTGACTCCTGATTTAGGCTCAGGTGGTGATCCCTAGGTCGTGGGCTCGAGCCCTGTGTCAACTCCATGCTGAGCATGGAGCCTGCTTAAGATTCTCTCTCTCTCTGTCCCTCTCCTTTGATTGCACACTCACTCTCGCTCTCTCTCTCTCTCAAATAAAAAATATTTTAAAAACTTTTTAATGTTTTTTAATTTATTTTTGAGAGACAGAGAGACACAGCACTAGCAGGCGAGGGTCAGAGAGGGAAGTACAGAATCTGAAGGCAGGCTCCAGGCTCTGAGCTAGCTGTCCCCACAGAGCCTAATGTGGGGCTCGAACAAACCATGAGATTATGACCTGAGCTGAAGTCGGACGCTCAACTGACTGAGCCACCCAGGCGCCCCTCAAAGATTTTTAAAAATATTTTTTATCTTTTCTATTTCCTAAAACCTGTATCTGTGAAATAATGTCAAAGGATTTTTACATAATGTATCTCATTAAACCCTCAAAATGGCGGTGTAAGATGGGTATTATCTTCATTTTCCAGATATTGAAACAGGCTCTAGGAGATGAAGCACCTGTATGAGAACCAGCAGCTAGTTAGCAGTGGGACTGCAGCTCTGACCCATGTCTGCAGGTTCCTTATCCAAATGTGCTTGGCTGCACCAGTAGTTTTCGGTTTGTGTTTTTTAAGCCGAGGACTCTTTTTTTTTTTTTTCCAAAAAGAAGCAAAGCTTTTCTAGGTGGAGTGTACAGCCTTATGTGGTGCTCTGTGAAGGGTTCCATGAACCTCCCACAGAACATGGTTTGAACAACCGTGTACTTTTCAAAGGTGCCTCATACTGTTTTGCACATTTCAAGGATACAGGATGCTCATAGGATTCTGCACAATTGCAGTCTGCTGCACTTGTTGCATTTAATAAACTTCATTGTGATTCTGAGTCAGTTGGTCAAACCGTCACCGGACTTGTCAGTTAGATGAACACAGTCATTGCTAGCAGCATCGTCTCCTTCCTTCTCCCTTCTCGCCTCTGACTCCTGGGGCTCAGTTATGACCCTCTCCATGTTGTCTTCCCACCTTGCCCTGCTGATTCCCAGCCCCACCTGTACCATTAGCTGGACCATGTGTCCTTTCTGGATATTTCTTGGCTGCCTTCATCATTCACCCCCTTACCCAATAAACACTAAATACCTATGAAATAAAATCATGTGAGAAGGCCCAGCATAGTGACTGATGAGCCCACAGCCTTCCTGCAAAGCATAGTGCCCCTTCCTTGTGTCTGAGATGATGGCTTCACCAGGATAATCTTCCAGGTTCCTTCTATTAGAAAATATTATTGCTCTTACTTATGCCAGGCTTTTCTCTTCCCTGGGTGCTTGGCTCATTTTTTACTGCCTGTGCATCCTTTCTTCTCCCGAAAATCAAAGCACAGTTCATTGCCTCCCCTAGGAGTTACTCCATGGAGGAGGAAAAGTTAGAGAACAAGATTTTCCATTCTCTGGGGTCCCAGTGAGCTGCCCAGTGCCTTCTATTCAAAGAGCACCCTTATCTAGGGAGGGGAAAAAAAAGAATGGGAAGTATTTCCATTTTTTAGTTCTCTATTTTGTTCTCAGCAATGTCAGTTTTTGTTTTTTTAAGTTTATTTATTTTAAGAGCATGTGCAAGCATGTGAGTGGGGGAAGGGTGGAGAGCATGGGGAGAGAGAATCCCAAGCAGGCTTTGAGCTATGAGCATGGAGCCAGACATGGAGCTCAATCTCACCAACCATGAGAACATGACCTGAGCTGAATCAAGAGTCAGATGCTTAACCAATTGAGCCACCCACATACCCATCTCAGCAGTGTTTAAAAGGGGGTCATGGTCGGGTGCCTAGGTGGCTCAGTTGGTTAAGCATCTGACTTCGGCTCAGGTCATGATCTCTTAGTTCATGAATTCAGGCACCACCTTTGGGCTCTGTGCTGACAGCCCAGATCCTGGAGTCTGCTTCAGATTCTGTGTCTCCCTGTCTCTGCCCCTCCCCTGCTTGTGCTCTGTCTCTCTCTGTTTCTCAAAAATAAATAAAAAATGTTTAAAAATGTTTTTAAGAAAAGGGGGTTCATGGTCAGTCTCACCAGCTGACTGGACGTTGACATTTACTCTTCAGGTTCTGTTTCTCTCGTTTAGTGTCTGGAGCTCTGTAAACACTGAGAACTGATCCTTCTCTTTCTAAACATACAGCATTCACACTGTCAAGTCTTTCCTAAATCTTTAATTCCTAAATCTTTACTCTCCATCACATAAGATTTCTTAATTAGATATCGTTGTAAAAGACGTGATGCATTCCAAAAAATACATTGACATTTTACCTACTGGAAACCATTCAGAAAATTCAAAGTAATAGTGCAGTATAAACTGTTAGAAAATATCATTAGCCTTCCATTTTTTTAAATTTTTTTAAGAGACATACTTTGCTAAGACCATAGTTCTTATATAATGATATTTTTTCTTTCTGAAAGAGCAGCAATTTTTAGAAGTAGCAATCCAAAATTCCACTAGGCCAGTATAACTTCAGTAGTCTTTCTTCTCATTCTGCAAATGTACATGGATTTATTTTTGTTTTTTAATAATTTAGTCATATCCTGGATTATATAACAATGTGCGTCAGCTGTCTCCATAGGACATCAATAGTGTGTGTGTGTGTGTGTGTGTGTGTGTGTGTGTGTGTGTGTGTAATTGATTAGATGCCTACAGCTTAAAGCCATGTGTAGCTATTTATTTCAACTAATTCTATTAGCCTACCTGTCAAAATTGGCCATTCTGTTCTTTGGTGATTTTTCCCAGTGAACATTTGATGCCCAGTCCAACTAAGCCAGGGGCCCCCACAGCATTCCAGTGCCCCCTACACACAGCAGCCCCCTATACTCCTTCGCGGCCTTGGATCTGCCCTGCGGGTGACTTAGAGGAAATGGAACAGCGGGATGGGTTGGCCGTGGGCTACTTTCCATTCATGTGGTAATGTTCCCATTGCATCCTTGGACTCCTTAACTTTAATGTCAGACCAGGAATCCTTTAAAAAAAAAATAGGAAAATCTTTTTATTGGAAAATATCTTAAAACCAGAGAAAATGGCAGCGGAAAATTGTGATGTGCTGTAAATGGAAGCTGGTTGGATGAGTTCCTCTATACCCTATGACTTCTGTTGCTCTCTTCTCGGATCTGCCTGTTAGAAACATTGACTTGCCTTCACATGAAATGTATTTGTGAAATAATTCTTTATTCCCTTTTACTTATATATTTAGCTTATTACAATTACAGGCTGTTATGTAATAAACCACCCCCAAATGTAGTGGCTTAAAACGATAAGCATTTAATTGCCCACAGAGCTGCAGTGTGGGCTGAGCTCAGCTGGGCAGCCTTTCTGCTGGTTTCTGCTGTGGTCAGACGGAGGCTGCTTTCAGGTGGCAGGTGAGCTGGGTCAGGACTTAGCTGGAAAGCAGGGACAGCTGCTGGGCTTCTCTTTTTCTCCATACAGTATCAGGACCTCTCACGCTCCCAGTGGACTCTCCCTGTGGTCTTTCCATGTGATCTCTTAAGCAAGAGCCTCTGGACTTTTTAATATGGTGGCTAGGGTCACAGAGTGGAAGCTGCCAGGCATTCTTAAGGCTCAGGCCCAGAACTAGCAGGGTGTCCCTTCCGCAGCCTTTTCTGTGGTGAAAGCAAGTCACAGGTACAGCCCAACTCAAGGGGAATACAGTGTGTGAATACCAGGAGGCATGCTTCATTGGAACGGACCATGCCATTGATTCTTTAGACACATGATACTTTTTGAGTGCATGCTGTGTGCCAAGCAGTGAGCATACAGTGGTGAACAAGCAAAGCATGGTGCCTGCCCTTAGAGAGCTTATAGTCTGGGGGGATCACAGAAAGCAGGCGTCAGAAAAATACCATACAGAGTGGTGAGTGCAGGACGGGAGGCATGCCAGGCACCTTGGGAACATGGCTGGAAGGGTAGATAAGTCGTCCTGGAGGTCGTCCTGGAGGTGGGTGCAAAGGCTTGCTGGCGGAAGAACAGCATGTTCCCAGGCCGAGAGACAGGAGGAAAGGTGGGCCTTCTGTGGAACTGAAAGAAGTTCAGTGCAGCTGGAGAGCAGTGTAGACGGTAGAGCTGTGTGGATGTGTTTGGTAGGGAGAGGAGGAGTCGCACCTGAGGTCTGGAAACTAAAAGGCCTGGGAATTAAGCAGGAACCTCATCACAGTTTGAAGGCCTGGTAAGCCATGTTAAGAAGATTAGACTTGATCTCAGTCATGATGGGAAGAGGATTTTAAGCAGATCTGCCTTTCAGAGAGAGCACAGCTACAGCAGGCTGAGAATAAAGGAACCTGGGCTGGAGACCCTCAGAAAACTGTTCGTGGGTCATGCAAGAGAAAATGGTGGGTGCACAAAGGTATGGAGCTCAGGGCATGGATTCCAGAGATACTAGGAGGTAGTATCTCCACATCTTACTGATTGATTGGCTATTGGAGTGAATGAGAAGGAAGACGTAAGGGCGACGCTCAGGATTTTGACTTTGGCAGCTGGCCATAGTCTCCTCCACTCCAGTAGGGAACCTTGGAAGAAGGGCAGGGCTGGGGCCCATTGGTATGTTCAGGAAGTACCAAGGGAAGTCAAGTGGAACATACCAAGTTTGATTCTTTTGGGTCCTAGTTCACCGTGGACCTTTTTCAGACTAATGTATAATGATATCCTAGGTGCTTCTTACTTTCTCAGCTTCCACATCTCTGACACGCTTTGTTCCTTTCTACTCCTCCTCTGCCTCCCAAGGACTTGATCTGAGGCAGGAGTATCCCGGAATGTCACCTTCTTAAATCTTTTACTTTGAGGTTTGTGGGTTGGAGATACTGGTGATGGAGAGTAACAGGATTTGGGGTTGAGGGCTTGCAGGGAGCAATTCAGGTCACGGGGTGAGAAGTGCAAAGGCAAGGGGATTTGGGAAGAAATTGGAAAAAGAAGAAGAGAGAAAGACCCAGGCCAACTAGAAGAAAGTTAAGAAGTAAGTAACGACATAATAAAGGCAAGGAAAATGAGTCATCCGAGGAGGGAAAAAAGGAGCAAAATAAAAAGGGAAAGAGAAAGAGAAAGAGATGGCTCCATAGGCTGTGATCTTTATCACGGAAGATTCTGGAATCTTTTTTTTTTTTATGCCTCCTTTTTACATCTGCATTCTAAAAGCTAGAAAGGAAAGTAAACCTTTTTTATGAAAGCCTCAGTGGGCCCTCAGATAAGCTTTCTTGCTATATAAAAAGGGAAATGAACAGTTAATACGCTAAGGTAGTCCTTCTGTGGAAGAAAAGAAACCCTAAGAGAAGAAAGGGACATACAGGTTGTTAAAGTGAATTTGAAAAAAAAAATTGTCTATTCCCAAGTGATCTGACAAAGAAATAGCTGTAGCCTGAGAGAACGGAGAGAGAGCATGTCCCCATGATCAATTTTTAATAAACATAAATGGTATAATAAATTATGCATGGAGGGATGGTATAAAGCATTAAACGATGAAGGCTAAATAATTTAAATGTTTAAAAACTGCCTCTGTCATATGTTTGATGTATGAGAACTCTATTTGAATTTTCTCTTTAAGGAAATGGAGGATTTTTAAAGGGGGATTTTTCAAAACTGATTTTTGAAAGAAAAAATCGTGTGGTGGTCTGCCAGGAGAGGTTGTTAAGCACAGAACTGTCAACTTCTATGATCCTGATCTTGAGCTTCTCCGATTAATGCATGGGTAGTGCCTTGTTGGTAGATGATATTCTGTCAGGCCATCAATGGTGGAGGCACTGCCCATTTCTAGAAGGCTGAAACTCGAGGTCTTTTCTCAGGTATCCAGAGAAACCTTGTCAGAGCATAGGAGTGCAGTGATCTCTGTTTCTTATATATTCTTAAACTTCCTGTATTTCTGAGTAAGAAGTTCTGTCCCCAGATATCCATTGCTTTAGGCAAACTTCTATCTCCATCCCCAAATTAGAGTAGCTAGATGGGTTACAATCAAAGAAGCATCTGCAAAGGCATGCCCCCTTCATGTGGGCCACCCCCTTATATTTGAAGGGAGCCACCTTCCTCAAAACCAGCATATTATAACATGCAGGAGCTACGAGCACAGGTGTTGGGGTCAAACCTATCCAGGTCTGAACCCATATTACCATTTACTAGCTTTATCACCTTTGTACCTGAAGCTCAATTTCCTTATTGGTAAAATGCATTCAGTAATACCCCCAAAGGCCTGTTGAGCATTAAATAAGACATAGATGTCATTAGCTTAGTTCAGTGTCTAGAATATAGTAAATGTTTAATAAATGTCTATTATTAACTACAGAAATATATATTGAGTATGTATTTTCCAGTCTCAGAAGAGGGCAAAAAAACCATAAATCTAGGAAATAGCCACAACCTAATCTAAATCAAAGATCATAACCTGTGGCCTAAGTGCCAATTCTAGAAAATTCATTTTTTTAAAAAAAAACAAATTTACAGGATAAAGAAGATATGGAGTGTGTGTTTGTGTGTATGTATGTACAATGGAGTATTACTCAGCAATCAAAAAGAATGAAATCTTGCCATTTGCAACTACGTGGATGGAACTAGAGGGTATTATGCAAAGTGAAATTAGAGAAAGACAAATATCATATGACTTCACTCATATGAGAACTATAAAATACAACACAGATGAACATAAGGGAAAGGAAGCAAAAACAGGGAGGGGGACAAAAATATAAGAGACTCTTCACTATGGAGAACAAACAGAGGATTGCTAGAGGGTTGTTGGCTGGGGGATGGGCTAAATGGGCAAGGGGCATTAAGGAATCTACTCCTGAAATCATCGTTGCACTATATGCTAACTAACTTGGATGTGAATTAAAATAATAAATTAAATAAAACTTTTAAAAACCCAGCAAAACAAACTCAGATCTCTGAAGGCAAGGGCCCCTGTGCCCTGGTTAATCACAGTCCTCAGTATTTCCATTGGCTTACTGCAGCCTGCTTTTACTTCTCTACCTTCCTAACTCTGATAGGGGTTTGAGTTTATCACCTCAAGCTGAAGAGTTCTATAAAGTTAAATTGTTTCCCCCCTAAGTTTCCTAGCTCCTTAAATGTTTTAATTTAACTGGGGCATCTGATTGCTGTATAGCCTTAATGGATATGGGGCAAGAATCTTTTGTCTTTTTGCACCACTGAATACTTTTCATAAAATTAGGGGCCAAACGTGTCAACAGATGCTAACCACCAGGTGCTTACTTTGTTGTTATCCCAAATTAATATTTACCTAACACCCACGTAGGCATTTTATTGCCCTGGAACTATGACCTCTCACAATTCAGAAGCTATCTACAGATATAATTTCAACCATTTATGGTTGACACCCTGTAAACATACATGCGTATCAGTAAAAGTTCAAGTTCAAACTGTTGGTGCCCCAGACAGTGGAAAACTGGAGACTTGCTGTAGGTGTTTGAAAACATCATTTTGTGTTCAAATACATTGTTACTTCTCCCAATGAGAGGTGAGTCTATGTCCTGTTCCTTTGAATCTGATAGGAGTAGGGGATTGTGACTACTCTGAGAGAGAGTATGACAGGGGTGGCCCCATACAACTTCAAAGGCTAGGCTCTAAAAGGCCATACCTCTGCCTTGTTCATTGGGAATGCTTGCTTTTAGAGGCTTGAGCCACCAAGAAAGAAGTCTAACATGTGAGTGCTCTGATCGACTGTCTTAGTTGAGCCTTTTCTTTAGCCTTCCCAGTCTTGTATCAGAAACAAATGAAGAAACCATCTTGGAAGCAGATTTTCCAGGCCCAGTGTTCTAGCCTCTAGTTTATCAGTGAGCCCAGTGCTGACACCACAGGTGTTATGGAACATGTCTCCATCAAGACATTTCTGAATTCTTGACCTACAGAATCCATGAGAATAATGGAATGGTTGTTTTACGCCACTAAGTTTTGGGATCCTTTGTTACACAACGATGGATAACTCTTGTACTCACCCAACAAGGTCAGCTGGCTTTATATCTTGGGTAGTTACCATATAATGCATCATGTTGTAAGATCTTGACCATAAAAACCACCTGGTTCCTATCAAAATGTGCCATATTACTGCTAGGTTTTCTTTCATACAAGATAAACATGGGAGAGTCAATGAGTTAACAGATATTTACTGACTGAAGGTGAAAGATGACACCCCAGGCTCTTTGATTTTATAATTTGCTCGGAAGGGTATGTTCCTGTTGTTTTTCATTTAGCAGTACCTCTGTGTCACCACCTCCAAACTAGAAATAATAGCTTTCCTCAGTGATGATAAATTAGACAATTCATTAAAAAGCACTTAGGTTTTTTTTAAGATAACACTGTTGATACATGCAAGCATTTAATGTAATGATTATTTGAGGTTAATGGGTAACACTGATAGTTTCTGCTAAGAACATTTACAAAGCAATCTGAGCAGGTACAGAAAGATTCGATTATTAGGGCCTCGGGTAGCTAGTGCTTTAGAAGCAACTGAACTGTAACCATAGTCTTCGTACTTCCATTTGGAATCAGTTTAGTGGTCTTTTAATGAACAGAGAATTCAGTCTGAATTTTGAAAATCAAGGTGTGGCAGTTCACAGGGCAGATCCCTTCTGACAGGGTGTATGGAGAGATCTTTATTCTTTCCAGTTGCTGCCTTTTCAGCCCAGCCGGCAACAGAGGCCAGCTTCCTGTGGTCAGAAGTCAATTTCCTAGGTTAAGAGAACAAATCTATGACACCCATTAATTAGGCTGCCTCTGTACACATAAGTTCACAAAGGTTTTGGTTTCTTCCAAGTTGTGTAGTAGCCACACACGAGTTCCCACAGCGGGTACCTGCTTGGAGATTCTCACTTACCCATCCTTCTGAAGAGAGCCCATGGGCATGTTAAACCAGAACACAAGACCCCACAGCATAGATCTGATTGAAGATAGATCGGGTGCTTCTTATTTGTCAAAAACTTTCTCTCATTTGGATACCTTTGTTAAAAGTATTGTCAGGAGATGTGCTGTGTAGGTTTAATCCTAAAAGGAAAACTGAAAAAATAAAGAGAGTCCATCCTTTTTGAGAAGAGCGATCTAGATAACATTATGATTCAGTGGAAATAGAAAGGCCAGGAAACATCTCCATTATAGGAGATTGTAGAAGTAGAGACAACAGGAGTTTTAGATCCAGCTTCAGCCTTAAGATCATCTATAAAATACTAGACTAGTTAATTTGGAGTCTGAAGAGCATTTTTTATTTGGAAGCCCTTCTATATTGTGCACACACAGCACAGTGAACCCTTTATAAAGCCAGTGCACTGGACTGTGGGTTTGAAACAGGGATTCCCCTGCTCCTTCTTGCTGGGAGGAAGTAATCTCGCATTTGTTCAGTAAACACCTGCGTGGCGCCAAGCCCCTTTTCCCTCCCCCAGGAGGAGATGGATGTGTAAAGGAGTATGTAGTAAACCATTGGTACAGTGAAGTTGAGGGCATGGCTCCATCTGGGAGAGTCCGGAAGGAAGAGGCTTACCCCTGACCCAAAGCTAAGATTGACATCACAGGAGACAACACTGTGTCAGTCTTTACTTCAGAGATGTACTGAAAGATGGAACGTAACTTCTTTGTTTTGTTACATATTGTTTCATACTTTTTAAAAAAGATAATAAAGCAGACCGTGGTGGGGAGCATGTCAGACTCTGCCAATATGTTGCCCAGCTGTGCGCCCATCATGCTTTAAACTTCCTGTCTCCT
The DNA here is from genome assembly GCF_006229205.1 of Suricata suricatta. Taxonomy (NCBI): domain Eukaryota; kingdom Metazoa; phylum Chordata; class Mammalia; order Carnivora; family Herpestidae; genus Suricata; species Suricata suricatta. The sequence goes on from NC_043702.1 coordinate 56,026,872, forward strand.
CCTTTAGAGACTTGAAACTGTCACAGGTGCTGGACAACAATAAAAGAGTTTTGTTCCCCCCCCCCCAAAATCTTTTTTAAGTCTTGACCTCATCAACTTGGCAGGAGAGCATGGGGGAGCACTGCCCAGAAGGAATGGTGGTTTATAACTGAGCCTTAAAGTCGCTGCAACAGCTGAGTTTCTGAGCTACTGTTGTCAGAACTGGAGTCACCATGTAGAAGTACTTATTTGGTACAGTGCAGTTGAGTAAGGTTAGGATTTACAGTTGTGACTAAGGTAGAAACTGCATCTGTTCAGAATTACTTTTTTCTTAATCTTTTTTTTAAAATAGTTTATTATCAAATTGGTTTCCATACAACACCCAGTGCTCTTCCCGACAAGTGCCCTCCTCCATCACCACCACCTCTTTCCCCCCTCCCCCTCCCCCTTCAATCCTCAGTTCATTTTCAGTACTCAATAGTCTCTCAGGTTTTGCGTACCTCTCTCTCCCCAACTCTCTTTCCCTCTTCCCCTCCCCCTGGTCCTCCATTAGGTTTCTCCTGTTTTCCTGTTAGACCTATGAGTACAAACATATGGTTTCTGTCCTTCTCTGCCTGACTTATTTCGCTTAGCATGACACCCTCAAGGTCCATCCACTTTCCTAGAAATGGCCAGATTTCATTCTTTCTCATTGCCATGTAGTACTCCATTGTGTCTATATACCACATCTTCTTGACCCACTCATCAAGTGATGGACATTTAGGCTCTTTCCATGTTTTGGCTATTGTTGACATTGCTGCTATGAACATTGGGGTACATGCGCTCCCATGCATCAGCATTTCTGTATCTCTTGGGTAAATCCCTAGCAGTGCTATTGCTGGGTCATAAGGGAGTTCTATGGATAGTTTTTTGAGGAACCTCCAGACTTTTCCAGAGCGGCTGCACCAGTTTACGTTCCCACCAACAGTGTAGGAGGGTGCCCATCTCTCCACACCCTCGCCAGCATCTATAGTCTCTTGATTTGTTCATTTTAGCCACTCTGACTGGCGTGAGGTGGTATCTCGACACATCCCCAAAGACAAGGGAAATGAAAGCAAAACTGAACTCTTGGGACCTCATCAAGATAAAAAGCTTCTGCACTGCAAAGGAAACAATCAAGAAAACTAATAGGCAAC
>NC_043702.1:56028125-56091165 GCF_006229205.1 Suricata suricatta
GATACCACCTCACGCCAGTCAGAGTGGCTAAAATGAACAAATCAAGAGACTATAGATGCTGGCGAGGGTGTGGAGAGACGGGCACCCTCCTACACTGTTGGTGGGAATGTAAACTGGTGCAGCCGCTCTGAAAAACAATGTGGAAATTCCTCAAAAAACTATCCATAGAACTCCCTTATGGTCCAGCAATAGCACTGCTAGGGATTTACCCAAGAGATACAGAAATGCAGAATTACTCTTGATCGGGGTGCCTGGGTGACTCAGTAGGTTAAGCATCTGACTTCAGCTCAGGTCATGATCTCATAGCCTGTGGGTTCGAGCCCCAAGTCGGGCCCTGTGCTGACAGCTCAGAGCCTGGAGCCTGCTTCAGATCCTGTGTTTCAGCAGAGTGGGTATAGCTCAGAGGTAGAGCATTTGACTGCAGATCCTGTGTTTCCCTTTTTCTCTGCCCCTCCCCCCCCAAAAATAAAATAAAGACATAAAAAAATTTTAAAAAAGAGAATTACTCTTGATCACAATTTCCTTGCATGACCTCCAGATGAAGCGGCTGGCTGCCATTTATGGGCCATGGCATGTGAAAAATACGTGTTTTTAAAGACTGTAATCACACCCACTGTGACATGCAGGTGACAGCCATAGATCCATGTCTCTCATCTCAGGATACTCTGAGGGCGCACTTCCCCAGGAATCCCCCCTGGAAGAAATGGCTGCCACTGTGTAACTTTCTTTCTAAGTCTGTTTCCCCTTCAAACATAAAGACTTGGTTTCATGTAACATATGCCTCCTATGCAACCTCACAAATGAGAAATGTAATCCTAAGGTGTGCCAGGCCACAGTTTGCAGTTTGGTTGGAAGCCCCTAGATTGATTCATTGATTGATTGATTTCTTCTTTTTCTCTTCTTTCCTTCCTTTCTTTCTTACAATTTGGACAATATAAGGCATTTATCATTAATGACAACCCAGGGCTGTATTGTTGCTTTGCTTTGCTTGTTTGTGTTTGTTTTGATTTTGTTTTTATAACTTTAAATCTTTGTCCTGAAGCAAGCTACATGAATTTTTTTTAAAGCTGAATTTTGTATTTAGCTGTACAAGAAGTAGCATACTGCTTGTCACAACCTCTCTCCCCGTGATAATCCTTATTGTTTAAGAAGGCATCACAACTTTGAAGTCTAGTTACTAAGAATTTCAGCCATGCTTTGATGAATATTACAGTTTATGATGGTACTTTTTCAATAAAAAGGGAAGTATATTTTTAAAAAATCAGCTTATTATAATATACCATTAATTCCTACTTAGCCTACACTAAATTGAAATAATGAGAACTACACTTTCTTTAGTGTTATTAATGATCCACAGTGCCCCTAAGGTTAAATCACAGTTTATATAAGATGTTAAGGAAACATATTTCAGTAAACACGTGAGTTATTAAATACAGAGATATTTGATCATTTTTGTACATAAATTTGCCTCAGAAGTTAACTAGTGGATATCACGTTGCTTTTAGCACTGTCAATAAGTATATCATTGAGACATACGCAACAGTAAGTTAGTAAATAGCACCTTGTTTTAGTTTAGGTACCTCCTAGAGCACCAACTTTATTTCTAGACATTGCTCAAAGGCAAAGAAAACAATAGATACTGAAATACAAAATGTAGGGTTACCTGTTCAGAATGACTATGAGTAATTAATAAATCTTGAGAGATGTTTATCTTTTGAAAGTTTACCTCCTTTATAGAATCCTGTAATTCATCCTGTCTCTGGGCACTTCAAGATCCAAATCATAATCCAGAAAATAATATGATAAACACGTGTGGTTGAGTTTGATGTTGCTCAGCTGAGTATTACCAGCACTCTAATTGTAGCCTGACTAAATCTTAAGACCCCACTTGGTCCAGATTCCTCTTGGAGTCTCATTCAAAGAATACATCAGAAATCCAGAAAGCCTTGAAGAATAACATATCTCTTTCACCAAAGTTTTTCTAAAAGGCACGACTTAAAGGTTTTATTCTTCACACCACATAAATAGCTTCTCCAAAATTCTATGTGGACTCATCTTTACCTGCACTCATGGCTGTTGCAAAACCTCTCTTTGTCTCTCATCCACATCATTTTTCACTGGCTGTGAAACTTCATTTTTAAAAAGATTATGGAGATAAAATTCACATTCCATTTTCCTCCTTATTTTTGACCAGACATAAATACATCCCACTCTTCCAAATCAACTAGATTTTCTGTTCTACTTCATGGATAGACTGTGCCTCTCTAGGATGACTGGATGACCTATAGCTCCACTGCTCCTGAGTCCTGTATTTTATTTCCTGCTTGCACAGCCCCCTTAGAAATAAAGCTTTTTGCTTGACTCCAGTTGCATTCCTTATGAGAAATTCCGATACAGAGTTTCCTAATAATAAAATCTCTACATAATAATAGTAGCCACCATTTATGTACCTCATAGGCTAAGCTCTTTGAATACACCATCGCCTTTAATGCTCATAAAGTTATCCCCATGTCACAGATGAGAAGACTGGGTCCTGAAAACATAATTCACTGCAACTCGTAAGTAATGAATCTGGGAGTTGAACCCAGGTAGTGTGATTCCAGAATCCCTCCTTTTAGGAGTGACATGATCTTGTTTACCAATTTTTCCCTATTCTCTGTGCTCCTAACTGTAGAAGGGAGTGCTGCATCTGAATAGGAAGATGGTGCAAATAACCAATTAATTAGGTGTTCTCTTGGTCCCATGTTGTGTGTGTGTGTGAGCGGAAAATGCAGATCCTGAATCCCAGCCACAAATCTGCATAATACCAATTCATGATCTCTCCGAATACCCTTAGTACACTTTGGAATTGTTCATGTTGCCTTGTATTCTTCTATTTTCTATTCAGCCTAAGAGAAAGGAGCAACAAATGTGTGAGAGTATCTTGGTTCTGTCCACTCTCTCTGCAGCTCTTTACTTATGAGGCTTCTTAAAATTCATCCAGGCTGAATGGCAAGGCTTTCTATGTGTCCCTAGCCAATGAACAAGGAAATATTCCAGATCCTTTCAATGTTTTGATCAACAAAAAGATGAGTGAGGGGTTATGTGGAATTTAATTGCATGATGTTGCAAAGGGCCAGTTTGGTGGTTGGCATCAGGCCCTGAGGTATGCCAAAGAAGAGTCACTATGCTGGGTAGGGCTCTGACTTTGAAGACAGCCGGTCAGGGGTCTTGATCATTCTGGCTTAGATTACATTACAGTGGCATAAACAAACGTGCCAAAGTGCAGTACATCAGCAAGAGAACTTTCTTGACCTTTCATCTCCCTTTTAGCTGCTCCAATGGCTCCAAAACATGGTGCATGATATCTTTTTGTATGATTGCTAATGAGGAAAGCCTTTGGCATGACATAATGCTTCCCCCAACCCCCAGGGTCAGTGTAGAAACAATTGCTCTGGGGTCTGGCTGGATTGTTTGACCTACATTGTGAAGCACCGACTGCCAAGGGCGTGCCTCATTGCAGTTCCTCCCTGGACACACATATGTGCTGTGCATGCATTTAACGTTTCTCTCAGAGACAGTACAACAAAGAGATGGTTTTGATAGATGCTGGAAATGACACTGGACTTGCAGTCAGAAGCTTTGGGTTTAAATCCCAGTTTTATCGCTTTTTATTTACTCGTTTGAACAAATCCTTTAAATTCTTGGAAACTTAGTCTCTCCTTTGGTTTATGAGAACAATTAAAAATAGTACTTAACTCATAAAATGTTTATGAAGCTAAGTTAATTTTTTAAATATGTTGTGTTAGATCAGAAACACTTTGGGGCGCCTGGGTGGTTCAGTCGGTTAAGCATCCGACTTCAGCTCAGGTCATGATCTCATGGTCCCTGGGTTCAAGCCCCATGTCCGGTGCTGCGCTGACAACTCAGAGCCTGGAGCACCTGGGTGGCTCAGTCGGTTAAGCATTTGACTTCGGCTTAGGTCATGACCTCACAGTTTGTGATTTCGAGCCTGCATCAGGCTTTCTGCTGTCAGTGCAGAGCCTGCTTCGGATCCTCTCTGCTCTTCCCCTGCCTGTGCCCACCTGTGTGCTTTCTCTCTCTCTCTCTCTCTCTCTCTCTCTCTCTCTCTCTCTCTCTCTCTCAAATAAATAACCTTAAAAAAAACTTTCAAAAATGTGTAGGATTAAATGTAAAAAGAAGTACTAACCGAGACATAGAAGAATAAGAGATGTAAATCAAAGAAGAGGCAATAATAAACCTTTATACACTGAACATCTTAGCACTGAATTAAAGAAAATAATATCTGTTAAGTATATAAATAATGCAAATAAACAATTAATAGATAAAAATTTCAAAACATTAATTTTTCCATAATCACAGTGGGAGATTTTAACAGAATACTTTCAGAATTTAATCAAGTAGGCAAAAATAAGTAGGAAAAGAAGATTTTAATAACATCATTATCATTATTGACCTAAACCAACAAATAGGAAATACACACAAATTTTTAAAAGGATATGAACCATTTACAAAAATAGATGAAATATTAGACCCCAAAGAAACTTTTTAATTAACCAAAGAGTAGATATAGTATCCACGTATAACAAAAACATAGCATCAAAAATTAACGCAAGATAACTTCTGTCCCCACCTCCATCCAAGCACTTGGAAACTAAACTAGAATCCTTTTAACTAATTCTTGGGTCAAAAAGGATATCACTACTGAAACTATAGACTGTTCTAAAACTAACAGTGAGACTATGAGGCATTGAAATATTTGAGATGAGATGAAAAATATACTTAGATTTAAAAAGTTAAGGGTTTTATTTGAAAGGACTGGAAATAGACAACCTTGTATTGTAAGAAGTTAATAAATGAAAAATAAAGTAAAATAAAGTAGTGGGAGGGGAAATAGAGAAGGTAAATTATTTACCTTTATTAGAAAAAGGCTAGGGGTGCCTGGTGGTTCATTTGGTTGAGCATTTAACTCTAGAATTTAGCTCAGGTCATGATCCCAGGTCGTGGGATTGAGCTCCGTGTCAGGCTCTGTGCTGAGCATGGAGCCTGCTTGGGATATTCATTCATTCTCTCTCTCTCTCTCTCTGTGTCTCTCTCTCATTTTTGTTCTATCTCTTCTCTCTCTCTCTCTCTCTCTCTCTCTCTCTCTATCTCTCTCCCTCCCCCCCTCCCTCCCTCTGCCCCTCTGCCCCTCTCCCCCACTCTCTCTCTTTCTCAAAAAAAATTCAAAAAAGAAAAAGTCTGAATTTTCTGATACATTAGAAAAAAATAGATTGGCAGGACAGCAAACGTACAGGATTAACAAGAAAGCTACTGGCGTAAGGCTGGAAAGCTGAGTCTATGAGCTAGAAGACACTGTCCCTGCCTTCATTGCCACTTAGGTTTGGTCAAGATGGAAAGCATGTGCAGAAAATAATTGGGGAACAGGACTGTGTTCAGTGAAGTGCCCATTTATGGTCATAGGTGGTATGCCTGTCTATGGCAAGAGTAGCATTAGTCCCTGAGTCTCTGGCTTCAGGCAGAGCTGAATTTGCATGTTGGCTTCAAACTTATCACGGGGCCCTGGACAGGCTATTTAGCCTCTCTAACTTGGTTAGTTTTTCTGTAAAGCGGGGATTCGTAAAGTGGCTGGTGGTAAGGGCTTACTCAATGGCTGACTAAAAAAAATCAGTGTAGCATCTCTTCCCAGTCTCTCATGGATGCTGCTGAGATCATTAGAGCACTATCCATATCTTACACACGAGTGGGACAGACAATTGTGTTTCGAGTGGCCAAGTTCTGCCTACCCGGATGAAAAGGTTGGGCATTTCCCCTGTGACTGTTCGGGAAATATGCCCATGGTGACTGGTTGATCAAGTCTCCATCCATTAGAAGAGAAAAATCTGTAAAGAATGGTACTGCCAAAGCAGTAGTGAGCCATGGGCTGGAGAGACGATCCTAGCCACAGAGGGAGGAATGGTCAGTTCTGCCATTCTGCAGCTGGCTGGCTTCCCTGAGTAGGAAAGGCAGAACCACAGAGTCCTTCTTGACCTGCCTCTGGCCACGAAGCACCATTACCCATCATCACCATGAATGTGAAACCTCCTCCTTCCCACCCTTCAGCATCAACATTGGGCTCCTCGGGAATAATGATGGATTTGAAAAATCTTAAAAAAGTGACTATAAACATAAAAGGGGTCAGAGAGTAAAACCAGAAAAAAATGGAAAGAGCTTAACAACTCCCCCCCCTTTATCTACATTTAGGACTTGATGAGATTTTGTGGTTTGATGTAAAGTTAGAATGTGTCCAGAAGTAGATAAAAATCTTTTTTAAAAAAAATATCCATAGATGCTACACATCAAACCACTTCAATCAAAATATTTGTTGGGGGGGGGGGCGATGCCTGTGGTCCAAACAAGAACGAATTGATGGCTCTACTTCCTCCATTCCCAAGACACCATCAACTATAAGGTGTACCATCAAATTAATGACAGGTAAGGAGGTAGGGAAAAAAAAGACATGATACTAATGTACACTCTCATTCCAGGAATGTTAAAATGTAAAGGAAAAAAAAATTATTACCAACATAAACATACATCTTGAAATTAAGGAAATGCAGAATTTTATTCAGTTGGTGTTTTGGTGTTTTCTTGGCTAGAAGAGCCTAGGATTAATTCTATGAAAGCAATTAGAAGATTTTTACTAGTACATGGTGCAGAACTAAGGAAAATTGAAGGCAAAAACAGTTTTTCAGGGCCATAGATTTATTTTGTTTTGTTCTCTCGTCAAGACAAAACCAAAAAATATGGATAGGAGTATGTCAGAGGAGCAGAGTAGGCAACTGAAAGAGCTCCCACAGGTCAAAAATAGAACAACACTTCAAGCAACAAAATAAATACAATGGTGCTAAATTGTCACCCAAAGTATAAAATCAGTATCTATGCGGCCATACTGATATAATACATAACTGAATACACTAATAAATGGGGAAAAGAGACAAATCTTCTATGCAGAAGAATTCCAAATAATTTGTGTAGATACTTCACCCACAAGATTTTCCGTCCAGAGCATACAGTAAGGAAGGAGGAGAAACCAGACGAGGAACCTGTAAGTCTGTTCTTATTGTAAGAAAGACAGCAGATAAAACCCCATTGTGGGACATTCTACAAAATACTTAACCAGTACTCTTCAGAACTGTCAAGATCGTCAAAAATAAAGAAAGTCTAAGAAATGGTCTCAACCAAGAATAGCCTAAGGAGATGGATGAGTAAATGTAATGTGATGTCTTGGATAGGTTCCTAGAACAGAAAAAGGACATCAGGGGAAAAAAAAAAAACTAAAGAAGTCTAAATAAACTGTGGACTTCAGTTAATAACACTGTAGCAGGGAGCCTGGGTGGTTCAGTCAGTTGAGCATCCAACTCTTGATTTTGGGTTGGGTCATGATCTCAGGGTTGTGGTATCGAGTCCTGAGTCAGGGCTGAGTGTGCAGCCTGCTTGGGAGTCTGTCTCTCTCTCCTTCTCTCTCTGCCCCTCCCCTGCTCACACTCTCTCTCTCTTTCTCAAAACAAAAACAAAAAATACACACATAAAAAAACATTCACTACTGTCTTATTGTTACGTATGTATTATACTAATTAGATTTTAATCGTGGGGAGACTGGGTGCAGATGAATGGGAACTCTGTACTCTTTCTGGATTTTTCTATAAATTCACACCTGTTCTAAAAAATAAAGCTGGTTAAAATGTGTTAAACACCAAAACAAAAAAATTCACAGACAGGAGGCCAGGTTAGGGATTTTTAAAGGAAAATTATAAAGCATTTTGTTAAGACCTTTAAAAATTCCACACAGCATGGCTTAAGTAGAACATATGTCACTGCTTAGTTGAAATTTGGAAGTGGCAGTTTAACGCACAGTGTGGCACTTCTAAATGCATTCAAATGGAGTCATTATTGTTTATCATCTGTGTAGCAGCTTTTCCAAGATAGCAAAATTTTACCATCAATTCCTATTTTAAAGCCACTGTCATGCTTATAGCCATCTTGACCCAACTGCTAATCTAACTGTACAGTTCAGTCAGAAAACTGGCTGTCCGCTGTCAGGCTGGTGGCCAGTTATGTACGTTTTCAGAGCCAGAAATGCAGTCAAGTGATGAGACTTAAGAGCTTCGCAGTTGTCCAGAGTCCTGATCTCCGGACTCGTTCCCTTACTCTGTGTTCTCACATCGAAAACTTCATTGGGGAGTTAAAGGGTAATATTTTCAAGACGTGGAACAGTGAGGTTGTCTACAATTACCTTTCTAGAAAGCAAACAAAAAACCCTTTGAAAAGCATTTTGAAGAAAAGACTTACGCTAGAGTCACCAAACAGAAACAACTTTGGGGTTTCTGTACTGAGTCAGGTTGTACAAATTGCAGACTATTCCCCTCGGTCCAGGACATGGTTTTACTCCCACACACCACTTCCTACATCCACAAATGCCATGTGTGTGAACCTCCAGAGAGCTAGAGAACTCACGGAAGGAGAGAGGAAGGCACTGAGCACAGGAACCAGAAAGCTAGAAACGGCATCCTGACTTCCGGCACTCTCCTGCCTCAGTTCTCCAGTTGCCCCTCTGCTGGGGGCCCACAGGTTCACTCCAGGGCACTCCGGTGGTGCTCTTGCCTGGCCAGCATCAAGGCCCCCCACTGCCAGGACTCACATGCCTCCGGGAGCCCAAAGGGAAACCAAACCCCTGGCATATTTGGGAGACAATTGGGAGGTAGGGGAGAAGGACTGCCAGTTATTTCGCCTGGGATGCAAAGAGGACCGTGGCTTTGTTTGCTGAACCAAGAATTAGGGCACACCGTCTGACAGCAGGACTGAATAGACGGGATGTGAACTTAAGACTGGCTGGGGAAATTCAGGGTGAGTGGCTCTTGTCATTGCAGGATCCAGAAACGTGAGTTGAGCCCTGGGTGTGCTTCTCCGTGGTGGTGCTCTCCAGAGAGGAGTCTGGGGACCTCCTGGGCTCAGTGCCAGGGCCCAAAGCTGGCCCTTCCTGGGGAGTCCCAAGGGCGGCCACACCAGGGCCCTGTCCAGATGACAGGAGAGCCCCCAGGGCTTGCACTGTGGGCAGTCTGCCTCTTCTCAGCTGCTGCCCCGACCCCGCGACTCTGGGGGCTCCAGACTCCTGTCTCTCCCTTACTCTTGGTCCTTGCCGGATCACAAATGCCAGGAGTCCAGACATTATTCTTCCCTGCCTTTCTCCCAAGCTTATCTCCTCTTTACCTGTGTCCTGGGGATGCCTAGAACAAGCTGGGGGACCTCTTTGGGGTGATAAAGTTTCCTTTAGAAGCAGGGTTACCCCTGTGTGAAGCAGGCAACGGGACGATCTTATCACATGCCTCTGACCACTTAGAGAGGCAGTCAGAGACGGTGCAGTGAGGAAGTGTAATGTCACATGCGACATTTACAGGAAACTGGCTAGAAGATTGCAGGGGAACTTGAGAACTTGTCGTTTTCAGCGGACTAACACAACACAGGTTAGTGCTTTTTCCCCTCCCCTGAAAAATCTTTCATAGCCACTCTAAACTACCTAACTTGTTCTCTTTCCTTAAACCACCTCTTTCTGTATGTGAATAAATTGCTCTGGCCCTGAATGTGAGAGGCAGGGCATAGCTGAAAGCCACACTCTGTTAGAGGAACAAACATCGAGCCATTATTGTGAAAATGAAATTCTCAGAATCTCTTGCTTCCCTCTTTACCTTTCAAACACTACCTTCAGATGTTCGTGTAATAACTTACTACATGGAACTTGGCTAAGCCTCTCCTCATGTTTATCTATTAGCATAAAGCTGAAACAGGACAAATCACTTGTGTTTACGGGCATTTGCTGGGTGTTCAAAGGGCGGTAGAAAATACTGAAATATTGTGTGTGGAAACATGCTGCGAGTCTGGATGCAAAAATTTGTTCTTTTTATGTATTTTTCATCTGGCAAAATGAATCTTTTGGCTTGTATTTCCTGTTAAAATACATTTCTCATATTTTTATACATTCTTAGTTCCCTTTTGTAGTTTCTCTGCCCTCTTCCTTTCTTCCTTCCTGTTTTTTTTTCTTCCTTTCTTTCTTCTACTAACATAAAGCAAGAGTAGAGAAGAAGGGGTAGGGGACAGCTTGAATGTGAGGTGAGGAAGTCCCCTGCTTGCGCCCCTCCAGTGCGCAGGCCTGAAGAAGCCATGCGGTGGGGACCGGCCCTAGAGCTGTGTGGTGCTGCTTGTACAAAGGTGGGCTTGAAGGGTCTGAGCAGAGCCAGAGGGACAGTGAAAGCATGAGGAATTCGAGCCTAGAAACAGCTAAATGGTCCAAGGTTATTCATCCTGTGGCCAGTGAGGGACAGTCTAATAAAGAACATCAGGTCATTAAAAGGCTCCTCCCCAACGGCCTGATACTTTCAGACTGGTCTGAAAAAGGAGAATGTCTCGAATCTGAGTTAGAGGAAGTTACTACATTCTTGGATTGTTATTAATCACTTGAACAGGTTAGCCAGAGAGGTTGCCGAGTCTTTTTCTGGATGTTTTTGAAAACCTACTAGATTTCTTCTGGAGGCTATGTTAATAGTTGCTTGAGGTGGGGAGAGTAATAAAGAGAGGCTGGGTTGGGAGTTCTTGTTTCATCTTGTCTTTCTGGCCCAGGGTGTTCTCCAGAGTGTCTGCCCTGGAGGAAACAACAAAGGGGTGAGGGGTTAGAGGACTCATGTGTTGTTTATATCCCAAAAATGCAAAACAACCAGAAAAGTGATGAAAGAGAAAAATCATTGTTGATGATGTCCTCCGATTGCCACATTTTTTTCATTTTTTACTACCGTGTTGTGCAAGAAAATGGAGGGGAGGCTGACAGAATGGAGGTGGAGTCCAAGTTGGAGATCTCAGCCGCAGCGATTCCCAAACCCCTGCACCAGCTCTGAGAGGCAGCCCACGTTTCCCGTGTGGTTGGGGGTGGAGGGGAGATGGGTCACCCTTGGTGTTTGGGGACCTTTGCCCAAACCAGTGCCTGGAGGAGTCACAAACACACCAGAGGAGAACTGCAAGAGGAAGGTCTCTTGCACATGGCACTGGGAGGACCTCTGAGACCAGAAAGAGGCTCACGACATAGTGGTGGCTGGACATCCCTAGAAGGAGCTCTTCTTTCGGTTTTGCTTTGCTTTTTCAGTTGGTCATAAACTTTGTTGCTCAGGGAGTTTTGCGTTCTGCTAATCTGCTGCACATAGTAGAAAAGGGCTTTTTATTTTGTTAGAATACTTTCCAGATGGACCTGATGTCTCTTTTATTAATGCATCCTTCCAAAAGCTGTTTGCATTTATTCTGGGGGCGTCTGTTCTCTCCCCAGCCAATTTCTCACCCCCTTTGCCAGCTTTCCATCCTTGCTGTGTTCCTTTGTGCTTCAAATGCAAAAAAAAAGGTCTATAATGTTACTTTGTAGTGCCTCTGAGCCCCAAACCTGGAAGTGAAATAAAAAAAGGACATGGAACAGCACAGGGCAGTAGATCATGTTAGATGGCGGAGAGCACCTGGAATATTAATCTAGCTGATGATTTTTAGACTGGAATTGCTGCCAGATTGAACACCGAGTTCAGTTTGGAGGTCAAAGGCAGGAAGAATAAATAGTCACCTTTTATCTGGAGAGCAAATTGTGAATTTTATAAGGAAGGCCGACTCTGTAGGCATGTTACTGAAGTCTCTAAATAAGAAGAAGGGGACTGACTTTGCAAATTCCTCTTCTCCTAGACCCTGACATATAGGCAGGCTTCTTCTCTCCAGGATCCCGGGTAGTAGAGTAACACTTCAGAGCCAGCATCCACAGAGGATGGCATTGCCTGGTTCCAGAAGGATGAAGTGGTGAGACACACAAAGCATTCATGCTAGCAGGGAAAAGCAAAGAAAAGAAAATCAAACATTGGTGAGTGCAGCTTTCACAGCCAAATCCACCGTTGGCCATCTTTTTGAGTTGTCACCACCAAGTCTGGAGGCCCAGCCCTTGGGGCTTCTCGAGAGAGATGTTTCTGGACATGCATAAGGTATTACTATTTTATCATCACCACCATGCCGGGAGATATTGGGAGCCCCAGGTGGTGGTTCTTTTAATTGTGTCGAAATAGACATAACATAAATTTGCCATCTTAATCATAAGTGTGTAGATGGAAATTCTGTAACCATTAAACCACTCCTCCCATTTCCGTCTCCCCCAGCCCCTGGCAACCACCATTCTGCTTTGTGTTTCTGAGTTTGAGCACCATGTATAAGTGGAACCACACAGTACTTGTCTTCCTGTGACTGCTTTATTTCACTTAGCATAATGCCCTCAAGGTTCACCCATGTTGTAGCACGTGTCAGAACTCCCTTCTTTTTTAAGACTGAGCAATACTCGGTTATGTGTGTACACCACATTTTCTTTATCCATTCATTTGTGGAGGACATTTGTGTTGCTTCTACCGTTGGCCATTGTCGATCATGCTGCTGTGAACTGGGTATACAAATATGTCTGAGACCCTGCTTTCTGTTTTTTTGAATACATACCCAAAAGTGTCATAGAGAGATCATCTGACAATTCTGTTTTAGTTTTTTGATGAACTGCTATGCTGTTTTCCACAGCAGCTATACTATTTTACAGTCCCCCTAACAGTGCACTAGGGTTTGATTCACATTTCCCTAACAATTAGCGACATTGGGCATCTTTTCATATGGTTTTTGACCATTTGAATATCTTCTTTGGAGAAATGTTTGTTCAGTCCCTTGCCCATTTTTTTAATGAGGTTGTTTGGTTTTTGTTGTTGAGTTATAGGAGCTCTTTACATATTATATTCATTAGGGAACGATAGATCTTTAATGTTCTAATGTTCCCATCATCTGCTCCAGGCCACTTGTTCTTGTGGTGTACACTCTTGGAAAAAGCCAGGAGTTTCAATAATATGATTTTCTTCAACACTATTGATTTTTATCTTTAACTCTGGAATGCTTCACAAAATCTCAGTAATTTTCAGCATATAAGCAGTTCAGTTTTCAAGAGCTGACAAGGATAAAGGCAAAGAAAAGAAAGGAAACAAAAGAGATAGCATGGAGTAGTGCCTTTTGTTCTTTCTATAATTTATACATTTTGACTACATGATATTCAGGAAAAAGCCTTTTCCTCAGTTCTGTTGACTAAAACCAGACTTCATGCAGGAATAAACACACTTTCTGAGAATCATCCAGTAATTATATCTTCTTATACGACCCTCCCTCTAAACCCACAGACTTGAAGATACCTCAGATTACAAGATCATTATCATTTTCCTTCATGAATGCCTCAAACAACATTGTATTTTTCTTCTGGGTCATAAGGATCCAAAGAGGACTTGGTCTGTTGTTCTGGAAGAGAAACAAGGCAGTAAGCCTATTCTGGAGGCGTGGCCATGCTGTTTGTTTAGATTATAGGTTTTCTGGAAGGAAATTGAAGGGAAGATGTGATAGCCTCATGCACTGCTGGGTGGTCTGCTTGGGCTGGAGGTGCTGTCTTCTAAATAAAATATCATTAACGCTCATGTGTACTCTGACGCTTCTGAAGAAGGGATTGCCCGCATGCTTGATTGATTTTTCACTCTGCCCTTTCAGTTTACCTCCAGTTTCTTCACCAGTTTGAAATTTGGTGCTGTTTTCCTCCCCCACCCAAGCCTCTAAGTGTCTCCCTCCCCTCCAAAAAGGAATCAGAAAATGACAAGAATGGTTGCCTTTATTTGTTTCTGAAAGGAGAGAGAAGGCTTTTCCTCAAAAATAATAAACTCAGTGGGGGGGTGTGCCTGGGTGGCTCAGTTGATTAAGCATCGACTCTTGATTTAAGCTCAGGTTGTGATCTTCCAGTTCATGAGTTCGAGCCCTACATCAGGCTCTGCACTATCAGTGGGATTCTTTCCCCCTCCCCCCACCCTTCCCCTGCTCATGTACGCACACACTCTCTCTAAAATAAATGCATAAACCTCAAAAAATTATAATAATAAACTGGGAAGAGATGAGTTCTTGAGCGGAACCTTGTATGATGCAGTCAGTACAATTTAAGAAGCACTATTCCTGGCTTACACGACTAGTCCAGTTCCACTACCAGGTACTTACATACCGCTAACACTGTAATTTCTCAATACTAATTAGAAGTTACTTACCAGAGTCTGTTTTGATACTTTCTGGTATGAATTAGGCTTCCTTTCTACTTTTGTTTGTGTCTGGATTTTAATAACATGTCATATTTTAAGCTCACGCATTGTACTGTTTTGTAATCCTAGTGTGGCTTAAAAACAAAGAGGTTTGTATTTGTAGTAGGACACATGTTTGCGCACACACGTGCACATGCCCACACAAATATATCTGCATTTTGAACAGGGTAAAAATTCTTCAGGACATATATTTCCTCTACTAAAAGTCATGAGATGATGTCTTGGCACCTCCAATTATTTGGACTCTGCAGCTAATTTTAGACTAGGAGGTTGTGCATATGTTATATTTATAGATTGATTTGGAAGGCTTGCTAATTAATTGCTACTCTTTCGGTAAATCACTGATTTATTAAATGGTGATTTGGAAGCCACTTTTTTGAGTTCCGGGCCAGCTGTAGAAAGATTTTGTCTTCCTTCTAGGCTTTAAAGGCCTGTAGAATGATCCAGAATCCAGAAAACTGGGTGTGGGTTCAGTTGAGGGGCTGCGCAGCATCTTGCCAGCTTGCTGCACTGAAGGCTACACAGGGAGCTGTTGAAGGAAGGGAGCTGGAGCTCCAGGTCCGCCTTCTAACTGCAGTGTGGCTTCTTAGGAAAGTCCTAGTTCCAGAAGTCATTTCACTAAATGAACATTCTTGACGAACTGCCACCAGGGCTTCGCCTAAAGCCTCTTTCAAAGCCAACAATGTGTGCCTTCCATCTCTCTCTCTCTCTCCTTCCTTCTGCCTTTCCTCTTTGTTTTCCTCTTCACTTTCCTGCCATTCCGTGCTCCTCCCTCATGAAAAGTCAGGCCGGCACTTACCTGTATGGACAGCCTGCTTCCTTCTCCAACCTGATCTCCCCGATTTTTGTTCCTCATCCCCAGAGCATTTAATAACCTTCCTGCAAACCAGGGACAGATCAAGGCTGATGCGCACAGTAACCAGAGTAAAAATGTTGGAGAGGTTTTATATAGGGATACTAAATTGGAAAAAAAATTAATGTTGTTACAAGATAAACCCTGACAAATCAGGAAGAGTAGATAGTTTACTTTCTTAAAACTTATGATGAAGATTCATAAGGAGTAGCAGTAGGGGAACAAGAATTGAAAAGGCCAGAGGATAATTTGCTCTGAAAGACAAAAATGTTAGGTTATTCAAAAACTATTTTTTTCTCCTACGTCGGTGCCAGGAACATCTGGCCTTGGGAGAAGTTTAGGAAAAGAGGCTTTCAGATGCTGTTTCATTATTTAAAACTTAAAGACGTAGGCCAGAAATAGAATCCTGGGTTTTTTGAAATAGAAGGGACCTTCAAGAGTTCAATCTTTTTGTTTTTAGATTTGGAAGCTGAGGCCCAGAAAGGTTAGAGGTGATTTATCTTTGTCAAAATAACTAACTAGTTAGCCAGAGCAGTGAGCATTAGACCAAGGTTCCTGACTCGAGTGTGGGTCCCTCGAGTGTAGGGCAGTGTTGAGAGGCCCCAGGGACGGGGAGTCTGGATGTAGGTGTCCCTCTGGGTCACCACCTACAGGCACCAGACTCCTGCCAAATGGACCAAGAGACTGAGGAGTTTATGAACTCCCAAAACTCCAGTGATTTTTTTTTTATGTAATTCCTTAAGTAATTCCTGGAAAACGGAGCAACGTGGAGAGAATATAAAGTACAACATAAGTATTATAGTACAGATGGCATATGTATAAGTAAACACCGAGCCCAGCCTACCCAGAGAATGCTTATGCCCAGTGAACAGTGAAAATCCCTGTAGGGCAAAATCCACAGAAGAAAAATTCCCAGTGGTTGCCCACGATTGACCAGGAAGGGGGACTCTGAATCACATGGACATGAGCATGGCTTGAGAGGGGTTGTCCATTGTGAGGCATAGATGAAGACCGTGGCTTACCGTGGCCCCAATTAAGTAGCCCTCAGGAAGCTCACCCATCCTTAGCCCTGATTCCAAAATCCCTAAGCCACCCTCTGCACACTACATTAGTTTCCTGGGTGCTGTCACTTCAGAAAAGTATATTCTGGAGAGTGGACATGGTCACCGGAAAGAAATGCCATTATTTGGTCATGGAGGGGGGCACTTGTGGGGAGAAGCAGTGGGTGTTATATGGAAACCAATTTGACAATAAACTATTATAAATTAAAAATAAATAAATACATAAAAGTACCATATCATCGCATCATCAAAAAAGAAAAAAAAAAAGAAATGCCATTATTTATAAATTCTAGTGGGTCCAGCAGCCCCTTGTGGATTTGTAGTGTGGGTCAGTCATTTTGGGTCTGATCCCTCTAGCTTGCATATAAAAGGGGAGGGTTTAGGACTTCTGTGACAAAGCCCCTGTGCTCAAAGTGTGTGCCTGTCCCCTCCCCTGTAATGCCGCTTTTCAGGGTCTTCCTGAGCAAACAGGGTTTCCTAAAGCCACAAGCATGATCATAAAAAGAGGAGAATGATACATAATAGCTGGGTCCTATTGAACATTATAAGGCCTTTTTTGGATACTGGTTGTTTCATAGTGTTGTTTTTGTTTTTTTTTCTTTTGCCCTTTTTGTGAGGAGGGCATTTCCCCTTAATTCAGAAATAGTTATTGAGCACCTTCCATGTGGATCTTTTGTTCTAGTTTGGAATGTGGGCAATAACAATAAATTTAGGGAAGTTGTATGTTATGTTAGAAAGTAATGAGCACTGTGGGGCGAGGAGGGGAGGAGGGTGAGGTGCGTGCAGATCTAAGTGTGGTGGTTAGGGCTGCTCACACAGGGAACGTGGCACTTGAGTGAAGACTTCGAGAGGTGAGAGAATTCACCCGGCAGATCCTGCGGTGAAAACACAAGAGTCTCGAGGCAGGAGCATGCCTGGCATATTCTAGAAATGACAGGAGCCAGTGTGATGAGGACAGAGTAAGTGAGGGGGAGACACTGGGACGGTGAAGTTCTGGAAAGTCTTGTAGCCTTTGTAAGAGGGAGCTTTGGGAGGACTCAGCAAAGGAGGACGATGATCTGGCTTTTACACTCCAGCTACTGTGTTGAGAATAAACTGTAGGAGAGCAAGAGTAGGAGGTACAGACCAGTCAGGAGGCTGTTGCAGTCTTCCCGCAAGAGAGGATGGTGCCTTGGACCAGGGTGGCAGCACTAACCATGGTGAGGAGTAATTAGAGTCTGGTTATTCTGTGTTTTTTTTTAATTTTTTCAATTTTCAATTAATATATATATTTAGAGAGAATGTACAAGAGGGGGAGGAGGCGAGAGAGAGAGAGAGAGAGAGAGAGAGAGAGAGAGAGAATATCTCAAGCAGGCTCCACACTCAGCACGGAGCCCAACATGGGGCTCAATCCCATGACCCTGGGATCATGACCTGAGCCGAAATCCAGAGTACGTCGCTCAACCAACTGAGCTACCCAGGCGCCTTGAGTCTGATTATTTTGAAGGTAGAACCAACAAGATTAATTGTTGGATTGAACAGTAATAAGCATTAGAGAGGAGTCAAGAAAGACCACAAAGAAGCAAAGGACAATTAGAAACACCACCCAACTGAGGGAGGCTGTAAGTAGAGCAGACAGGGGAAGAGGAGACATATATGGAGTTGACTTTGGGATTTGTTGGGTCTGAGTGGTCTGCTAGACAGACATCAGGTGGAGACATTGAGGAGGCAGTCAGATACACATGTCTAAATGTAGGAGGTAGAATCCTAGAAAAATTCACCTTTCTTAATGGTCTTAATGGTTTCATTTTACTCCTGAATACATCTGTAGCTTCTAAAACTCCTATTGGGGTGCCTGGATGCCTCAGTTGGTTACGTGGCCAACTTTGGCTCAGGTCATAATCTCATGGTTGGTGGGTTCGAGCCCCGTGTCAAGCTTTGTGCTGACAATTAGCTCGGAGCCTGGAGCCTCCTTCTGATTCTGTGTCTCCCTCTCTCTCTGACCCTCCCCTGCTCATGCTGTCTCTCTCTGTCTCTCAAAAATAAATAAAACATTTAAAAATAAATAAATAAAACTGTTATTGAAAACGCAGAATGGAACTCTGCAGAAGGACTTACTGAATGATTGATTTCTAGGACTGAAATCAAAGAATGTTCATTTGGGTAAACAAGAGTGGAAGGCCTGGGATTTTTGTTTTAGGCCTTGCATTTCACTGCATAGCCCCAGTGATTCTATAATTATTTTAAGGGGAAAAAAAGTTAGCAAAGTGAGCAAAAGCAGGGTTTATTTTTTCAAATGTTCAGTATCTAAGCAAATTAAGCTTTTCTTTGCATATATGTCAAGACAATTGGAGAAAATATTATGGTTGTTTTCATCTATATTTATGTAAATATTTTGATAATTGAAATTGCATTTATTGTAACGGAGACAGATGTTAGTTACATAAATATTAATGATTAACCTATGCTAGCTATTATCCTAGGGAAAAGGAGGTATGTTATCTTCATTCAATAAGAAGAATTCTGAGTTCTTATGATGAGTTGGCTCTAAGTCCGTGCAGAGCTCACATTTTAACCTCTAAATTCACTTTTTGTCTGCCTTTTAGTGAACAAAAAGAATCTATTTTAAAAGTACCTAAATTGGTACAGTGGCATTTCCTACCCCAAAGAGAGACGAAATGTTTTTATTCTCAATCTTGTGCTTGGTTTATTAGAAGAGCATCTATCAAATACATCTTCGTCTCACTAGACTCTTGGCTAGACTATGATGCAGGCTCTGTATGAGGTGGACGTTGCCCCAGAAGGGTGAAGTGACTGGACCACAGCCCACGGAGCCAGAATTCAGACCCAGGGCTCTCTATAGCTAAAGCCTACCCTAATCCACTTTCCAGAAGCATGAAAACAAACCAGAGCATTTTAGTAAAACAATGTAGACCAAGAGATAATGCAGAATGACCTCTTTTGGATACACCTAAAACATTGGGGCTCCAATCAGGAATTTCAGGTAGTTGCTAAACTAATCCTTGAAATGAGAGGATACATGAAAAAAATCTCTTTTTGTGCCCTGTACCCCATACAGTGGTGGGACTTCTTGGGTGGTATGACACCTGTGGACAGAGAACATGCTCTTCCATCAGAACTGCAGGGAAACACCCAACCCTATCTTGCATAAAAGTCTTTTGGTGCCAGCTTGAAGCCCCTGTCCCAGGCTGCTCCCAGAAGGTGCCTGAGAGCTGGGAGGCCGCAGCCAGTGAGCCTTGAGGAGACCTGAGTGGGGGATTCCAAGATACTCCAAGACCTCAGCTCAGGGCTCAGAAAGGAGGGTTGGGCTGTCACCACAGTGGAAGCCACATGGAGTGCTGATGGGTCACAGAGTCCACTCCCACACCAGCAACCCTCCACGGGAACCCTGGGGAGGGGCAGTTCCCACCTCAGCAGTTGATACTGTTTCCAATGCTGCAGCCATGCTGGTTGTTAAAGTATTGAGACACTTCAGTACGAGTCAGTGAATCATCACTGATCTCAGATACTTGAGTGCATCCTTCAGCCTCCAAGACCCGTCTCATAACTCAACAATTAAGCATTAGTGCCTAGCACAGCATGGTGCCCAGGATGCCGAGATATCATTCTGATTGGTTAGTGACTGTGCCTTATATTTGTTACATATTTTGAATATAATCCCTGTCCCACCCCCAGTAAAATGGAACACTGAAGGCATTTCTGTAAGCAGGTGATGCCAAATTTCATATGGGGTCCAAGAGAGCAAAATATAAACCTATAATTGGGCCCCCTGTTCACTGGCTCTCTGTTATGGGCCTGCTGATAGCATCCTTCACTGTCTAGAAGGAAAATCCCCACAGTGGTTATGAATGGAAAGGTAATAATAAGCAGAGGTCAAGCAAGTGGCCCTAGAAACATAATTTTGATTTATGTTTCCAGAGGCCCCCAAGTTTAAGGAGATTGAATTTTGCAGGAATACAGTATCTTGCTCTACTTGCTTTCTACTGCAGTCCTACCTATCATTAGAAAAATGGTTATTACCTCAAAGCATAGCTTATGTGTTCCCATAGATCAGTTGGTGACCACCTGCCCAGGGGGGGTGAAGGGTTCATTAGAAGCCAGCTCCATAATCCTCATTTATTAGTGCCAAACACTTGCCTTTTGCAGCTGTGGGAACAGTTTTTAAAGTCGATTTATTTCTGAGCTGGACTAACAGTACCACATGGTTGAAAAACAAACAAACAAAAATGGAATCTTGTGCAAACACAGTAAATGCCCACACAGAGTGGACTCCTGGGGTATGTGAGGAATCCTTGTGCCTATGCACAAAGCATCAGACTGAGTTTTAGATGGTGTGAGACACACTGCATCCTTTAACATAGGAGTTTTTAACTTTTGAGTTTTTTTAGCAAGTCTGTGAGTTGGCGAGGGGTGGGGGGAATAAAACATCTTTATTTTCTCTAACCTCTAACTGAAATTTTGCATTTCCTTCGATTGTGAATGTAGCCACAAACTACAGTAATGTCAGCGGCACTTGTGGCTATCACTGATAGAAGTCATAGATATTTTGTCATTAGGTGGTAAGCAGCTTTTTTTTTTTTAATGTTTATTTATTTGTGAGAGGGAGAGAGTGTGTGCACATGTAGGCAGCAGGGAGATAGAGAGAGGGAGACAGAGGATTCAAGGCAGGCTCCACACTGATAGTAGAGAGCCCGATGTGGGGCTCGAACCCACAAACCATGAAACCATGACCTGAGCCAATGTCAGATGCTTACACAACTGAGCCACCCAGGTGACCCTATGGTAGATAGCTTCTAAGACGGCCCCCAATGATCCCTACCCCCTGGAATTAAATACACTTGTATTTAAATCCCTCCCTTTAAATGTGGGCTACTTTTAATGATTCAGGTGAACAAGATACAGCAGAGAGGATAAGATGTCACTTCTGAGATTTAGTTCTAAAAAAAAACAATGGTGTCCATGATGATAGGGGCTTTCTGTCACTGTCTTGCTTACTCTGAAGGAAGCCAACCACCATGTTTTAAGCCTGCCTGTAGCGAGACCCACGTGACCAAGGACCTTTGACCAACAGCCAGCAAGTAAGTACCTCTTTCTCTTGCCAACACATAAGTCAGCATAGAAGCAGATTCTCCCCTAGTTGAACCTTCAGATGAGAATACAGCCCCAGTTGCCTTGATTACAGTCTTGTGATGGACCTTGAGCCAAAGACACGCAACTAAGCTGTGCTCAGATTCCTGACACACAGAGGCTTTGACATAATATATTTGTTTGTTTAAGATACTTAATTCTGGGGTAATTTGTTGCATAAGAATAGATAACTTATACTATGACTAGTAAATAGTTTTAGAGATCTAATGCTCAGTATGGTGAATATAGACAATATTGTATTATAATTATTGAACTCACTAAGAGACTATTATTCCAGCTACTGAAAAGAAAGGATAATTGTGTAATAGGATAGAAGTACTAATTATTGTTGTAATGGCAGTTATATTACAATATGTAAATTACCATATTGTACACCTTTAATTTATATATTATATATCTAATATGGTTCAATTTAAAAAGGAATAACTTTTATACAGTATAATTTCAGATATCTCCAAATATTGTTTGCCCTTATTATTACTTAAAATCATAGTCATTATTAGGCTGGCCACTAGATCTTACTGCTTAATGCATTAACAAACAAGCACATATGTTAATTTATAATACATTTGTTTTAGCCATATTGATGCCATGCATCCCCGCCATAGAAATCTACCAATGTGTTTTTTTTCATTTTGCTAACATTTTATTTATTATTTTTATATCCATGACCATGAGAGAAGTTAGCCTGTGAAATTTTTTTCTTATACTCTTTTTTTTTATAATAGTTTATTTTCAAATTGGTTTCCATATAATACCCAGTGCTTCTCCCCACAAGTGCCTTCCTCCATGACCATCACCCTCTTCCCCCCTCCCTCTCCCCTTTCAGACCTCGGTTCGTTTTCAGTATTCAGTAGTCTCTCATGGTTTATGTCCCTCTCTCTACCCAACTCTCTTTCCCCCTTCCCCTACCCGTGGTCTCCTGTTAGGTTTTTCCTGTTAGACCCGTGAGTGCAAACATATGGTATCTGTCCTTCTCTGCCTGACTTATTTCACTTAGCATGACACCTTCGAGGTCCATCCACTTTGCTACAAATGGCCAGATTTCATTCTTTCTCATTTCCATATAGTACTCCATTGTGCATATATACCACATCTTCTTGATCCATTCATCAAGTGATGAACATTTAGGCTCTTTCCATGATTTGGCTAACCAATGCTTTTTTTTTTTTAAGTGTATTTATTTTGAGAAAGTGTAAGCATGAGTGGGGGAGGGGCAGAGAAAGAGAGAAAGAGAAAATCCATCCCAAGCAGGATCCACACTGTCAGTGTGGACCCCAACACAGGGCTCAAATCCACAAACTGTGAGATCGTGATCTGAGCCGAAATAAGAGTCAGACACTTAACCAACTGAGCCACCCAGGCGCCCCAGAAACCTACCAGTTCTTATCTCTCAAAGTCATCAGGTTTTTCAAATTGTTCATAATTGGAAATTGACCATTTCACAAGAAATATAACGCCTCATGCTAGGTGTTATAGTTGTTTCTGCCTTGTGTGGTTTGTGGCTAAGAGCTCAAATCACAAACTTACCAGCTCTATAACCTCTGGAAAATTTAAGTGAAGCTAATAATGTCTTTATAGGCAGAGCTGATATCTAGACTATCCAACAGCTGATGGCGCTAACCAGTCAGAATAAATGCCAGCCTTAAAAGCATCCAGTGATTAGCATCAGCATGCTCACAGGAGAGGGAGGGTTTGAAGAGGTCGAGTGTGTGGCCGCCATGTTTCCGGCTCATCTGATTAGCAGCCTTTTGCCTGCGATGCTGGTCTCTCGCCCCACCTGCTTTCAAGCACAGGTGTAGCTCATGCATCAGCTCCTCTGGGACGTCTTCCAAGTCCATTACTCGGCCCACTCCCACAGCACCTCCTGTATCCCATCACCACCCAGTCACACCCAGTCCTGCCCACTTTCCCCCCAGAATGAGTCTCTCATTTCTTACCTGAGTTCTCTTCCCCCTGCTCCCCCAGCACCTGGCACAGTGCCTGGCCTCAGGACATTCTTAGTAAATTTTGGCTGGATGAGAGGATAATAGATCACTGCTGAATATTTTAATGGTTCCAGGAAAAAAATATCTGTTCTAGATGTAAGCAGGGATCTTAAGAATAGAGTAATACTCACATGTGAGTTTTTGCCTTTGTCTATAAAACAGCTTATTCTCACATGGTGTCATGAAGATGAAACAGAATTTAGAATAATAATGGTTTCTTTTTCAAATATATTCTCATACTATTTTTCTTTTTATTTTTTCACTCTGATAACAATGGTTTGTTGCTTGCATACGTTAGCAGCCCATTCTAAAGAAATGATTTATGGGTCAAGATATTGGGTCAAGACAAGTAGATTCTAGTCTGAACTCAAAATATATTTATTACCCAGGTCAGTTAATCTCTCTGAGCTTTGGTTACTTTATTTATAAACCAAAACAGTTTGCTCAGTGACCTCTAGAGTACTTGCCATTTCTAAAACTCTAAAGTATTTTAAGGCTTCAAGGGCTTGAAGGTGGGGACTATTGCTCATAGGTTTGTTTTGCTCTTGTTTGTAAGAAACCCATCTGAAGTTGTCTTATGAACGGAGAGTTTAAATGTATGGGCACCTGGGTGGCTCAGTTAAGTTTCTGACTTCAGCTCAGGTCATGATCCCACAGTTCATGGGTTTGAGCCCCACATCGGGCTCTGTGCTGACAGTTCAGAGCCTGGAGCCTCTTTGGATTCTGTCTCCCTCTGACCCTCCCCTGCTCACGCTGTCTCTCTCTCTCTCTCTCTCTCTCTCTCTCTCTCTCTCTCTCTCAAAGATAAATAAAACATTTAGAAAAATAAAATTAACGTAGGCTCTGTTCTGACCCACTGAAGACACCAAATTAAGATAAAGTTTTTCTAAAACTATAATATTCAGTGTTGGCAAGAGTATGGTGAATGGGACATTCTTTCATGAGGCCGGAGAGTGTATAAGCCTTCATGGTGGACCATGTGCACTGTGTATCAAGAGAGTTTAAATTGTTCAAACTCACTAATCCAGTACTTCTTTTTCTATTGCATAATCCTAACAGAACACAAAAATTTGTGTATAAGGCTATTGATATTAGCACATTTATAAGGGCAAAGTAAGAGATAAACTAAATGACCAGGAACAGGAGAATGTTCAGTAAATTTTGAATATTCATGCATTCATTTTAAAAATCATGTTTTCAAAGAGCATTTAGTGGTATGAAAGGATAACAAAAACTGGATTCAAAACTACATACATTATGATCTTCATTTTAAAGCATTTCAAGACTAGAAGGAAAGATTCCAAAAAGTTAACAACGTGTATTTCTAGTAGGATTACAGGTAATTTATCTCTTTTAAATTGGAGCTCACCATTTCCCACAATAGACTGGTGCTATCATAATACTGGTATAAAACAGTCATTCAAAATGTATTAAAGACCTGTCAGATGCAAAGCAGTGTGCCGGTGCCGTAGATCTGGAAAGATGCGAAGAGTGACCTGGTGTCTGGGAGCACCATCTTGCAAGGACCACAAACCTACAGAAAGACCCATTTGGCGGGGAATGGGGGTTGATGCCATGAATAGGTTGCCAGCAGTGCAATATGGTGGAATGGAGGAAGAGGCCACAGTTCATGGTTCTGAGACACCTTCAGGCTCTGGGGGACACCGCAGCACCGCCTATAGTTCCAGCCAGCCTGAGCATGCTTTTCGCCATCCCCTTGACCTGACTCTGATGCAGAATCCTGGGAAGACCTTCAAGGAAGCCATCTTTACAATGTCTGTTTTGGGGCACCTGGGTGGCTCAATGGGTTAAGCATCCGACTTCGGCTCAGGTCATGATCAGTCCATGGGTTCGAGCCCCACATTGGGTTCTGTGCTGACAGCTCAGAGCCTGGAGACTGCTTCAGGTTCTGTGTCTCCCTCTTTCTCTGCTCCTCTCCCACTCACTCTCTGTCTGTCTCTCAAAGTAAAGACATACAATGTCTGTTTCTATTTCGGCAATATATAAAATGTCCTTTTGAGGCATTATTTTAAGGATGAGCTCAGGATACAATATATCATTGTGCAAAAATAGGACACAGTGCATGTGCAAAGATAGTATATAACAGATTCTGCATTAGGTCATGAAAATATGACTATATGGTATAAATGCAGGGAGCACTTTCTGGTATGGTGGTGTGTGCAGACCCAAGTCTTTGTCTGCTTAGTATGAGCTTCCTGAGAGCTGGAACAGGGTGGATTCTTCTTTAGCTTCTAAAGCTCAGTAGTTGTTTCTGGCACACAGTAAGCATTAAATAGTTCTTGAATTAACAAATATATACCTAAGTTGCTAAGAGTCATAATGAGTGGAGCCAAGAAAAATGCTAGTTGTGAGACAATAGGGAGCGAGAAGTAGACCCCCATCGGGATTACCCCACAGGGAGGCACATGCTGGTTGGGCTCTGGAGCCATGCCATCTGAGTTCAGATTGTGTCTGGGCCACTTACGAGCTGTGTAGCCTCGTTCAAGTTACTTAACTTCTCTGTGCTTAAGTGCCATCATCTTAGCCGTCCTCATCATCATTATCAAGAGTTATTTTGAAAATTGAATGAATTAAACTTGGGAAAATCCCTAAAATGATCCTTAGCACATAGTAAGGGTACAATAAATGTTAGCTGTTATTGTTACTGTTAGTTTTGCTAGCATTAGAATTATTAAAGAGTACAGTACAGTTTAGGGACCTGAAAAACCACCATGTGCCCTTAGTCCCAGGAGACGGATCATCTCCTCTGTTATGTCCACCAGGTAACTGGCTGTTCTTGTCTCCACTCACTTCTCTGGTGCAGCCGACTGCCTACCTGCCCCCACGATTCCCAGTTCATACTTCTGAGACAAGGAGGAACCTGACTGCCTTGTTCGAGCAGATTTTTCACACCCGGCTAGCTCACAGCATGCTCTCAGCAGTACAACTGGCCTCTCTTGGGCTGGGGTCCTGCCCTCATCCAGTTGGCCTTGGCTGGGGTGGGTTCAGCGCAGCTGATCTCAGAAGGGGAATGTAGGCACAAAGGAAGCCCTTGTAACCGGGAATTTTAAATTATTCTGGAAAGAGGACTCGAAGAATAAAGAATGGGTAGAAAAACAAAGCAAAAAAAAAACCCCAGCATAACCCTTTGGAGAGACAAGATGACTTTTGGCATTTTCCACCTGGCACACTGATTCATTTTTCTAAGGCCCGCTCGTTGCTGGTCAGATCTACAAAGGAAATTGTGTGAGTAAGAACTGTGGAGAATGAGATGAAACCTCAGAGGCCTTCATCAAACCTCTGCCTTTGTGGGCCATGACCTTACCACCTCTGTGGCAGTTCACATTGCAGCTTGTCTACTTTGTGATATCTTGCTCAATCCCCTTCTGGTCCCCTCGGACCACAGCCAACAAAACAGTGTGGTGTGTAACTACACATGCAAATGCCGATGGGTCTTCTGATTCATTCCATAACTAAAGAATACCATGGGGGGGGCACCTGGGTGGCTCAGTCAGTTAAGCGTCCAGCTTCGGCTCAGGTCATCTCATGGTTTGTGGGTTTGAGCCCCGTGTCAGGCTCTGTACTGACAGCTCAGAACCCGGAGCCTGTCTTCACCTTTTGTGTGTGTGTCTCTCTCTCTGACCCTCCCCTTCTCATACTGTCTCTCTCTGTTTCTCAAAAATAAATAAAAAACAGGAAAAAACAAGATTAAAAAAAAAGAACACCATTGGGGAAAGCTCATATGGAAGACTTTAATGTCGAAGGTACACGTTCTCCTAGACCATACTTGCTTCACTGTCACTGTCATAGATCTGCATCTTTTCATCCCTCCTCATGTCCTCAATGTGATCAGGACAACAATTCTCATTTCCTGGAACAATAATAATAGTGAATGTTTATTGTACCATTACTCTGTGCTAAGGATCATTCTGGGCCTTTTACTTTCACTTTAAGACCACCCTAGAAGTTGAGTTGAGTCAAGTCTGGTAGAAATGGCTGTTTGCTCCAACACCTCTATAGGTCTGCATGAAACACACAGTAGGACCCAGGTCGATGAACCTTTGGGCAGGGGTGGGGGATGCCAGTGCTCATAGACTATGCAAAATCATTTCTGAGCAGTTTCTCTTTTTTTGCAGATGCCTATGATTTGGTATTTCTTTGGGTCAGAAAATAGTGCTGGAAACACTGAACAGAAAGCATTCTATCCCTTATTACCCAATGTGTTTTTTCCAGAGCAGCCCAAAAGGTTGTGTTGGGTTTTATGAGCTGCAGAGGGCTGCTGACTGGGGTACCACCTAGAAAGACAAATGGCAAAAACTACAGAGCTTGGAGCTGCCCTTGTAAGTCGGCTGCTGAGTGGAGACAAAAATCTCTGTTTCCTGTGCGTAGCTTGAATATTATGGCCAGCACTTAAAGAAGAAAAAGCATCATTTCAAATATTTTAATTGTCACCACATGTGATCTTGGTACTGAATGGTTTTTTTTTTTAATGTTTTATTTATTTTTGATTCAGAGAGAGACAGAGCATGAACAGGGGAGGGTCAGAGAGAGAGGGAGACACAGAACCGCAAGCAGGCTCCAGGCTCTGAGCTGTCAGCACAGAGCCCAGCGCGGGGCTCGAACCCACGAACGTGAGATCTGACCTGAGCCGAAGTCAGAGGCATAACCGACTGAGCCACCCAGACGACCCGGTACTGAATGTTTTGAACTAAAAATCTCACTACCTGGTTGAAGGTCCACAACACACACTTCTGATATTAAAGGTCGTCACTCTGTCCTGTCTTCCCCTCACAAAAATGGAAATCAAATAAAATAAGTAGGTCTTCTGCTGTGAGGTGAATTTCCTCAAGTGATCAAAACCAAAGGACTTTGAGGCTTCCTGACCAATTAGCAATAAAGACATCAATATAGCAATACAAAGCAGGACTGAGAAACATTTAAGCCGCCTTCTGACACCTCTAGTGATCTCCTCAAACAAAATTATTTGAAAATAAAATAAGGATCATTTTAAGATTTTCTTTCAGAGAAGTAGCTGCTTTAACAGAAAGCTCAGGTTTTTAAAACCAAATAGAATGTGATCTTTGTTGGTGATGTGTTCACTTAGTTTGAAGAATATTGTTAAATGTCCAGAAGCTGAGAATTCAGTGTTGGTCATCGTAAAGTCTGTAGATGGACTTCAGTGACCATGTGCATAGGAAACACCTGTTTAGATGCCCGCTCCTCTCTCAGCTCTGTAGAGACACCACTGTGGAAAAAAGCCCCACAGAAAGGCTCCAGTGATGGGGGCACCATGTGTTAGAGGCTCAGAATTAGCCTCTGGTCTTCCAGTGGCTTTAGGAAGGAACATCAGATTTGCCATTCCAGCTGAGGTCCAGCCCCCACCCCTCTCACCCATCTCAAGGAAAGAAAAGTGTGAAAAAGTCCTCTTCTATACATCTCATTCTGTGTCTGGAGCATTGTGGGGTGGGATCTATTCTGTTATTCTGTCCTGACCCCAGGATGGATAAGCCTGCCCTTTCATCCCCTTTGGCACAAAACTAAGTCACTAGATAATCGCCAGCCTTCAGTTTTCCGGCATGTGTGTGTAGCTACGGCCAAGGTAAACTGGTCTCTTGGGTTTCTTTTGGGTTGAAATTAGCTGAGCTGTTTGTTTCCTCTGAGCCATATACAGATGCTTTTTGAACTATCTTTGTGTTTGAGGGATTTTTTTTTTTTATGGTATCAGCACACCACTTCCTCTAAGTCATTACTTTGAAACAGTTTTGCAGAGGGAGCTATTCCTGCTGGCCGCCAGCCTAAGCAAGCACAGCAATGACTGAGGGATGGCAGCAGACCTTTACTGTGTATTTCATGTTTGTGCATGACTTCATGAAATGACTTCTCATCCTCACATCTGGGCAGATGGGGTGGGCCGGCTTTGGAGCTTGGCAGTAAGAAACTGCACTTTGTCAGTATCGGGCACCAGCTCCCCCGTTTGAATGATTCTCAAAGTTAAGGCTAAAAGAGTGTCCTCGGATGACCCTTTGCCTGCTCTCTTTCTGAGAATTCCATGGAACTCTTTTCCGAATGTGGATTTCTACTTAATCTTTGATACTTTCAGATGATACATTTTGGAAATGCAAGTTTGAGTAAAATCACTCTTAACTTTCCTTTAATTATACTTTAAATATTTTTATTAATGAATGACCTTTGGATGTCACTATACAAATATATACAGTGCTTTTACTGACATGTTTTATAAATGTTATTCTCTTTTCTATAAATTCATAAATTTCTTTTATCATGCAGGTAATAATATTTTATACTATCTCAAGGGTAAATCCTAAACCTTTAAGTACTTCCCTTTTGTATATTTGTTAAGGAAAATAGAATAAGAGATTTAAAATATATAACTTTATTGGGGCGCCTGGTGGCTCAGTCAGTTAGGCATCCGACTTCAGCTCAGGTCATGATCTCACTGTTCATGAGTTTGAGCCCTACTTTGGGCTTTGTGCTCAGAGCCTGGAGCCTACTTCAGATTCTATGTTTCTCTCTTTCTACCCCTCCTTTGCTCATACTCTGTGTGTGTCTCTCTCTCAAAAATAAATAAACATTAAGAAAATTAAAATATATAACTTGTTAAGTTCATAGTGATTTTTAATATTCCCAGATCTATGCATTAAAAAACCGACTTGGTTTTTAATAAATTCTGATTTTATATTTTTAGAAGTATACTTGCTTTTGCAGGGAGTAGGGGGGGTGGGAGGAGTTACACTTAAGTAAAATAATCACTAAGGTGACCTAATCCTTTCATGGACTTTATTTTTGTAAAAGCCCAAATTCTAGCACTGCAGTAATGAGTTCCAGTTACTTTCCCATGTAATATAGTGTACAATAGGGTCATATTATAATTTAAATCTCTTCTAAAAGCTGCATATAAGTAAAAAATTTTTTCAAGATTTTATTTTTATTTTTTTTAATATTCTATTTTATGTTTGACACATACACACACACACACACACACACACAGTGTGAGCAGAGGAGGGGCAGAGAAAGATGGAGACAGAATCCCAAGCAGGCTTCAGGCTCCAAGCTGTCAGCACAGAGCCCGACTTGGGCCTCAAACTCACAAATCGTGAGGCCATAGACCTGAGCCAAAGTTGGATGCCCTGCTGACTGAGCCACCTAGGCACCCCTCAAGATTTTATTTTTAAGTAATCTCTATACCCAACTTGGGGTTCGAACCCACAACCCAAGATCAAGAGGCACGTGCTCCACTGACTGAGCCAGCCAGGCGCCCCTTAAAGGCTGTATTTTTGAAACTGATGATACACACATCACAGATAGTAATCTTTAATGAATCCAGAGTAGGACACGTATTGCTCTTGTGTTCCATTGCTTAAACTTTTCTGTGTTGCTTACGCCTATAAAAATTTTGCAATACTTCATATTTTTGTATCTCTCAGCAGTATTTAGAAACTCATCTAAATTTTCAGGATATGAGGGGGGACAAAGCAAAAGAAGGAAACCTTATCTCTGCATTTATGCAGTTAGAGGTTGAAGAGAAAGCAGTGGCTATTGCTAGGGAAGAATACTAGAAATGTGCCGCCACAGGAGTTTGTACGTGGTAGGAAGAAGTCTCGGATGAATAGAAAGTTGTGTGTACAGAAGCCTTTGTACTTTGGAAAATGAACTTTCACATCGGTCATCTTCATATTGGTTTTCCGTGAATTTCCTGCGACGAGAGTTGGATACTCAGAGTGTTTTCTGTGTGGTATTTAATTTTGCCGTAGCTTTAGCTGACTCTTGGCATGACTGTCTTTTACGTCACAGTGCTATCATTGTCTTGTGGTGACTGAACTTGGGCATAATGATAGGAATCGTGGTTTTGTTTTCTCACTTGCTTAGAGAAATCAGATCTTGCCTCAAAGCCTGTCTTCTTCCAGTTCATTATGTGCCTCCTCTGAAAACATTCGCGGACCACTGCTGTTCTCTCTGTTTGCTCCTTAATGACTAGAATAAAGCAGCCTGGAAAGTGAGCTCTGTTTTCTGTTCCCCAGGTGGGTGAGACCACCCCAAAGGGCTTTGGGCATCTTTTTGGTGCCCAAAAGTCCAGTGGCTTCCCATCCTCCTCCCCAGAGGGATGGTGATGAGCCTACTGTTGGGCAATGAGCCTGTCCGGGTGAATGAAAACAAAGCAGTGAGCGTAAAATCTATTACCTTAATTCCTATTTCTCTAACTTTTAGGAGAAACAGTATTTTTAAGAAGTTTCTGGGACATTTTTTTTCTAAATTTATGTTCTTTGAATCTAGTGATGTTTGGAAATGCACAAAAATGCAGAGGCACTGGTCACTGAGAATGGGGCCAGCACAAATCAGGTGGATCAACACCTGCTTTTCCAAGTAGTCCTAGGTAGATTTGAAAATGAGTTGTAGAATGATATAGAGAGTCTGAAATTACTAGCAGCCAATGTTTCTCCGCTATCAAATAGGGTAAATTCTTCATTCTCACACTGCTTTGAATTATCCCTCTGTAAACAAAAAGAGCCACTTTTCCTTCTGTTTCCTCCTTTGCCAAGTAGCACTAACCCCGGAGACAGAGACTTTTAAGTCACTTAGTGGTAGCAATGACGGCTGACATTGCTGAGGGTTTAGTATGCTCCAGGCACTCTACCCCAGAGTGGCTGCCCTTCTCATTTAGATGCATCAAACACCTCTGAGTCCAGGAGGGAGAACTGTAGGAAATGAGAAAGAGCCTTTGACTTGGGGAGACCCAGTGGAAAGGAGGCCCCAGGAGGGCATGCCAGCCAGGTCCTCAGTGAACATGAGATACAGAACTGTAGGTACTTTGAGTGATCTCTCTCAAAAGTGGTTTTGGTCACCAAGTTTTTAATCATTAAAGAAAAAAAGTTCTAAATTAGATTTTTTAAGTGTTTTATTTATTTATTTATTTAGAGAGAGAGAGAGAGCAAGCAAACAAGGTAGGGACAGAGAGAGAGGGAGGGAGAGAATCCCAAGCAGGCTCAGCGCTGTCAGTGTGGAACCCAACACAAGGCTCAAGCCCGTGGACCGAGAGACCATGCATGACCTGAGCTGAAACCAAGAGTCAGACGCTTAGCTGACTAAACCACCCAGGCATCCCTCTAAATTAGATTTTACTTCTTCCAAAATATTTGCTTAATGGCTGATGAAGACAGTGAAGAGAAAGGAAGCGTGGAGACTCACTGGGTCAGCCTACATCACTCCTTAGTTCATGGGAACTTCCGTCTTGTGACAATGGAATGAGGTGACTCAGGGTCATAATGATGGTTTTCTGTACTCAGACTTCAGAGGTTCACACATGGATGCACGTGTGGAACAATAATCAAGCATTCTTCCTTCCGCCTTTGAGGCAGATGTGTCACAGGAAGATGTGCCCAGACATTTGCACCCTCCTTCTAACTTGAGATGGAGACATTTCTTGAAGTGGTGGAAATTCTCACAGGCCACACAAAGTCAGCCACTGTTGCCCTCTCAGAAAATTCTTTCAAAAGCGTGTACCTGTTGGCAATAGAGGCCGTCCTTCATTTATGAAATTTGCTTTATTGATGTACAGAAATGGTCGCTATTTATCCATCCAGTCCTCCAATGGTTAGGGCATTTTATTTCATCTATGGAAAGCCATGGAACTTTTAAGTAATCTTGAGGTTTAAAAGTGGAAGAAATACGGAAAAGACTAAAACCTCATGATTAAGAATCCAGATAACAGACAATTAATGGAAGAAGATATACTAATAATGGAGAAGACAATAAATACGTGAAACACTGCTAGCCTCACTAGTAAAAGAAATGAAGATCAAAACTGTCCATACATATAATTTTCATCTATCAAATTGGTAAAAGATCTTGAAAAGTACTAATAATAGAACATGTTGAAAAGAAATGAAGTAGGTACTAATGGGAGAAGAAACGCTGCCCCTTGAGAAAACAGTTTAACAATATGTATCAAGATCATTAAAAGAAAAAAACTTTGTATCTTCCATTCTAGTGATTGTACTCTAACACATGTATCCTGAGGAAATACTCTGAAATGACCACAAATATTTAGGTACAAGTCTATTAACCTGGCTGGATTGGTAACAGTGAAATTGGATGCAATTTAAATGTTTAACAATGAAAATTAGCTACATAGGTAATAGACCACACATAAAATGAAATATCCAACAATTAAAGTTGCATTAGAAGACTAATAATATGAGGAAATGTGAAAAAAGGATATAAAACTATATGTATATAGTATGATCCCATTTTATTTATTGTTTTTTTATTTGAGAGAGAAAGAGAATGTGAGTGGGAGAGAGGAGCAGAGGGAGAGAGAGAGAGAACCTCAAACAGGCTCATACTCAGCGTGGAGCCTGATCTGGGGCTCAGTCCTGCGAGCCTGAGATCATGATCTGAGCCAAAATCAATGGCCAGATACTCAACTGATTGAGCCACCCAGGCGCCCCAGTAGGATCCCATTTTAGACACACACACACACACACACACACACACACACACACACACACACACAGGAAGAAAAGACTGGAAGCAAAGTCCAAAATGTTAACTGGTTTTGTCTGAGTACTAATAAGTCATTTAAAATTTTATTTATATTTTCTAAACATTTCCACATATGACTTTTTAATAAGGAAAAAGATACATTTAAGTGAAGGAAGAAAACACTAAAAGGTAGGAGACCCTTAAGGAAATTAACCCCAGTGTGATTCTGCCATAGGATCTCACTACGGTCATATGTTTCCTTCCTTCCTTCCTTCCTCCCTCCCTCCCTCCCTCCCTCCCTCCCTTCCTTCCTTCCTTTCCTCTGAGAGAAAGAATGAAGGAGGGAGAAGCAGAGAGAGAGGGAGAGAATCTCAAGCAGATTCCATGCTAGGCTCAGTCCCACAACCCTGAGGTCATGATCCGAGCCGAAATCAAGAATCGGACACTCAATCAACTGAGCCACCCAGGTGCCTCTGTATATTTTGTCTCAACAGAACACCCACTAATTCAACATCTTTGGGTTAACAACTTCCCTCTTTCAAAACGACGTGTTTTGTCCTACCGTGTTGGTGAGATCGTCTTCTCCTGGGGAAGGGGCAAGAGCCACTCAGGGTTTTGAGTGGGGAAATTGCAGGGCAGCCTAGGGCCGGGGGTGGAGGCCGAGGCTGGAGCACACCAGAGTAGTGAGCCCTCATCCCTCTGTCTCCTCTCAGTCCTTTCCTTTGAAGACTTGGAAATGAAGTCTCCGTTTAGTCATGTTATGAATTAAATAGACTTTAGAGGACTGGTCTGGCAAGACACCCTCAAGTACGTTTGTATGGAAATGGTTCTCAAACTGAAATACCACCCCCCCCCACTTGGCACTTACATTAGAGTCGCCTGAATCAGCCCTTCTTCAGGTGGTCAGCTTTGTGAGGCTCCTTTGTATAAGGTGAGCTGGGCTGAAACGAACACCCGCACTACACAGTTCAGGGCATAAATTCATTCTCCTTGCAGCGTATCAGCAGGGCAGATATGAACGGAAGCTCCGCGCAGGAGGAGATCACTCTCGTGTCGCCGGCAGGCCTTGGCACCTGACGGATAGAAGGCCTCTGTTGGATGACTGCTGTGCACGGAGTCCTAGCAGTGGCCCTGCTCTCTAGCTAGCCGTGCGGTCAGAGACACACGTAAGCAGAGCATAAGCAGATAAAAAGATCATAGAAAATATTTTTATTTCTAGAAAGCAATTCACTCTTTTGTATCTTTCTTTTTGGCTGAGAAGACTGGCCGAGAGGTTGAGTGTAGGGCCAGGTCAAGGGTAGGAAAGGCGGTGATGGCAGAGGGTCAAGTTGGTGAAGCTAATCTGGAGGAAGACAGCCCTGGAGACGGGGAGGGGCTGCGCTTGGCCGGGCAGGGCTGTTGGCACAAGTGGAGCAGGCTGTTCTTGACCTCAGCCACCGTCCCCAGACACTGCTTATTTGCCTTGCCTAAAACACAGCTGCCTCCCAGGAGCCAAGAGTAACAAGCAGCCTGGGCTCTGCTTAATTGTTTAGGGTTTTTTGTTTTTGTTTTTGTTTATTTTTTTAATGGTGGTCAGGGTAAGGCAAGGAGAGGCCATTGAGATATATTTTTTTAAACTCTGCCCATTTATCTTCCTGAGGGTATCCTACAAAATATAAACCACATGTAGTTCTTATACCTCAAGTCTTTGGTTTGTTATTCCCAAACTAGTCATTATTTATTGATCTTGGGGGGTTTTTTTAATTGAAAAATAATTGGCATGCAGTGTTGTAATCATTTCAGGTGCACTAGTCAATATTTAAATGTAGTTGTGGAGTTGCTTGCTACATAAAACACCAACTGATCAGACTGTCAGAATGGTTCTGAAGCAGAATAAAATGGTCCAAGGCTGGATTAAGCCATTCCGTGAGGCAGGGGAAAGAGTCGGGTGGTCAGTGCTGAGCAAAAAGAACAAAGCAAAACAAAAACAAAACGTGCACACACACACACACACACCCCTTGTGATCACACCCTTTCCTGACCTTGTTGCCTTGCACCCATATGTGGCATTGAGGGAACTACCGAGTGCATGCACTTGGTCCAGTAGGAATCACTTTCCATTGGCTTCCCCATGTCCTGGTAGGGTAGCCATCCCCTAGAAACAACTTGGAACTGGTTTCCCAACCGTCTGTTTTCCCAGGCATTTGGAGAACCCAGAGCAGCCAAATGGGAGGCAGAAAGTTCTTGGAGTAGCAGAATCCCCTGGGAACCTGGGGTCATTGAAGTAGAATAAATTCTGTTTCAGCCAAGCCCCTGAGAGAAGCAGGGTCAGCTACGAAACAGGAGAAAGAAGCGCCGTGCCTCTGTGACCTGTTTGGAAATAAGTGCCAAGTCCCCTCCCTGGATTGTGGGTGAGCGCTGTGGTCTCCACGGCTCCTTTCTCTCCTTCCTGGGTTGCAAATCGCAGCCCTGACTGAGCCCAGGCACGGTGGCTCTCAGCCTTGTGCCACTCGCACCCACTACGCTATTTTCCAGGGCCCACCTCACGAACTGCAGTGAAACTCCATCAATGAAATAATCTGACCTTACAGGTGATTTCCTCCAAAATCTATATTATCTTTATCCAGAATTAAAAAGAGAAATAGGGGCTCCTGGGTGGCTTAGTTAAGTGTCTGACTCTTAATTGCAGCTCATTCATGATCTCACAGTTTGTGAGTTCAGGCCCCAAATTGGGCTTCATGCTGGTGCTGCAGAGTCTGCAGCACCGCTTCTCTTTTTCAAAATAAATAAAGTTTATTTAAAAAGGAGAGAGATGGGGCACCTGGGTGACTCAGTCGGTTAAGCATCCGGCTTCAGCTCAGGTCATGATCTCACAGTTGTGGGTTCGAGCCCCGCGTCAGGCTCTGTGCTGACAGCTAGCTCAGAGCCTGGAGCCTGTCTTCAGATTCTGTGTCTCCCTCTCTCTCTGACCTTCCTCTGATCACACTGTCGCTCTGTCTCTCAAAAATAAAATAAAAAACATTAAAAAAATTAAAAAAAAAAAAGAGAGATATAAGGGAGCTTGGGTGGTTCAGTAGGTTAAGCGTCCGGCTTTGGCTTAGGTCATGATCTCATGGTGCGTTCGAGCCTCACATCGGATTCTGTGCTGATAGCGCGTAGCCTGGAACCTGCCTCGGAATCTGTGTCTCCCTCTCTCTCTGCCCCTCCCCCGCTCATGCTCTGTCTCTGTCACAAAAATAAACAAACATTTAAAAAATTTAAGAAAGAGAAATGAAAGGAACCTAATTTATTATAAAATAACTACCATTTGTAAATGATCAGGTACGACTCATTAGCAAACACAGTGAAGAAACTGGCTGAGTGTTTGTGCCCCCACCTGTAGCCACCTGTAGTCAGTGGGCAGCCGCAACTTCACGCTAGCTTGGAAAAGAGTTAGAGAACTACGCTCCTCCAGGGGCAATGTCTTTGGGCAGATGATCTTCCAAGGGGGAACAACTGTTTGTAAAAAGCTGAGCGAAACCTAGTATTTCATTTATATGACTGGTTGCATTACTGGAACATTCAGGGGCTAATATAACAGCGCTTTAATTACTTTGAGTTTATATTTAACATAGGGCCAAGGTCTAGGATCAGATCACTATAAACACTTTTTTTCCTACATCAGTCTCTAGGAGGACCTTTGAAAACCGTGTGGGACAGTTCTTCACAGAATGGGACAGTCAGGTACACTGCAAGTCGTCTAGCATCTCTGGTCCCCAGATTTGAAGCCCCCAAGGGCCTCCCACTATTTTGACACCCACAAATGCCTCCATTTCCTGACCACATGCAGAGTGGTTAGGCCTGCCTCTTCCAGTAACAGCTGCACTGGCCAGGCCTGGCTTCTGTGCCAGGGGTCCCAGGGGAAGTCTTGGGTGGCGGAGCCCTTCCTGCTCTGTTCAGATGGGTGACGTCAGGCCCAAAGGTGCAGAGCTATATAAACTCTTGTTTCCCGAGTACCCCAGGGAAAGGTTCTCCTGTCCCGCGGTTCCTGCTCTCCAGGGAGAGACACTGGGTAACCATCTAGAGAAGTCTGAATGAAGAACAATAGGGTTATTGTCCCCACCCCAGAAATAATTGTGAAGGCCCCATCCTGGGCTTTACACTTAATGATTAGCAACCCAAAGGGAACACACAGCTATCCATCCATAAGGCAGGAGTTTCTCCCTACTGCCTATACAAGTGGATACACAGCAGGATGTGAAAATGGGGCTTTCCACTAGTTTTCCCCTTGGGTTGAAAGAAACGTCTCTCTGTATTTCACATGGGTTTTCCCCTGGGGGCCACGTGTATTGGATGGTAGGGACCAACTGGGAAATGGTTGCATTTTAATTAAATTACCTAAGACAAGACAGTGCTTTCAAAGGAATCATGAATGGCCTTTCCACACATAAAAAGCATTTGTCCATCAAAGACATAAAATTAGTGATGTTCCAACTTCAGCATTTGTTGTCCTTATATGCTGAGCATAAAAAACTCTCAAACTGGGGGTGCCTGGGTGGCTCAGTGGGTGGGGCGTCCAGCTTCGGCCTAGGTCATGATCTCGCCAGTCCGAGTTCAAGCCCCATGTCAGTCTCTGTGCTGACAGCTCAGAGCCCGGAGCCTATTTCAGGTTCTGTGTCTCCCTCTCTCTCTGCCCCTTCCCTGCTTGCGCTCCATCTCTCTCTCTCTCTCTCTCTCTCTCTCTCAAAAATAAACAAACATTTTAAAAAATCTTTTTAGACTGTCTAACTGTCCATGTAGAAAAACAGGTCTCTCCATTTTGTCCTCAGAACATAGTATACTGGACAGCCAGTCCTTGGAGATAAAATACAGATTTGTAGAGTACGAATATGTGAACCCATTGTGGGAATGTTCTTTCTGGATGGTGCTGGGGTCTCTTTCTTCCCACTCTGGATGTGGCTTTCCTTTTCTCTAATCAAGGGAGTCACCTCACCATTTTCAAGCCTAAGAAGCACTGTCATGTCCCTGACGCTGGCACTTAACCCTGCTTGAGAAAAGAGTTGTTACATGTGTTGACAGTTCCCCACATTATCTTTGTAAATGTCTGTCCTGTGTCACCACATGGCGGGAAAAGCCAGACCCTTCTCAGGGCCTTTTGGAGGAACAAATCCAGCACAAACCTACCCCGGCTGCTTCCTTACATGCGCCTGAGCCCAAGGCAGCCTAACCCCAACCTTAGGTTCAGTGAGGGATGGAACTAAACTTGGAGTTGGATGCTTTTACTTAATTTTTTAAAGTTTTTTTTTTTTAATGTTTATTTTTGAGAGCAAGAGAGAGAGAGAGAGAGACTGAGCATGAGCGGGGAAGAGGCAGAGATAGAACGGAAGACACAGAATGCAAAGCAGGCTCCAGGCTCTGAGCTGTCAGCACAGAGCCCAGGGGGGGGGGGGCGGGGTTCAAACTCATGAACCCTTAGATCATAACCTGAGCCGAAGTCGGACACTTAACCAACTGAGCCACCCAGGCACCCTGATATTTTTTAATGTTTTTAAATTTATTTTTGAGAGAGAGCGCTTGAACAGGGGAGGGGCGGGGGACAGAGGATTCCAAGCAGGCTCCACACCAGCAGCAGCTAGCCTGATGCGGGGATCATGACTTGAACAAAAGCCTGATGCTCAACCGACTGAGCCACTCGGGCACCCCTGGAGTTGGATCCTCTTAATCCCTTGAACACACTAGTGTTCAAGCCCTGGTGATATGCCAGATAGTGATCTAAAGCAGCTGGGGGGCCAGCAGTGAACAAGGCAACTGCTCTGCCCTGTGGGCTCCTTCTCTAGTGGGAAGAGCAGGCCAACCACAGGCAACAGAGAACGTGAACGAGGGAGGGGAGCAAGCCGCGAACCAGGAGAAAATGGTCGTAAACGCCTGAGGACAAGGGATGGGGGGGGTGGAGTGTCGGTCCAGTGGGGGAGTGTCAGGTCCCCATGGGCCTTGCTAGTCACTGCAAGGACTCTGAAGTTTACTTGGTGAACAGTGGAAAGTCACTGAGGCTTTTGAGTTTGGGCATCTTTTCTGAGCCCCCAGTTTGGAAGTATTATATACACAGTATATCTTGGCTGAGAATTCAAGTCCTGAGCTACACTGTCAGCACTAAGTCTGATTTGGGTCTTTAATTCTACTGGCCACAGACCTGAGAAGTTTTAAGAGATGGCTTCAAGGAGGACAAACTCTTCTTAGCCCTGAAGCTAGAGCCCGGGGGTGCCTCTGGGCAGCCCCGAGACATCCCAGGACTGACTTTGATTCTGTGTGAAGTGTCATCGGTGTATCCTGTCAAGGAAAAGGAGGAGTAAGATGGGGCTCCTTCCCACCAGGCTGCACCATCCAGAGTCGTCTTGTCCAGGATGGTAGTGGCTCTTGAGCACCTGAAATGTTGCCGGTAGTAAAATATATATTTTTGAAGACTTAGTGCGAAGAAAAGAGTGCAAAATGCCTAATTAATACTCTTTTATTGTGAGTACATGTTGTAATGATATTTTTGAAATAGCATATTAGGTAAATTACTATTTTTTTAATGTTTACTTATTTTTTGAGAGAGAGAGAGAGAGAGAGAGCAAGAGAGGAGCAGAGACAGAGGGAGACACAGAATTTGAAGCAGACTCCAGACTCTGAGCTGTCAGCACAGGGCCCGACGTGGGGCTTGAACTCAGGAGCCTCGAGATCATGACCTGAGCCCAAGTCAGACACTCCATCTACTGAGTCACCAGGTGGCCCTAAATATATTATTATAACTTCCCTTTTAAAACTCTTTATAATGTAGCTAGTAGAAAATACAGAACTGCATGTATGGCTCCAATATAGTTTGATACCCAGCATACAATGGCAGAGAGAAAACAGTGGAGGAACTTTGTGGCTAAACTCCCATTTGGGCAAGAAGAGACATTGGTCGCCAGTCTCCAACATATTTCATAACCCACCAAACAGATTCTCCCCATGCTCCCAGTGGGATGAGAACTTTGCCAGCCATTGGCTTACCCTGCTTCTGCTCTCTGCAAGGATCTTCTTTACCTGCTGTCTTCCAGGGCCGACTCTAAGAGCAGGCCTGCTCATACTCCTCGGCCCACCGACCATCATCAGGAATCTAGGGATCGCCTTAGGCTTTGAGCAGTCATGATCTCTTCTTTTTTTTTTTTTTTTTTGTTCATTTATTTATTTATTTTGAGAGAGAGAAAGTGCAGGCAGGGGAGGGGCAGAAAGAGAGGGAGAATCTCAAGCAGGCTCCTCCTTGCTCAGACTCAGAAAGTGTGAGATCATGACCTGCGCCGAAATCAAAAAGTTGGTGGCTCAGCTAACCAAGCTGCCCAGGCGCCCCAATCATTGTTTGTGTTGGACTTTATACTCTAGTGCAGTGCCATAAAAATCTGGTAGGTGCCTCCAATCCCCGAACTCCATGTGACCAAAACCCAAGATTGTGTTGAGTCATACATAGTCATTGGTTTTGGTTTTGGTTTTAATATTTATTTATTTATTTTGAGAGAGAGAAAACGCTTGCACGTGCATGCACAAGCTGGGGAAGGACACAGAGAGGGAGAGAAAGAATTCCCAGCAGGCTCAGCACGGAGCCCAACACAGGGCTCGATTTCACAACCATTGAGATCGTGACCTGAGCCGAAATCCAGAGTTGGACACTTAACTACCTAAGCCACCCAGGGGCCCCAAGTCATAGTCTTTAAACGTGGGACCAAGTCTTTAAACGTGGGCATTTCTGTCTCCTAACAAATGAACCATCCTCCACTCCTCAACTTTGGGCCTCAATCTTAGTCTCTGATTAGGTACCGTTTGAAACAATGGCCTGAAATGGTAGAACCATTCATAATTTACACCTTGCTCCTGAGATGGATCCCAGTGTATCACAAAGAAAGTAACTGCCCTTATGTTCAGATAAGAGGACCTAAGAGGTCTTTGGAGGGACACTGGGGTATCAGCCTTCTCATGTGTTCCAAACGTATCTCTTGATATGGTTCTTACCTTTTGACTCTACTTTATCCAGTGTTAGCATAGCATGGAAATTTTGAGTTTTCCAAACCACAGGGTTCCAAATTACTTGACTCTCAACCATCTTGGTTGCAGATCACAGCCCAAAAAAGGCCTCTAACAGAGAGTTGTATTTTTTTCTCTCTCTGTGCCTTTAGTCAGCTTCAGCCTAAATTATCTCTCCCCTGTGGTTCTTACTGAGGACTGCAAGAAATAGCCGACACATGCCAACATTCTGAATGTTTCCTCCAGATCTCTAGTGATGCACCATCAGTAGGCTCATGGACTTATGAGGCCAAGGACTCAATAGGTGGCAGCAGCGTGTTTGCTGTCACATAACAAGGACAGCAGCTTCCTGGCCCAGGAGAGCCTGCACTAGCCTGCACCTGACCTTAAATCAGAACACATTTTATGGTTAGTCACGTTCAACACTCACTTCTTCTACTGATTTCTACATCACGAGAGTATTTGTATTGGCAGTGATAGAAAACCTGACTGTCCTATCTCAAACAAAATGAAGAATTTGTTTGTTAGTGTAAAATAAAAGCCCAGGAATAGGGCTAGCCTCGGGTACGGATGTGTCAGTAGCTGGTTTTCCTCTAGCCCAGGTCCCCACTTGTTGGTTTCAGTTTCAGACACCATGCGGTCAAAGGATGAGTGTGGCTATTCTAGCCCCCGTATCCTCACAGATCCAACTCCAGCCCGTCCAGTGGAAATGGCCTCACTGCAGGCCACAAACTCCGTTGGTTCTAAAGAGTTCACAGGCTGGCGCTAAAAAAGTGTGTGGGGCCAAAAGAATGTAAGGCTCTGATTAGCCGGCCCTGAAGCACCTGCTCTTCCTGTATTCGCAGTGGGAGCAAACACCTCTGGACCCACAGGTCTGAGAGTGAGGGAGAAAGGGGTCTCCAAACAGAAAGTGAAGGACATCAGTACAAGTAAGATAAATGAATGCTGAGCTGCCAAAACATATGGAAACACATGGCAAAGTTGTCCCCACGTAAGATAATACTAATTTATATTGACAGGACTTAGAACTGTTTTTAATTTCTGTGTGTTTCTGAGATTATTTTTAAATGATCAAAACTCTGGGGCCCCTGAGTGGCTCAGTCGGTTAGGCGTCCGATTCTTGATTTCAACCCAGGCCATGATCTCACAGTTCGTGGGTTTGAGCCCCGTGTCTGGCTCTGCGCTGACAGCGAGGAGCCTGCTTGGGAATCTGTCTCCCTCTCTCTCTGCCCCTCCCCATTCGCACATGGTCTCTTTCTCAAGATAAATAAGTAAACTTAAAAAAAATAGTTTTGATCAAACCTCTTTGTAACTGTACTAATTGTTTTATGGGGAAGAGGCAGATTACTTTGTTTCTGTTCTTTTAAATAATGTGATTCTCATATTGTAGTATTTTGAAAGTAGATTTCCTCATACAATAAATGGATACTTCTAATCTGGTATGGTTTCTCTATAAGGGAGGGCATGTTGCTATTGAGGGAGGTGTTTGAGAACTGAGGAACCAGAATTCTAA
The DNA here is from genome assembly GCF_006229205.1 of Suricata suricatta. NCBI lineage: Eukaryota > Metazoa > Chordata > Mammalia > Carnivora > Herpestidae > Suricata > Suricata suricatta. The sequence goes on from NC_043702.1 coordinate 56,071,385, forward strand.
AACATTTTTCACTATCAAGGCAAAAACTACGCTTACCAGGTAGTCATGGAAACACAACTTAGAAAAACAGAATTATAAGCAAACAAATCTCATATTTTATACATGTTGCTGTCCCCTTGATTCAATCTGTGTTGATTTGGGGTCACCATGGGAGGGTCATGGGCTGTGATCCTTTACTGCTTTTCCCAGACTGGTAAAAAATACTGTGCTGTTGTTTTATAATCTTCTGTATGCTCTTGGTTTTTTTAAATTTCTGTACATTAATATGGAGGATTTTTTACCTGATTGGTCCAAGAGTTTATTGGTTATTGTTTTATTCTGCTGTTAAACTCAGATTGGTTTTGAATGGGGGTGAAATACACATTTAAAATTCTTGGGGCACCTGGGTGGCTCAGTTGGTTAAGCGTCTGAATTCGGCTCAGGTCATGATCTCACAGTTCGTGAGTTCGAACCCTGCATCGGGCTCTGTGCTGACAGCTCAGAGCCTGGAGTCTGCTTCAGCCTCTGTGTCTCCCTGTCTCTCTCTGCCCCTCCCCTACTCATTCTCTGTCTCTCTCTTTCTTTCTCAATATAAAATAAAACATTAAAAATTTTTTTTTAATTCTCATTTAAGTCCAGACGGTGATGGTCTTTCTTTGTCTTTGGTTCATAATCCATTTACCTTTGGCTTTTGATTAAAAAATGCCCCCAACAGCAATGTAAATCATACCCTCCCTCACCTTCTTTTTGTCCATACCACAGCCTTCTCCCTACACCTCTTCTTTTTGCTGTCTTCTTATGCTTATAGAAAGGAACTAAGTGAAATCCTCCTTCAGAACCTAAAATGAAGCTTAAGGCAGTAATGACACTGGACTGTAGGCAGGAGACCAGGCTTGTGGCCTCTGCTCTGCTGCTGCCAGCTGTGTGACCTGAGCAGGTCGCTTAGCCTCCCTGGACTCCCATTTCCTTCTCTGTAAATGACAGTGTGAACTTCAATCCCTGCAGTCTCATTTAGTCTTAAATTTCTTTTTTTAAGAAGCTGACACCCATCTGAGAAACCTCATGAGGGAGGAAGGGCAGGAAGCACCTTCATGTCCAACACTTGGGTGTCATCACTGCAGTGTGGCCTTCACCGCCCCTCCAGTGCTCGATGCGGCTGGAACTCTCCACCACCCACCACACAGCCTCTCTCTGGTATTTTCCTGTCTCGTTTCCTTTATCTTATTTCTTCCTCTTCCTTTCTGATTGGATTGTTTGGTTTTGACTTTTTAAGCCCAGTTTTCTCTCCCCACTGCCCCAGTGACATAAGCTACATGCACTGCATAGGACCCTCCCTGCCAAGGCCCCTGGTGGGCTACCAGCCTTCCCTGATGATCTGTGGCATCCTTCCTCTGGAAAAGTTCCCTTTAAATATCTTTTTTTTTTTTTTTTTAGAGAGAGAAAGAAAGAGACAGAGTGCACGTGTGAGCACATGCATGCGTGTGCCTATGTGCACAAGCAGGGGAGGGGCAGAGGGAGAAAGAGAATCTCACGCAGGCTCCGCGCGCAATGTGGAGACCAACACAGGGCTCAGTCCCATGATCCTGGGATCATGACCTGAGCCAAAGTCAAAAGTGGGTCAGTTGACCAACAAGCGACCCCAAAAAGTTTCCTTTTAACTTAAACTTCCCCAAGAAGAGGGTGCAAGTCTAGTCTTGGCGTTCCTTAGTCACTATTTGAGAGGGAATAATCTTAAGCTCATGGAGTTTGAATTCTACTGGGGACGCATAAGCACGTAAACCATTAAGTAAAAGAATGTCAAGTGGTGACATGTGCTGTGCATAAAAGAAAATAGGCACAGAGATGGGGCATGAGGAGGGGCATTTTTTGCTGACAATTAAAGAATGAGAAGAAACCAGGAGATTGGTGGGAGGGAGGAGGGCTTACAAGTGTAAGGCCCCAAGATGCAAATGAGCTTAATGCGTTTAAGGAACAGAAAGAGCTGGAAGGTAAATTAGCAAGAAGGGCTGTTACTTGAGATGAGGTCAGAGGGCTAGGGCAGGGCCAGATATGGGGTTTTATGGGCCCACGGAAAAGAATTTGGACTTTTAAGTGAAATGGGAAACCATTGTAGGATTTTAAGCAGGGGAGGAACATTCTCTGATTTATGTCCTAGGGTGCCTAGTAGACAGACATGTCATAAATGTGTCCAAAGTTGACTGTATATACAAGTTTTCATTAAGATGAAAACAGACCCAAAATCTAGACAACTACTCCCTGCGTGTCTTGGGGGCTGAAGCCTTCTAAGTGATTCCCCCTAACAACTGAGCCATCCCTGCTGGACGGGACTGCATGTGTGCTGAGTGGGCGTGGCTGTATTTGTGTGCATGCGTGTATTTGCGATGCCTCACTTAGAGACCTTCAAAATAATTCTGAAAATACACAGAGAAATCATCACATTTCCCATGTTCCCTTTTTTGACCTAGTTAGACTACAGTTAGACTTCCCCAAAGGTTCACTCAGGCATTTACTTGGTAGTTGATGAAGTTTTCTATCTTCCTGAGGTTAGTGGAGGGGGAAGGAGATGATCGGAGGCCTCCACTTCTGTCTAGCTCCCTGTGCCTGCATGTGTTCATTCACATAGTGCATGTCTCCAGGACTCCAGCTCCTGTGTTAAGCAAGAGGGATGCCTTCCTGTCTTCAGATGGCTCCAGGCAAAGTGGAGGACTCTCCCTTACTAATCCTTGAGTGCTCTACTTCCAGGAATTGTGCCATGGCCCAGCTTCATAACACTCTACTCATACAGCTAGATTCATATCTCAAAGAATTTAGAGTCTGAAAGAGCCTTCGACATCAGCGATCCCACTGCTCCTCAGTAGAAGCCCTGTTGGTATTTTGGGTAAGACTATCCAAAGCATCGTAGGAAATTCCACATTCCTGGCTCCACCCATGAACCCCACAGTGCTCCCCATTCCAACCCACTACTTCTGACCCCTGACTAAAAATGAATCCACACATTTCCACCCGCCTCCTGAATTGAGAACAACTGGTCTACCCAGTCCTGCCAGTTTACAGGGAAAGGAAGATTAGACAACTTGTGGTCTTTCCGTGCCTTTTCCTTCTGAACCCAGCAAAATCAGGATCCAAAGTTCAGATTTTACAATGAAGTTTGTTTCTGAAATATATCTCTGGTTTTCATTCTTCCGACCAATCCTTTTTTGTTTTGGGAGTTTTTCTTCTCAGAGTTACATGCTATGTGTTGCAATGTTAAGTCTGAACCTTTCAGATGAATCAAGCAAGAATTATGAGCATTTTCAGATTATTTATACGTAACTCAAGATTTTGGTGTAATATTTTCTACATGTAGTCCGTTGCCTATCCAGTTCTTAGAATCCTTTAATAACGAGAAATCTGCCTTTCCTTCTTCTTCACTCATTATCTCTGTGCTTTCATCAAGCATCTTCTGGGCAAGTTGTTGTTATCCCATTAAGTGTGGAGGACAGAAAGAAACATTTTTGCACAGAAAGCTCTGGATCTTCATATGACTTGAGCTGAGTATCATTTATCCTGTCTCCGGCACCAGAATCACATTTCAGAGCTCATTTGCCTTTATACACCTGACCGGCTCTCTTCACCTGCCTCTGTGACTTTCTCTCTACACACTTGAATGCTTTGTAGATGAGGAAGAATCACTTACCCTAATCACGAGTATAGCTGAGAGCTGTTAGTGCTTGGGTGACTCTTTTCCTTAACACTAAATGGTGTAGTCAATGAGAGTAATACCAAATGGTATATAGTCCTTGAGAGTAATACTTTGAAGTAGCGTGTTCCTGAAGGAATCTCAGGCTCTGTGAACAATTGTGTTTGTGCAGATGTCCAGAATAACATCGACCTGCCAACTGGATGGACATCCTGATCTCCTCTGTCATTGTATCAAACAGATTTGTTATAACTTGTGGGAAAGAGAAACATTTAATTTTTTAATTTAGGGTTTTTTCCCCCTTGCTTGCTTCTTAAGTAAAACCAATCTAGTTTCTTTTTCTGCAGCAAAGGAGGAAGGAACAAACAACAAATTAATCAGACAGGAAGCGAATAACCACAGAAAGACGTCTGCCTCTGACTCAGTATGTCACATTTAACAAGAGGCCAGAGCTCGTCCAAAATGGCTGTTTAAAAACGACCCCGCACTTGCCTTAGAAGATGATGCCTTTTTCAGCGACTGTTTTCTCTCTGGGCTCACATCTTGCTTGTCTGTCTACCTGTGTCCCTGATCATGCCTCCCTACGGTATTCTTTAACGGTAAGAAAAATTATCTTAAACCTAAATGTGTTTCCTTTATCAGCTAGAGGGAAGAACTAAATGGATTTTAGCGGGCCATAGTATGTTGGGGTAGTTTGATTTCTCACTAGAAGACCACGCAATCTATTCCTGTTGCACAGAATGCTAGCTTCAACACTGTGATGATTGCGGGCAATTCGTAACTTGTGTTTTGTGCCAAAAAATAAGCAAGATTTCCAGTAGAATTTTTCCCAGCCCCAGGACAAGTTTGGATCCACAGGATTTTTTTTTTCCATTTAAAATAAGGGTTAATGTCCGTAAGTATGTCCTTCCAGTGTACGGTACAGTTGTCCCTACAGTGCTTTTGAATGATCACTTTGGCGAGCAGGAGTTAAGTGCTTTTAAAGTAAAGGGAGTGATTGGAAACTTCAAAGGAAAGTACTGGGGACCTCAGCTGTTGCAGTTCTCTTGCTACAGATTTGTCACTTAAGTCCAAATCCCAGCTTAAACCATTTCAAAGCAGAGTCTTTTAGGAAGAAGACAATCTGTCTTTAGAATCTCTCTATTCGACCCCCTAACAGTATAGCGCATAGCTAATACTGCTAATTAAATTCTGTAGCATTTGTTATAACTCTACACAGTTAAGATGATTAACATTTTATTATAAAATACTGTAATTTAAAATTTTCAAGCAATGTACCCAGAAACCTATAGAAGAGGAGTAAAGAAACTTTTTGTATAAAAAAAAAATTTCCCCTCCTCTGGGGTACATATGAAAAAGTGACTTGACACATTTCTTTTTCCCCATGGAGAAATATAAAATAAAGTTTTAAAATATTAAGAGGGCACATACAACTTTAGTCAATAAGGACATGTTTTTTTAAATAATTTAACAGTATAAGCAATGTGTGCAGTAGAAAATGGAGAAGTGGTAAAATGGAGAAAAGGTTCAGGAAGATTGTGATCAAGAAAAGTAGAACAGGGCGCCTGGGTGGCTCGGTCGGTTAAGCGTCCAGCTTCGGCTCAGGTCATGATCTCACGGTTCGTGAGTTGGAACCCTGCATCAGGCTCTGTGCTGACAGCTTCGGATTCTGTGTCTCCCTCTCTCTCTGACCCTACCCTGCTCATGCTGTCTCTCTCTCTCTCTCTCTCTCTCTCTCTCTCTCTCTCTCAAATAAATAAAGACACTAAAAAAAAAAAGAAAAGTAGAACATCTTGGAATAGCGAAAGAGAGGTAAATGAAAAGGCAAGAGAAAGAAGAAGACAGGATAATGTGCTAGGGAGGTGAGAGTCTGGGAAAGGCTGGAGGTCAGTGTGGAAGCCATTCATTTGGACCGTGGGTCTTAAGTGTTACCCATTAACTTCATAAAGTTATGCTGCTTCTGAACCAGCACGTCATCTAGTCAAAACCCTGCCTTTTGTAGTCTAAAGAGGTTCAAATGATTTACCTAGAATCACATTCAGGTTTTTTGCTGTTCTTTGAAAAGCTCATACATGAGTTCGTTGTTTACAGCTCTTTAATGACTCTAATATTTAAGCTTTTCAGGAGTGTACAGACACTGGGGAAAGTGCAGTGGTTTGAGAACTTCCCAGGATAAAAATGATCCCCTGGGGTCCAGCAGCAACCTCACCTTGCTTGTTGAAGAAATCAGTTTCTAGATCTGGCCCATAGGCTGGGAGTTGTCCAAACTATGCTGACATGTAAGAGGAAGTGAGCTCTCTAATTTTGGGACCTTTCCCGTTTGATGCCCTTTTGAAGTCTGCTTCACATTTCACGAACATGTCATTTTACTTTGTACGTTTCTGGTTGCTTAAATTGTGAAACAGTTCACTTTTTGTTTATCCAAATTGCCATACATTTATGTCTTGTCGAAAAGAGCATTTCCCTTGAACTATCATAAATACTGCTGTCTGTATTTGGCAACCCCCTCTCCTGAAAATTAAAACTGAAAAAATTACTAGAATAAAAAATACCTTACCTAGTATGCTCTTTCTGAGAAGTTTAAAATGCACTTTATACACATCTCCCTTCACCATTCATGTGTAACATGGAGGTTTGCAGGGGCCTGCACATGTGGGCTGGGGCTCCGATTGATTTCTGGGTTTTTTCTGACGGGAAGACAATGGCAATAGCATTGATCACCTGTTACATGTTCGGTTCTTTACTTCTACTTCTTTTATTTTTTAAAAAATAGCAAATATTGTTATACATCATTTGCCTTATTATAGGTGCCATGATCACCATTTTATTGTGGGAACCGGACTCAGGCTACACAGTTGGCCCAAGGCCACTTAACAACTAAATGTGAAGTTTCCCATTATTTCAAGAGCATCTTTCATAAATGCAGTGTAGAGGCCGGGAGGTGACTTCTTGAAGTCCTAAGACTCTGAGATTACAAGTGCCTTGTTTTAAATGTCACAGCAACAGGGGCCCCTAGGTGGGTCAGTGGGTTGAGTATCTGACTCTTTTTTTGTTGTTTTGTTTTGTTTTTTTTGGAGTATCTGACTCCTGATATTGGCTCAAGTCATGACCTCACGGTTTGTGGGTTCAAGCCTCACATCGTGCTCTGCACTATCACTGCAGAGCCTGCTTGAGATTCTCTCTCTCTCTCTCTCTCTCTAAATAAATAAGTAAACCTTAAAAAATGTTTTTAAATATCACATCAATAATACCTCTAAAATGGACACCTGGGTGGCTCAGTGGGTTAAATGTCCGACTTCAGCTCAGGTCTTGATTTCATGGTTCATGAGTTTGAGCCCCACATAACTTCAGATATCTGTCTCCCTCTCTCTACCTCTTCCCTGCTCATACATACTCTCTCTCTGTGTTTCTCTGTCTCTCTCTCTCAAAAATAAATAAACATTTAAAAAAAGAAAAGGTTTAAAGGGAGGTGCCTGGGTGGCTCAGTTGGTTAACCATCCGACTCTTGGTTTGGGCTCAGTTCGTGATCTCACATTGCACTGACAGTGCAGAGCCTGCTTGGGATTCTCTCTCCTTCACTCTTGCCTCTCCCCCACTCATGCTCTCTGTCTCCTAAAATAAATAAGTAAGCTTAAAAAAAAAAAGTAAAATAAAGTGAATAACCATAACCAAACCATGGTAGTTTGGCTTTTTTAGAAGTAAATTTGGTGAGGGGTGCCTTGGTGGCTCAGTCGGTTAAGCATCCGACTTTAGCTCAGGTCGTGATTTCATGGTTTGTGGGTTTGAGCCCTGCGTCAGGCTCTGTGTTGCCAGCTCAGAGCCTGGAGCCTGTCTTTGGATTCTGTGTCTCCCTCTCTCTCGGACACTTCACTGCTCACACTGTCTCTCTCTCTGTCTGTCTCTCTCTCTCTCTCTCTCTCAAAAATAAAATAAAACGTTAAAAAAATTATTTTACTTCATAGCAACCTTTTTGTCCCTACCAGTTGCTCTTACAGTGAAACTGTGAATTTGTGTACTACTAATCATGACATTGTAGATGTTTCAACATGTCTTCTCCGAAAAATGCTTTTGCCACTCCCCCCTTCAAAATTAACTGTTTATCTAAATGAACTCGAAAGGAAGTATTTCTGAACTAGCCAAGGACACTCTAAATGCAGCAAGTCACAAACCCTTACCATTGAGGAGACAGGCTATAGGCAGAATTCACTTAAGTTATCGTCTTAAATGATGATCAAGAAAAGAGCAAGTGCGTTTTCAGAAGGGAGGGGTTCTGCCGGTGTTCCAACTGGGATTGAGAAGAACGGAGATCCCTAACTAGGTGAGGCTGCCACTTTGCTTAAAGCTTGTTTCTCTTCTCCACCTTCTGCTTCCTCTTGACTTGAGCCATCTTTTGTTTTTCCTCTTTATGTTGATTGCCTCATTGCCTACAGCCCTCTGAGCCTGAGCCTGCTGGAGAAGAGTTCACAGTAACAGAAACAGACTTCATGCAAAGATATTAAAAGTTTCTAAAATGACCATATGACATGCTGGGGCTGGGGGAAGTGGAGCCCAGAGAGGTTGCGCTGTGACTTGTATCATAAAATAGAAACTACAGGCAAGTGCAGCTGTGAAAAGGTTGTGCTGAAGAAACAGGATGGCTGTGGTTTACTGTGAGCATCAATTTTCCTGTTGAGCATTTTTACAGGAAGTTAAAGAACAAAGCCAACTTCATCGTAATTAGTTCTAATGGTTTTCAGACCTTAAGCACATCCAGCTAAGTTTGCATCATGCAGGAGTCTCTAAAGAATAGAATCTATAATCATGATGATAGGAACCTCCAAACTATGGGCTTTTAAAAATTCAGGATTTTAGTAGCCATTTGAGTTTGCTAAATGGTTTTATTTTTACAGTGTAACTTGGAGTGGATTCATTGCCTTTATAATGAATGCTTCTAACAGTAATTTTTCATGGTTGTAAATAACTCAATATGAATTTAAGAGCCTTTTCTTATTAAAACACTGTTGAGGCATATATAACTTAATATTTATTGGTCAAACAAGTGCGCATGTGTGTACAGAGAGACAGAGGAGGGAGGGGTGTGTGTGTGTTTATAAGCTGGAAGGACATACATGAAAGTGTTTAGAATAGCTGTAAATTATCTGTATTATGATTAATCCCAGTGCTTTTTCACCTAAAATTTAATTATTATTATTTTTTAAATTAATTCATTTATTTTGAGAAAGAGAAAGAGGCAGCAAGCCGGGGACGGGCAGAGAGAGGGAGAGACATTTCCAAGCAGGCTCCACACTATCAGCGCGGAGCCCGACACAGGGCTTCGACTCGGGAAGTAGGAGATGATGACCACACCGAAACCAAGAGTCGGACACTTAACCGACTGAGCCACCCAGTGCCCCACCTAAGATTTAATTATTATCGATGCTTCTTTCAGTGGCTAAATACAACTGTCCTGTTTTATTTTCATGTTTGTGTTGTCACTCTTAAAAATAAAACAGCCAGTTGGGTTTGTCTGAGAATGGCAGAAGAATTGCCGTTGGGGACATGCAAGCTATGGCAAAATCATAGGCAAACCAAGAGATCAAAGGAGAGGAAGGCTGCTTTACAGAGAAAAAGGAGGAAGTTGGAAGGGGCTGCTTTGCCTGAAAGCCCCCTAGAGGAAAGTCACAGTTCAGGTGGTGGCAGTTTCTCACTGACCGGGCAAGAAGAAAACCTTCCTTCTGCCTGCTGGGGGAGGAAAGACGACTTCTTCCTCTTGAAGAACGCTTCTTCCTGTGGGGGCTGCAGTTAGTAGGGTCTGAGAGCTCTATTTCTGGCCTCCTGACCCCCTTTTATTTTATTTATGTATTTATTATCATTATTATTATTATTATTATTATTTTGAGTATACTCCACACCCAGTGCGGAGCCCGACATGGGGCTTGAACTCATGGCCCATAGATTAAGACCTGAGCTGAGATCAAGTGAGACACTTAACTGACTGAGCCACCCAAGTGCCCCTGACTCCATGTTAAATGAGGTTTCCATTACTCGATTCCCCATTTCCCCCTTTTGATCAAGATCCTTCCTTAAAAGTATCACTGATCAAGAGTTGGGTCATCCAGAGCCCTCCCTACCAGGAGCGAGCTTTCCTGGGTGTTGTGTCCCATAGCGGAGGGAAAGTGCGGAGCAGTTGGAAACCACGTAAAGCCCCGTGTGAGTAACAAGGAAGGTTAAGAGGGAGAGCTCACAGGCGTCTCCCAACTAAACTCTGTATCTTGTCAGGGTTGTGCACATGGGAGATCATCTTGTAGCACTGGGTGAGCATCACCTTCTTGTATATTTTTCCTATAAAGTTTTGACAGGCCTCAGGCAGAGAACTTCAAAATAATTATACAAAACACAAAAGCAACGTGACAGTTCCAGTTTGTATGAGGCTGCACGCCGACGCTGGGCCGGAAGGGAGCCAGCTGAGCAAATCAAAGGAACGCGGAGGATTAGACGAAGCTTGTTGTAGCCAATGTGCTTGTTCCCTCAATTTGTGCAGTTGGATTTCTGCTTGCCCCGAGGTGTTTATCCATGTGCGGTAGATGGCGTTTGCTGTTGCACAAAAATGCCTCCTTGCTCAGCAAGTAGGTAATCGAAGGCTATGTGATTATCCAGTGATACCTTAGCCAGTGAGTTACGTGATCATTGTTGAGCCGCCCCTGCTTTGACTATGGAACCGGCCAGCTCTCCTGGTGTTTTGGAGAGATGTCTCATCAAGTATTCATTAACACTCTACTGCAGCGTGAAGACTGTCTCTATGGAGACAAATCCAAGTCACACATGCTTGTTAGAAGTTCTCATTTTTAAGAAAAAAAAATTAAAGTTTATTTATTTAATTTGAGAGAGTGAACAAGGGAGAAAGCAAAGAGAGAGGGAGAGAGAGAGAATCCCAAGCAGGCTCCGCACTGTCAGTGTCAAGCCCAGTGCAGAGCTTGAACTCACAACCATGAGATCAAGACCTGAGCCAAAACCAAGAGTCAGATGCTAAACCGACTGAGCCACCCAGGCGCCCCTAGGAGTTCTCATTTAATGCGGCCATGAAGTGAGGTGGGCCGTTAGGAAGCTGCTCTTCTGCTATAAGGAGAAAAGAGCGCAGTGAATACAGCCAGGCCTGCACATAGGGCTCCCTTATAAGTATTAGCATTTATGGACTCATCTGTCGGTGTGGAGGCATTAGCATCATTCAACCAAGACTCAAATACCATGTTATCAAATATTGAAAGTCTTCCTAAACATACGGGTATGACAGCCAGCTTACAAATGGTATGAGTTTCACTGGCTGTCCACAGTGTCTTACATATATATATGTGTGTGTGTGAATATATATATATATATTACAGTAAAACCTTGCTTTGTGAGCATAATTCATTCCAGAAACATGCTTGTAATCCAAACCACTTGTATATCAAAGTGACTTTCCCCTTAAGAAATTATGGAAACTCAGATGATTCATTCCACAGCCCAAAAATATTCATATAAAAATGATTACAATACTGTAATATAATACAAAATAATAAAGAAAATATAAAATATAAAGAAAAAGAACAAATTAACATGCATTTAACTGTGAAAACCTTCATGGCTGGTTAGGGAATCATTGCTGTCTTTTGGTTCAATGGAATCTTTTTCTGCATGGGGGTCATTGTACACTGTCACACGGATGTTGACCACAGTACAGTATTAATAAACATTTGTCATATACTGTATTTAATGTAACTGACAATAAGGCAGCAGAGGAAAGGGTCTATATCTGCCAGCAGCCTGACCTAGAATGAAGCAAAGCATTCATTCCTAAGCTTACTTTTGTGTGGAAAAGCAAAGGACTGGCCATAGGTGCTTTGAATTGACAAAAAATAACACCAGTGCCAATTGTGGGCACCTTCCAACATTCTGAAGAATCACTGATTTCTGCCAAACATCACAACCTGAAACCAAGTGTCTGAGCATGGGAGACCGTCACCCACAATCCTACAGTGAGAGAGAGAGATGGGGAGAGAGAGAGAACTATTGGCTCAGTTGTGATCACGTGACATCCGGCATCATGTACTACTTGTATTACAAGACATCGCTCATTTGTCAAGTTAAAATTTATTAGAAATGTTTGCTCACCTTGCAGAACACTCACAGAATAAGTTACTCACCATCCAAGGTTTTACTATACATATATATATATATATATATATATATATATACACACACACACACATACAAGAGAGCTCATTTCTCCAACCAAAGATTGGGTTAAATTGAGGCAGGGAACAAGGGTGTGTGGATATCTTATTCTAACCTTGTGAAAGGGACGTGAGGAACAGTTGAGGCATGCAGTGACATTTGGGATCCCAGCAAAATTACTTATAGGATAAGCTAAGGGATCACTGTTGTCCTGGACAAATGGAGAGTTCTGGTGACAAGTCCAACAATCAGAAGGGTTTCCCCCTTTTGTAATGAACTGGGAAATGTAGATAAGAGCATTATCTGTCCAAGGAAGAAAGGGAGAAGATAAGGTAAGAAGCAACAATGAGAAAAGGAGATACAGGCCTGGTCCAGCCATCTGGGGAAAGCTGTCATCCGCTTCTAGGCCCCAAAATCTTTAATTTCAGGCCACCAGTGAGTGTACAGCTCCAGTCAGGATTTGGTGCCGTTAGGTGTAGCGTGTGAATCCAGGACTCTATTCCTTGAAGTCTGGTGACACAGGGTTGGCTAAACATTACCTAGTAGGGACCCTTCCAGTGAGGTTGAAGACACCTTTTGGAAGTGTCTTTTCCAATAGGTGAAATCCCAGGGCTGAAAGGTATGAAGTTTAAGGGCTTCCCCTCCTGGGAGCATGCAGTGAAAACATTGTTCTATTAAAGCATGGTCCTTTTCAACGGAAGCAAGTAAGCCTTTACGATGTTGGAGTATATCTCCTTTTATCAGCTGTCAAAAGAGGTGGGAGCCAGACGCATCAGGCACCCTGTGACCTTCTCAAAGGGTCGGATCTGAGATTTAGAAGGACCAAGAGCAATGCTTTTGGCCAGTGATTTGGAAGGTCTCTACCAATTCTGCCATTCGAGTCTCAGTCGTGCTGTAAGTGTGCTGGCCTCGCCCCAAGGATTGGCGGTGGGGGGCCCCGGGCAAGTGCCATAGATCCGGGCACATGACCTGTTGAAGTGCTCGATGGTGAAGCAAGTTCTAGGTCACTTTTAAGCTCGAGAGGGGCTCCCCAGGGAGGGATAGTCTTTCCTAATAGGATTTTAGCCACAAAAGAGGCCATAGCCTGTCTACAAGGGAAAGCTTCCAGTCCAGTGAGAAGCCGTGCAGACCATAACTAAAACATCCGTAATCATGAGATGGGAGGGGCTGAATTAAACCCATTTGCCAAACCTCTAATGGTCTGTCCAGCAATTTAAAACACCCAGGAGCAGCAGGGACGCATTTCCAAAGCTTGTATTTTACACAGGTAGGGCAAGCAAGGTAGGCACTTTTGCAGCCTTATTAATATTTCCTCACCGGTATTGTTTCATAAAAGTTGTCATTCCCGCAGTTTGCTGGGAATTTGAGAACCTTTGGCAGGACTGCATTGTTATTTGGTACAAGCCAGAGTTCTCCCTTTTCACTCAACCAACAATGATTAGATTTCCAATATTGTATTTTCCTCTCCGGGGCTGGTTGTTGGGCATCTCTTGTCAAGTTTTGGGGATTTTCTTTTGGAGGAGCATCCTTTTGGACCATGACAGAGGTTTGCATATTCGTTCCCTGAAGACTGGCATTTTTAACAGAAACATCGACAAGGTGGTTTCTTTCAGCCTCCAGGGAGTCAAGTCTGGAATGCCCAGGGACCTTAATTCTAGCTGGGCAGATGGCAAAATATGGCGTCTAATAAAATTGTTAAGTCTGTTCCCATTAGAGGTAAAGAAACCTTGCTGTTTCCATAACATCCCAGTCGCGGGCTGCCCCAAAGGCATTCCAGCTGTCCGCGTAGATGCTTGTGAGCTTGCCTTTGGCTAAGGTTCAAGACTGAGTAAGAGCCTGTCATTCAGCGTGTTGGGCTAAAGGTAAAGGAGCTCTTTTGAAAAGGGTTGTAATGGTGTGGCCAGCGTATTTACCATTCCCGTCCCTTGAATAAGACCCATCAGTAAAGCATGACAGGTCTGCACTGGCTTGAGAAGTTTTCTGTAAATTATCACGGGGAGTCAGAAGGTGCCGTGTCAGCCTCACGCGGTGGTGAGGCTCCATCAGTGAGGAGGGAGAGAAGAGTGGCCTGGCTCAGGGCACCGCAGCAAGAATGAGTTCCATGATGAGCAGTTAGTGGGGGATTTCATAGGAGGTGAGGCGACTGACTGAAAGATGTTGTGTGGTGAGAATTCTGGGGGGCCTCTACTGCATGGGACACAAAGGAGGCTAGAGGGGACCCCATGATTGTTTCTTCAGTGGCCTCAACCAAGTAGGCAAAGTGGCAAGGATGGCTCTGAGAAAAGGGGGGTGCCCTCATGCCGGAGGGTCCGGTTGTTGGCTGTACTAATGTCCTATGGGTTGATGGTAATGTCCACATTTTTGGGTGAGTGCTCCAAAGGCATTCTCTTCCCTCTCACAAACAGGAAAAAAGGAACCTCCCTGATGTCTGAGGGCAAGGAGCTTTATTAAGCTTTTCTTTAAGATCCCCAAGTCTGTGTTCTCCTGACCTTCCCTTCTCAGGTTTGTTGTTGTTGTTGTTGTTGTTGTTGTTGTTTTTAAATGTTCATTTATGGAGGGTGGAGGGGCAGAGAGGGAGAAAGAGAATCCCGGAATCCCAAGCAGGCTCTGCACTGTCAGTGCAGAGACCAGTGCAGGGCCTGATCCCATGAATCGTGAGATCATGACCTGAGCCAAAATCAAGAGTCCGATGCTTAACCAACTGAGCCATCCAGGCACGCCATGGTTTGTTGTTTTTCAGTAAAACATATAAGGGTTGGGCCATAAGATGGAAGTTTGGAATCCAATTTTGACAGTAGCCCCTTAGCCTAAGAAAACCGCATAATGGTGCTTAGTTTTAGGTTTGGGGATGTTGAGATACCACTCAGCCGATCTGAATCTGAATGTAGCCCTTTTCCGGGCTCAGGTGCCCTAAATATGGAACCTGAGTTTGAGTAGACTGTCATTTTGCCTTGGAGACTTTCTGTGCCTCTAAGGCTAAAAGTTTTAGCAGGTAGCTGCTGTCCTCCTGTGACAAGGCTTGGGAGAAGGAGCAGAGAAGCAAGTCATCTACATATTATAACAAGGTAGAGCCTCCAGAAAGTGTTTGTGTCCTTGGAGTCTGCGCTAAGGTTTTCCAGAAGTATTCTCAGTAAAAGCATGGGGCATTAGCGTCCAGGAGTTTTCTTTTCCTTCTCACGTGAAGGCAAACAGATATCAACAGGCCTTGTCCGCAAGGCTGCTGAAGAAGGCACTGCACACATCGATGACAGTGAAAATTTGCTTTTAGTGGGGATGGAGATCAATAAAGTATGAGGATTCAGAATAATCGGGGGGCGGGGGCTAACAATCTTGTTTATCGCTCAGAGGTCCTGGTCGAGCTTCCGTCCTCAGACATTGGGTTTTCTCACAGGTAAAATAGGAGTGTTACAGGCTCACTGAGGTGCTGAACCTCGGAATCTTTTATTATGAGTTTGATGCCTTGAAGGGCTTCTTTATTTATAAGGTATTAATTCTGGGGAGAGGCTTTGAGGGATCTGTTTGAATCTTCATCTAACCTGAAGAAGCCAACCGTATGTGAGAAACACATAAAAATGAATTGAGAACATTATATATAAAGTAAAACATAAATGAATCTAAATAAAAATAAGACAGAATAGAAAGTAACGGGGCAAGAGAACATTTGGACCTTTCCATCTGTCCACTTGTATTATTTCTTTTATACCCACCACCACCACACAACACACACAGAGCAACTAAAATATTCTTCTATTGATTCCAGTTTTTTTGCCAAAATAAAAACCGTTTACTTTTCTCTCATTCGGTTTAGGATAGATAGTATTTAAGGGTGACCACTGGGAAGATGTATATAGCAAAATGCTCTACACTTTCATATAGTCCAAAATGGTGATAAAATATAACTGGACAAACCCCCTTTTCTCCACCCTAACGGAACTTGGCTGATTCACTCCCACACTCAGGACCAAAGGCCAGTGTTCTGAGGATTATCAGGTATTTTCACTGGACAGCGTTGGAAATCATTCCCCTCCTCATGTCATTCTGTAATGTGGGCCTCTAGATCCTGTGGTAGGGTCTAGAATGACTTTAACGTTGGCTATAAGAAACTAAGAAACCATTTACTTACATAACTAGCCAATTCTCTTGATCTTGACCATTTTACATTCAGAGATAATTGTGTGTCTTGGATGAAAGACTGCAGAGGAAGCCCCGAGTTTCCTGGGGCAGGTCTGGACTGAGCTATGTGGGCTGTGGTTGAGGCTTTCGCTGGCTGTGCCACAGGAGAGAATACGTCCACTGTAGGATGGAAAGAGGAATGAACAAGTCACTCTCCTCCCAAGGTGGCCGTCGTAACTCATGTTACATCTGGAGCAGACGGCTCTGGGCCCCACGGTGCTCTGGCTGGTCTAGGGTCAGTGTATGACGCTGTCTGATATGTGTTAAACCATGATGCTGACCTAATGACATTATAGTAAAACCACCAATGCCAACCATTTCTTTCACAGAACTAGGAGATTCCAGACTTTCTAAATATTGAGTGTGTGTGTGTGTGTGTGCAACAGAGAAGAACCAACTAATGAATTCTTAAAGCCACATATGCCAAATATCCCACTCTGTTCTCTTAACCCATGGTGCTGGGTCCCTTATAAAGGATTTATTGGTAGATCCCTGCCCTCACCGCAATGATTTTTCCAACTAAAATTTGATGCTTTTTGAATGATCCATTCAGTATTAAATAAAACTTTGACAATTAATCACATACCCCAGGTTTCAGGATGATCTTTAATTTCTTCCATGTCTGACAACCCGGAGATAGCCTGGGTGAGGAATCAGTTGGCAGATATTTTATGCAAGTCATTGTCTTAGAATGACTGCAGTGCATAACAGACTCGCACGTGTGCTGAGACCTGCGGCTGTGAGTTTGCCAGCTGTGCTCTCGCAGCAGCAGCAGCAGCAGACACAGACTGGCTGGCGTCCACAGCAGCATCTTATTGTCTCCCAGTCCTGGAGGCTTGAAGGCCAGCATCAAGGCGTTGTCGGGTGTCGTTTCTCCCAAGGCTTCTCTTCGAGGCTTGCTGACGGCTGCCTTCTCCCTGTGTCCTCAGCCGGCCATGTCCCTGTGCTCAGACATCCCTTATGTCTCCTCATCTTCTAAGAACCTGGTCATAGTGGGTTAGAGCCCACCCTCATGGTCTCATTTATTTTTTAATGTTTTATTTTTATTTTTGAGAGAGAGAGAGAGACAGCATGAGCTGGGGAGGGTCAGAGAGAGAAGAAGACACAGGATCTGAAGCAGGCTCCAGGCTCTGAGCTGTCAGCACAGATCCCGACACAGGGCTCGAACCCACAAACTGTGAGATCATGACCTGAGCTGAAGCCAGACGCTTAACCAACTGAGCCACCAGGCACCCCCATCATGGTCTGATTCTAACTTAATCGCTTCTTTAAAGGCCCTCTCTCCAAATAGAGTTACATTCTGAGCTGCTGGAAGTTAGGGTAGGGCTTCAATATGTGAATTTGGGTGGAACACAGTTCAACCCATAACACTTCGTGTGAAAACAAAAAGAGGCTTTTCCATCCCTATAGTTTTCTTTGTGCATCTAAAATTCAACACACAATGTGAACATTTTAGAAAAGTCTGACGTTTCTCCCTATGGTGAAAGTTACTTAAACACTGAAATACTTTAAAAGAAATTGATTTTCAGAAGCATATCATCCTAAACGTTCGATGCCTAGGGTAGGGGAAAGGTGGGAGGGCAAGAATCAGCAAACGGTCAGTGATCCTTCAGTGTCTTAGGGAGCCTAACCAGGGTGGGCAGCGGGACTCAAAAAGTGCACGGCTGAGGCCGATGCAAGAGATAACAGGCCCTATTTTCGGAACCCCTGCCCATTATTCCCCTTGTTCTAGGGCCCCTCGCGGCCCCAGACAAGGCTGTCTTTCCTGCCGTGCTCTTCCCCAGGTTAGAAGCAAATGCAGCGAGGTCAGGCCTTCGCGCTGCCTCGGTCCCTTCCACATGGGACTCTGCACAGCTCCATCCACGTGGGACTCCGGGCAAAGCCAGGGCCTCGGCTTGGGCACAGGTCCTCGAGCAGCACTCACACCAGCAGGACCCGTGCGCACCGTCAAGGAAGACAGATCTAGACCCGTCTGTCGGCGTGCTGAGGGCGTGCCATGCGCCGCTCCATTCATTCTGCAGGCGGGAAAGGGAGGTTCGGACAGGATAGCCTCTTAGCCCCGGTTGTTAGGTATCATGGCAAAGATTCAAAACCACATTGCCTGGGGCGCCTGGCTGGCTCAGTCAGCTGAGCATCCGACTTCAGCTCAGGTCAGGATCTCACGGTTCCTGAGTTCAAGCCCCACATCAGGCTCCAGCTCACTGCTGTTTGGGCATGGAGCCTGCTTCCGGACCCTCTTGTCCTCCCTTCTCTCTGCCCCTCCCCCTGCTCGTGCTCATTCTCTTTCTCTGTCTCTCTCAAAAATACATAAACATTTAAAAACACACAAAAAATCATATTTGCCTGAACCTGGTCTCATGTTCTCATAGGGATTCTAACTTTTTTATCCATAAACCACGTAAGTGTCTGGTAAAGCCCAAAGGACTCCCCTGGCTGTTACTAAATGTGTAAAACAGGATACAGAGGGTACAAAAGAAACTGGTTATACTGAAGTATGTACAAGATCTAGCAACAGATTAAAACATTGCCATCATTTCAAAAGAGACCTGCAACAATTATGATGTGGAAATACCATGTGAAAAACTATTAGTGAAAAAGTTCCAGGTACTGTGGTTTTCAGTTCATTCATAATTGAAGGAAATGCTCAGTTTTAGTGGAGCTTAGGAGAACTAAATATGTTGTGTTTTTTTTCATTCAAGTTCATGAACCCTTGACTTCTGTCCACAGCCCCTGAGGGTGTAAGGATCCAGGTTAGACATGCCCCGTCCATTAGGGTCTATGCTGCTGTGACGTCCTTCAGGAAGGTTCGTTTCTGGTGATGTGCGCTGTTAACTCCATGAGAGGAGAGAAGCCCTGACTCTCCCACGGCCTTGGGTTCTACCTCACGGGCGAAGTCAGACTCCTGGGAAAGCAAGTCCCAGTACTTAATGCTAGCAACCCTCTCACGTGTGGCTGTTTACTTTGCCCAAACCTCAGAATGCACAAGGGGTGAGGCTGGGAGCTGTCCCAGTGGTCAGCACATGGCTTTTTCACTCTGCACATAGTTAGTGAGAACCCCACTTTGTGCCACGTATTGGGGAGAGCTGCTGGGGTTCACAGTCTGGTGGGAAGACAGCCAGGAATGGACGTAGCATCGGGGATGTGAGTTGGTCTTTTTTGACCCATGGGATGAGGTGGCAAGATTGGAGTCTCGCCTCAAGACTGCCCTCCAGGCCCCAGCCCAGACAGGCACAGACAAGCAAGAAGGAGCACGGAGACCAGTGAAGCCATCCCTGTGAGGTGGGGGTAGGTTGCCTGGAGGAGGAGGAGAAGTGGGGGCGGGGAAGTGACAGCAGTGGAGGGGAGAGGATGATGATCTCCCCCGTTGTCTATCTGGGGCAGCAAGGTAGGGACTATGTGGGGATGTGTGGATGCGGGGGGGCAGGAGGCCGGAGTGAGCCTCTGGTCCACAGGCTTATTTATGAGTCAGTCAGTGCACAGACAGAACCGTAATAGCAACAACAGAAATACAGAAGTTCAGTGTGATCTTTGCAATGGGGACTGGTTCATGAGAACAAGTGCATAAGAGATTCCCGCTGGTTGACCAGAATCCAGCCCTTCCTTGCTCGGTGTTAGGATAATGGGACTGCAGTTAGCTGGCCAGTGGGGAATCTGATACGATGAATTCCAGGGCTAAGGGCATTTCATCCACCAAGCACAGAGATGATCCATTCCATGAAGAGCATCTCTGGGGCCCCCTGGGTGGACCTGGCCACCC
>NC_043702.1:56091265-56092771 GCF_006229205.1 Suricata suricatta
AAAGGGCAGAGAAAAAAGAGTGAGGGTGCAGAAAGCTTTAACCAGTGCACTTCATACAGACAGACGGACTGTCCCGTCCAGAAGGAGAAGCCTAGAAGTTGAGTACACTTGAACAGAAACTGTGCACATCAGGCAGAACCCCTGTGAACACCTCTCAGGCTGGTGTGTGGGAAGGAAATCAAATGAATGCACATTCCACATGTGTACTTGGCATTGCCTGGGACCTTTGACAACCAACCTTTCAGGGTCTCGGGGCCCGGCTCACTCTGTACTGGGAAAACCCGCCGCACGGTATTTAAGCCAGAATGCGAACACACTGAAACAAATACATGTGTGCCAGGTTTGAGTTCCCCTGGCCTGCTCTGGGCACCAGAGATGGATGGCGAGGAGCTACTCACCAGAGCAAACGTAGGTGGGGGCGGGGGTGCTGGAGGGGGAGGGACAGGCATCTTGGACAGTTACACTTTCAACAGTCTTGCTGATGAATCTGTAAAACAAAACAAAAAGGAACAAAACATGGTCATGTATTAGACTATTTATTTATTTGTTATTATTATTATTATTATTTATTTTAGAGAGAAAGCAAGCAGCAGAGAAGAGCAGAGGGAGAGACAAAGATTTTTTTTAAATAGTTTTTTAGATGTTTATTCATTTTTGAGAGAGAGGGAGACAGATTGTGATTGGGAGAGGGGCACAGAGAGAGGGAGACACAGAATCCGAGGCAGGCTCCAGGCTCCCCGCTATCTATACAGAACCTGCCTGATGCAGGGCTCAAACTCACGGACTGTGAGATCATCACCTGAGCAGAAGTCAGACACTTACACAACAGAGCCACCCAGGCGCCCTGAGAATTCTTTTAAATGTCTTATTTAGTTTTGAGAGCGTGCAAGGAAGGAGTGGAAGAGAGAGAGGGGGACAGAGGACTCGAAGCGGGCTCCTCACTGACAGCCTAAAGCCCGATGTGGGGCTGGAACTCACAAACTGTGAGATCACGAGCTGAGCTAAAGTTAGCTGTTCAACTGACTGAGCCACCAAGGTGCCCTGAGAGAGAGAATTTTAAGCAGGCTCCACACTCAGTGTAGAGCCCGACTCAGGACTCAATCTCAGGACACTAGGGTTCTGACTTGAGCCAAAATCAAGACTCGGAAACTCAATGGACTGAGCCACCCAGGCACCCCAAGACTTTTTAGTAATACTCTGTCCTAATCTTGCTTCCCTCCTTCCCATCACCATATTCCACAGATATTCACATAGACCAACTTTTATAAGGGATGGAATTACCTTTACAACATTGCTAAGATGTTACCCTTCAGAAAGGATCCTAGCAGGGGAGGTTTCTGAGCCAAGATGCCTAAAGACACTGGAAGCAGAACTGGTTAGAGCAGGTCGGGGGGAATGACACCCGGAGGGACCCGGGCCTGGGGCCTGAGTGAGCTGGAAGGTGACCTTAAAACTGCTAGAAATGCATCCTGGCAAATCTGATGTTCAAGCGGCTCCTTGTCCCCA
>NC_043702.1:56092871-56094524 GCF_006229205.1 Suricata suricatta
TGCAAGAACAGATTTAAAGACGGGGGGTAGTGGATAATATTTGCTAAAAATACAGAATGAGAATAAAGGGGAAAAGGGCAGAGAAAAAAGAGTGAGGGTGCAGAAAGCTTTAACCAGTGCACTTCATACAGACAGACGGACTGTCCCGTCCAGAAGGAGAAGCCTAGAAGTTGAGTACACTTGAACAGAAACTGTGCACGTCAGGCAGAACCCCTGTGAACACCTGTCGGGCTGGTGTGTGGGAAGGAAATCAAATGAATGCACATTCCACATGTGTACTTGGCATTGCCTGGGACCTTTGACAACCAACCTTTCAGGGTCTCGGGGCCCGGCTCACTCTGTACTGGGAAAACCCGCCGCACGGTATTTAAGCCAGAATGCGAACACACTGAAACAAATACATGTGTGCCAGGTTTGAGTTCCCCTGGCCTGCTCTGGGCACCAGCGATGGATGGCGAGGAGCTACTCACCAGAGCAAACGTAGGTGGGGGCGGGGGCGCTGGAGGGGGAGGGACAGGCATCTTGGACAGTTACACTTTCAACAGTCTTGCTGATGAATCTGTAAAACAAAACAAAAAGGAACAAAACATGGTCATGTATTAGACTATTTATTTGTTATTATTATTATTATTTATTTTAGAGAGAAAGCAAGCAGGAGAGAAGAGCAGAGGGAGAGACAAAGATTTTTTTAAAATATTTTTTTAGATGTTTATTCATTTTTGAGAGAGAGGGAGACAGACTGTGATTGGGAGAGGGGCACAGAGAGAGGGAGACACAGAATCCGAGGCAGGCTCCAGGCTCCCCGCTATCCACACAGAACCCGCCTGACGCAGGGCTCAAACTCACGGACTGTGAGATCATCACCTGAGCAGAAGTCAGACACTTACACAACAGAGCCACCCAGGCGCCCTGAGAATTCTTTTAAATGTCTTATTTAGTTTTGAGAGCGTGCAAGGAAGGAGTGGAAGAGAGAGAGGGGGACAGAGGACTCGAAGCGGGCTCCTCACTGACAGCCGAAAGCCCGATGTGGGGCTGGAACTCACAAACTGTGAGATCACGAGCTGAGCTAAAGTCAGCTGTTCAACTGACTGAGCCACCAAGGTGCCCTGAGAGAGAGAATTTTAAGCAGGCTCCACACTGAGTGTAGAGCCCGACTCAGGACTCAATCCCAGGACACTAGGGTTCTGACTTGAGCCAAAATCAAGACTCGGAAACTCAATGGACTGAGCCACCCAGGCACCCCAAGACTTTTTAGTAATACTCTGTCCTAATCTTGCTTCCCTCCTTCCCATCACCATATTCCACAGATATTCACATAGACCAACTTTTATTAAGGGATAGAATTACCTTTACAACATTGCTAAAATGTTACCCTTCAGAAAGGATCCTAGCAGGGGAGGTTTCTGAGCCAAGATGCCTAAAGACACTGGAAGCAGAACTGGTTAGAGCAGGTTGGGGGGAATGACACCCGGAGGGACCCGGGCCTGGGGCCTGAGTGAGCTGGAAGGTGACCTTAAAACTGCTAGAAATGCATCCTGGCAAATCTGATGTTCAAGCGGCTCCTTGTCCCCACGCATTTCCATGATGACATCCTATTTGGCTCTCCTGTTCTCCCCTACTCGGCGCTCCGCTGTTTTTCTTCTTGCGGATGCC
>NC_043702.1:56094624-56148469 GCF_006229205.1 Suricata suricatta
TTGTACCAGAGTGACTGAAATGTACCCTATCAACTCGGTTCCATCCGTTATTGTGCGACTGAAAGCAAGATCCTAGAGGAAGTGGATATAGAGATGAGCAAGGGAAGGGGGTTGGTGACCATCCCAGGGCACTGTCCGGTGGGACAGCTCAGATTGGGGTCTGGAGCCCCTGAGAGGAGGTAGCACCCAAGGAGGTCAGGCACCAGAATACATTTGGAGGCATAACAGAAGGCTGGTGAAAATTGCTGACCCCAAGCTGGTAAGAGAGCCAGTGCTTAACCTCTCTGGGCCTCAGATTTTTTTTTTTCATCCCTAAAACGAAGACAGTAGGTAATTTTAAAAGTTTTTTCCAAGGGGAGCCTGGATGGCACAGTAGGTTAAGCATCTGACTTCAGCTCAGGTCATGATCACACGGTTCATGTGTTCGAGCCCCACGTCGGGCTCTGTGCTGACAGCTCAGAACCCGGAGCCTGCTTTCAGACTGTGTCTCCCTCTCTCTCTGCCCCTCCTCTGCTCATCATGCTTTCTCTCTCTCTCTCCCTCCCTCTCTGTATCCCTCAAAAATAAACATTAAAAATTTTTTCTAATAAATAAATAAAAGTTCTTTCCAAGATGTCCAAGATGTGTTGTTAAGTTGAAAAAAACAGTTTCAGAGGAAAAGGAGACTCTTAGTGTAAGCGAACTGTACATGTGAAGAGCACGTCTGGAACGGAGCGCTCAGAACTGCTGTTCACAAGCTTGCTTCAGGGCAGTGTTGGGGGCAGGTGGGGAAGGGACAGCTTGTTATTTTTTTTAACTGAGATATAATTGGCACGGAACGTTGTGTAAGTTTAAGTTACACAAGGTGCTGATTTGCTACAGTTATGTATGGCAGTGTAATGGCAACCTTAGCTTTTGCTGACCCCTGTTTCGTATCTCGTAATTATCATTCCTTTTTTCTGGTGAAAACGTTTAAGATCAAGTCTCTTAGCAGCTTTGAAGCTTATAATACAATATTGTTAACCGTGATCACTGGGCTGTGCAGTAGATCTCCAGGATGTATTCATCTTGTAGTTTGAGGTTGTATCCTTTAACAGCATCTCCCCAACTGCAGTAAAGGGCATTGTAGAGCCCACATTTACCCTTCTGTCAAGTTCCAGGGAAGGCCGTGGGGTCAGACAGCCAGGGTTTGAGTCCTACCTCCTCCTCCTCTAACTAGCTGGGTGACCGGGGCAAATGATTCCACTTCCCTGTGTTCTATTTCCTTGTCTGTAAAATGGAAATAATGACTCACAGGGTTGATGAGAACCAAATGAATTAATACACATAAAAGTTCTAAAAGCAGTGCCTGGCCCAGAGGAAAAGCTATGTAAACGATAACTGCTGGTATTCTGAGCAAATAATACTCTATGGATTATTTCAAGACCCTCGCAGCTTTACACAGAGATTCCGAGGAGCCTGCCTCGGGGCTTTCCTGAGCTTCCCCTCCGCCTCTAACTCTGACACTAAATTCCCGGGTGCGGGATCTAACTAAAATGCCCCAGCTTTGCCTCCCGTGCCCCTCACTGGCTCCTCTGGAGTCAGATCCTTCTGGAAAGGCCGGGGCCAACCTAGAACCTTTGGGTTTGGGGAAGCCAACTGTCCCTGGGGCCAGGCCAGACCAAGCCAGTTTCCACATGTGACGGACACAGGCATATGCCTGCTTCCAAGTCCCACGTGCTGGCTCCTCGTGTCCCACTCCCTCAGTAACCCTGAGAAAGTGAGGTCTCACTTTTATAGCAAACATCTTTCCTGGGAATTCTGGAAAAGTGGAAAATATTGAAACATTTTAAACCACCACCTTTGTCCACTCTGCAATCTCTATGAGCTGAGCTTTGCAAAACATTGAATATTAGAAACCCCTCCGGCAAGGGACAGGCGCGAACTTCTTGAGGTTACGGACGTGTTCTGTATCTTGATTGTGGTGGTGGTTACATGACTGCATGGAGCTGTATCCTAAAGGAGTGATTTTACTACACGTAAATCACCCCTCAGGTCTGGCTTAAATTAAAAAGGAAAAAACGTCTTTGGCAATGTAGAGAGAGGGAATTATTTTCTAAAACTTTGGTGGATTTAAGAAACAACATAGAGCTGACTGACCCTTTCTGCTAGAGACCATCCTCCCCTTTCGTCAGGTTAGCTCTAAACGATGCGAAGGAGAAGCTGATCTTCGGGGCACGTTCTGGAAGCCTCATGGTATCCAGCAGAGCCCTCTTAGCCTTAAAATTCCCTTCTCATCTCTTCCCATCCAACCCGGCTCCGTTGGTTACGGCCAGATTGTGGTCTGAATTTTTAGAGCCTTTTATCAGGGACTGACTCTTCCTACATTAAAAATGAATGTAATTTATCGCTGCATCTGTTCCCAAATGTCTGGGCCTCAAAAAGAATGACATCAGATCTAAAACTTGTGGAGCATTTACAGTCTCTTGCCAAGAACCTCAGTAACAAGCTTCCAGTACACTCTAGCTGTCCCCATCGAGTGGTGGAGGATGTAATTTTTAATTTGAGAGATGAATTCAAGTGTGCTTGGTTTCCTTTTAGGCCAATACAGAAAAGCCCACCTTGAACAAGTCCGAGCAGGCGGGGAGGAATGCTCTTCTCTCTGACATCAGCAAAGGGAGGAAACTGAAGAAGACAGTCACCAATGACAGAAGTGCACCGGTATTGGACAGTAAGTGAACAAAGCTGTTTTCCATGGAGATACATGAGTTATGGCCTAACCATCAACCCAGCCTTACCCGTCCAAAAAGGTTTTTTGGTTTTTTTGTTTTTTTTGGTTAACAACAGCTGCAGAGCTAGCAAAATAAGGGACTGTATCACTCATTGTAGCCACAGCTCTGGCTTGGGTTCCCTCTAAGGCTGAAGGAAGCCAGTATAATAATTCTTTGTCCAAGACATACACAGAGCGATTCTCTGAATTATTCCCAACACTTTCTGGAAGTTAACCCATTACTGTTTTGCACCACAGATCAAAAGGCAGCGTGAAATATGGAGGGAGCCCTAGACTCGAAAGAGCCCTAGACGAGGAGGATGTAGGTTCGAGCTCTGGCACATCTCCAAGCCTTACTCTCTTGGGGTGTAAAGTGGAGATGAGATGAGTTCTGCTGCTCTCACGGGTTTGCCGTGAGCATCAGACAGGACCACGCAACGTGTTTGTGGTCCGGAATGTGTCGTTCATTCAAGTGTAAGATGCGATTTTCAGGAGCTGGGAGAGAGAGAGGAAATGAGATCACAATTTGGCTCATTTATCCATTATAAGTCTGAGATACTTTCTAGAACAAGGCAGGGTACGTATAAACAAACGGGGCTCCTGTTAACATTTACAACAGAATGAAAATGTATCCAGGACTAGAGTCTACTGGCAGTTACTAACCAGGCCTCAAGACTGTCTCCTCGCGTCCCAGGACCTCTCCACTGCCAGCTAGATGTCCCCAAAATACATCCTACACACACATCCCGTTTGGGCTCCATAGGAAAGAGACTGACTTTCCAAAATCACCAGAGGAAGCCTCATAGATGTTGGAAAGTGCTGCAGGATTTTAGCCAAGTAGAGGATTATAAGTGTTCAGAAGGAATTCCTAGGAAAAGCGCCTAATGCGTAGAGAAGAAGGAAGGCTGCGAGTTAGGGGAGGACATGCGTGTGGAAGAAAATGGGAACGAGGAAGGCCAGACAAAGGCTCTTACACGCGGCTCGGTTACCAGGCTGTGTGTCACGGAGGAGAGAACACCAGTCTCCCAAACCAACAATGGGGTGTTTTACTCTTGACTTAATACAGTTACCTCTTAGTCAAAATGCCCACAAAACTGATAACGGTTATTTTATAATCCCTTAGTCCTCTTGATTGGTAACACAAGACAGGCCTTGAGGGGCGCCTGGCACCACTTAGCCCTGGGAAGCCAGGGTCCAGAGCTGTGGGAGTCATGGTGCCTGGTTATGGGGCCAGAGGAGCGCCACAAACCGCCAGCCTCTGGGGCGGAGCTCAGTTGTTCTCTCCACTGTGGGAAGGGGCCGGGGCTCCAGAGAGGTAGATGTGAACCCCCACTGATGTTGAAGGACACTAGACAGTCTGTTGCCTATTCCTGAATCCACTATTGGAAATTAATTGTGTTCTTCACGGTCCTCTTCTCCCATTAAAGGGAAAAAAATACTAGTTCTTTTCCTTTCCAGCTGCTCAGTGATGTTTGTGAAGCACTTTGCTTGGTGGACACAAGATGCAACCCAATGTATGCCCTTCTTGTCTGTACACGTAACGGACACCTGTATTGTTCCCTAGGCTCTTTGCAAGCAGCGAAACCCTCTGTAGTTTTTTATTTGTTTGCAGCTGAAACCTCCCTGGGTCCTATGTCAAAATGTTGACCATGGTTATATATAACAATAAGTTTCTTTATTTTTATTTTGAGAGACAGAGCGAGCATGCATGAGGCAGATGAAGGGCAGAGAGAAAGAGAGAGAGAGAGAGAGAGAGAGAAACCCAAGCAGTGTCCACACTGTCAGTACAGACCCTGAGTGAGGCTCAATCTCACAAACCATGAAATCATGACCTGAGCTGAAATCAAGAGTTAACAAGCACCATCATATAACTTAATTCAGCCTTATCTTGCAGTGTGATTACTAATGAAGTAACCTAGAGCCCTTAGTTATCCTCAATGACTTTAGCTTCTCCATCTGAAAGATGCACAAATGTTCCAGGTTAAAAACACTGATGTCTGATAGTGCAACAATCTCTTTGAGTGATCAGTACCATGTAAAAGCATCCTATGCAAATGCAGTATTCCAAAAATGTATCATTCATTAATAATATTTAAATAACAAGGACATTACTGGTAATAATTAAAATTAATAAAAATGTGTACTTTTATATGGAAGCAATTTTGCATACACTTCTATAAATTATTACTGTACTTTGATTTGTTAGGTGAAGTCATCCTGGACAGTTCACTATCAGATTATTTCTTCTATCAGCAGAGCTCCCATAGGTATCCCAGAAAGCTCTACATCTAGAAAATATACAGAGCTACACAGACTTATGGTCAATCTAATCAAGAAAAAAAGAAAACACAGGTGAATAAAATTTGTTGATTAGTAAGAGATCCAAGGAGATTTTCTAAAAATTAAGGATGCTATGATGAATTTGTATGCTAAAACATGTTAAAATCTTAAAGAATTAAAATTTACCAAAATTCACTCGTGAAGCTTCAGTGAGTAAGAGAAAAGTTGAAAACTTTATCAAGATGCTTACTCAAAAGGTTTAGAGCCAGACAATTTTATCAGTAAATTCTTCCAGATTTTAAGAAAAAGCTAATTCAAGCGCTATACAAATTATGCCCAAACATAGGAAGAAATGGAAAGCTATCTGGTAGATGTAACGAGGCTAGCATGATCCTAACCTCAGACTTGACCAAGGCAACGCCAACACAAAGAGACAGCTGTATATCAGTGTCCCAGGCGACATGTGGCAATGTTTGGAGGCATCTGTAGTTGTCACAACTTGGTGAAGGAGGGGTTCCTACTGACATCTAGTGGGTAGAGGCCACGGATGCTGTACACATTCTACAGAGAACAAAACCACCACCCCCATAAAGAATTATCTGAGGGGCCCCTGGGTGGCTCAGTTGGTTAAACATCTGACTCTTGATTTTGTCTCAGGTCAAGCCCTACATCAGGCTCTGTGCTGTCAGCACAGAGCCTGCTTGGGATTCTCTCTCCTTCTCTCTCTGCCCTTCCTCTACTCTCTCTCCCTCTCTCAAAATAAATAAATATTTTTAAAAAATTATCTGACCTAAAGTGTCAGTGGTTACAAGGTTAAGAAACACTACTATAGACTTATAATCATAGATGAGAGGATACTAATTAAAACCAAAAAAATCTAATTCAATAGTATATTAAAAGAATAATTCACCAAAACCAGGGTTTATCTCATTTTTAATATTAGAAAGTTTATTAACCCATCATATCAAATAAAGAAAACTATATAATCATCGCAGTAGATCCTGAATAGGGATTTGACAAAATTCCATGCCATAAGAAAGTCGTTTTTTTTTTCTTTTGTTTTTAAGTACATTTATTTATTTTGAGAGGGGTAAGAACAGGGCAGAAAGAGAATCCCAAGCAGGCTCTGTGCTGTCAGCGTGGAGTCCAACACGGGGCTCAAACCCACGAATTGTGAGATCATGACCTAAGCCAATTAAGAGTTGGCCGCTTAACTGACTGCGCCACCCAGCCATCCCCAAGAAAGTCTTAAAAACCTAAAATAGAGGATCCTTGCCAACTGTGAATACTTAGAAGGGGAAAAAATCCTATTTTAAACCAATAGTTAGAATGTAACTTTGAAACATTAAAGGTGTGCTCATGAAAATCAAACTGTGGTTGCCTTTAGTTTAGCAATATTAATAATTTATATTGCATGGAAGTCCAATCATCAGACTTATTACTTACATAACCTAGAACTAAGATACACAGCTATTAGAAAAGAGGAGGCAAAGCCTTTATTATTTGTTTGTTTTTTTAATGTTTAAACCTCTTGTTGGGCTTTATGATATTAAAAATTTGAAATCAACCCATAAGGCCATCAAATACTTAGATGGTCAAATAAACTACAACATACTCGTGTTCTCAAATGCAATGCAGCCCCTTAAACTCATGTTTTCAAAGATTACTTAACAACATGGGAAACGCTAACAAAGTGTTAAGTGAAAAGAGTAGGCTGAAAGCTTTTTAGTGAATCTGGTCCTAATTTTAAGAAAAAACTCCATAAATATAAAAGTACTAACAACTGTACTAATAAGTAACAAGAAATAAGTACTAACAAGAAAAATACTTAACAACTCTTTAACCTTATTTTTGAGAGATAGGGAGAGACAGAGACAGAGCGCGAGAAGGGGAGGGGCCGAGAGAGAGGGAGACAGAATTTGCAGCAGGCTCCAGGCTCCGAGCTGTCAGCACAGAACCTGACCTGAGCCGAAGTCAGACTAAGCCACCCAGGTGCCCCTCAACTCTTAACAAGTACTTAAAAATAAGTACTAACAAGAAAAAATACAAATTAAGATCCATTTTCAGGAAGTAAAGTTATGGGATATTTTATTTTCTTCTATTTTTACAATTTCCTTTCTTCTCACCTTTTATTGTATCTCCCCCACCCTTTGAACAGACTTTCTTTGAAGATTCTTTTATTCGCCAAATCTCAAGATACAGATATTAACTCATATAGCAGCTTAGCCAAGTGGGGGTCTGGGGGGCAAGTCATCTCTGCCAGGGGCCCTGTGACCGTCCCAGAGTGAAACAGAAACCCCTCCCTCTTCTGACCCGGGGTAGGGGGAGCCCTTAAACTCCTGCATTTTAATGAAATCCCAGGAGTCCCCCACTGGCCCAGTTTGAGCCAGCTCCCAGTTTGATCCTCATTGTGTATTGTTTACTTGGGCTCAGGCTGTGAAGTACTTGGTGATGTTTTCAGACATGGTGAAGAAACTGTGTTTTCTTCCTTCTGCAGAGCCTAAAGGAGCTGGTGCTGGTGGCGGTGGTGGCTTTGGTGGAGGAGGAGGTGGCGGTGGCGGTGGCGGTGGTGGCAGCGGCAGTTTCGGAGGGGGTGGACCACCTGGTTTGGGAGGACTGTTCCAGGCCGGGATGCCGAAGCTGAGATCCACAGCCAACAGGGAGAGCGGTAAGGAGAGTTTCTCTCTTAGTAGCAAGAGGCGGCAGAGCCCGGTGGTTTGGACGGCATCCCCTCTAAGCACTGTGCCCTTTGAAACGTTTCAGATGGCTTGAAGTGTTAACACTGCTTGATAAAAAAGACTCTATTTAGCATCTTTTTTTTTTTTATCAGAATCAGCTCCATTGAGCTGTTCAGTCTATGCCCAGTGTCCTTGGGGTAACTTGTACTTTTTTGTACATTTCTAAAGGGTGAGCTAGAGTGGGAAGAAAAAGAAGGAGCAAATGGAACTTGCCACCCCTGGAAAGTCTGCCTGGTGACCTGGCAAATTCACCTCTCTTTGTGAGGTAGCCTGACCCAGCTGTCTCGGAGGGTAACTACTTGGGAGCCACTTTTCGAGCACAGTGTGGAGCGTGTTCTATGCAATATAATTACATGTCTCACTAAATCTAAAAAGGTGTTTTGCATGACAGACATCTGGCATTTGAGGGCCAGTGATCCTAAATATTCTCGCAGGGAAACAAGTCCTATGGGATTGTCTTTGAACCTGACGGCAGAGAGAAAAATTGAAAAATCTGGTCATGACCAAATAAAAAACTTTACAAGGTGCATGAGGCTTAATACATTTTACCTTAAAATTTTCTGTATTAATGTTTATTGTATCGGAAGAATTTTCTTTCTAATTCTGTGATCATTTAATATATCCGCTGGGAAAGTATGAAGTCTCACAGCCATGAAGACAAAGCCACTGAATCCTCAGGGTTGTCTGACTACTTAGCAGTTGGAAGGTCAAAATATAGAAAGAGACTTGATAACATGAGAGATTCTATCTTGTCAGACCTGCATTTACCTTCAAATTTACTTATTTAAAACCCATTTCAAAAGGAGGCAGCTGACAAATTCGGTACTTTAACAATTGGTGAAGAAATTAAGGCAAAAGACAACTGGAAATAAAATAAGAAAATGAAGGGGCACCTGGGTGGCTCAGTCAGTTAAGTGTCCGGTTTTGGCCCAGGTCATGCTCTCACCGTTTGTGAGTTCAAGCCCTGCATTGTGCAGAGCCCACTTTGGATCCTCTGCAACCACCCCCCTCACATCCTCTCTCTCTCTGCCCCTTCCCTGCTCATGTGCTTGTTTCTCTCTCTCTCTCTCTCTCTCTCAAAAATAATAAAATTTTTCAATAATAATAAAATGAAGATGCAATATAAGTTATGATGATGTATATACATCATCATAGTATGCCATCCACATAGGGAATACTAGCTGTGGGATATACACATGGCTAATAACTGCAGCTTTAATCTGAACTTGGAAAATAGAATGTATCACAAGCTGATGACATAGCACATAGTCAAGGGAAATACACCTTTTTTCTAGTACCAAAGTTGCAGTTAAAAATTCTCTCTCAAGTTCCTCTTACTTCACTGTATAAATCCATCCAAATGTCTCTTACTGTGCTGTGGATAAAATCTGAACTCCTCTGGTTTTCAAAGCCCCTGAGGACCTGACCCTTGCTGGCCAATCAGGGTCCATTTGCTAAGTTCTCCACGTTCACTGTGCCTCAGGCACACAGGCCTTGGTTTTTCACCTTGTAGCTCATTTCCACCCCAGGGCCTTTGCACCTGCTGGCCCTCTACCCCAAACACCTTCGTCATCTTTCTATGGCTGGCCTCAGCTCAAATGTCACATCATCAGAGAAGCTATCCCCAGCCAGCCACCCCATCTATCCTGGTATCCATCTCATCAACCTACTCTAGCTTCTTTTTAATATTTACAACTCTCTGAAAATATTTCCATGTTTGCTGGCTTATTATGTATCTCCCCCACAAGAATGTAAACCACAGGAGAGCAGGACCTTTTCTATTTTATTTACTCCTCTTTTAGCCTGCAGAATAATGGCTGATATACAGCAGGTCCTCAATAAATATTTGGTACCTTAATTACCTTATAGCTGAAGTGGTGGAAGTTTTTAGGCTAACCATTTTTGGGGAATTACCTTGGGTTCCAAGAAATTCTGGGGTGGTAGTCTGAATTTTTTCCATAACTTTGTCTTCCTTTGCTGAACCAAAGCAAGTTTAATACTAATGATATAATAGAGTTGTTGTGACCTGCCAGTGATGAAATGGAAGTTGACTCAGTGAGGAAAAACGCTTGCATGGTATCCGGCTTCTTTGCAGATTAAGAACCAACCCCTGACGTCGAGTCTTTCAATTAAACTTTGACAGTTTCTTTGTC
Source organism: Suricata suricatta (assembly GCF_006229205.1). Classification (NCBI taxonomy): domain Eukaryota; kingdom Metazoa; phylum Chordata; class Mammalia; order Carnivora; family Herpestidae; genus Suricata; species Suricata suricatta. The sequence continues at coordinate 56,104,524 of NC_043702.1, forward strand.
TTTTGTTAGTGCTTTTCTTATTTCAGTTCCAATTCTTCTATTACATTTTCCCACTTCCTCTTGGGAATTTTATTCAAAGAGGCTAAGTAAGCCCACCGGTAGGGAGAGTTACATGGGAAGAACTAATTTTTCACCTAATGTGGCGACGTTATTTTTTCAAACTGGAGAGGTGCAGGCACAGGAGGACAGTCAGGGATGGTGACGGGAAAGAAGAAAATCATTACCAGAAATCCCATGTACCCGCACCTTCTGGCTCTTCTCTTCTTGTAATGAACAGAGATGTCTCTCTGGAACCCTTCCCAACTTTATCCTGGTTCTTATCCACATGTAATGCCAAGAGAGTGCATCAAAATCTTTTCAAGAGCTGCCAGGTTGTAAAACCTGGAACTAGCAGGTACACAGGGATCTGGGATGGGTCTCTGCCTCCAGGAAGGACCACACAGAGCCTGATTTATACAAATGATAGTTACCTATACTTTATAGCACCTAGGAAAGGACTTCCAGTAGCTGAGAATACACTCTAGTTCTCTGATTTTCTTTAAGGGGTGGTGTCCTAATTTTCTAACTGGATATTTTTTTCCTGTTCTTCAGATTCTGGAGGAAGCCGACCCCCAGTTTTGCCACCGGGGGGAAGATCCACATCTGCCAAACCTTTCTCACCCCCAAGTGGCCCCGGGAGATTTCCTGTGCCTTCCCCAGGCCACAGAAGTGGCCCCCCAGAGCCTCAGAGGACCCGAATGCCTCCCCCGAGGCCCGACGTGGGCGCAAAGCCCGATAGCGTTCCCCCTCCAGTACCTAATACGCCAAGACCCATTCAGTCAAGTCTGCACAACCGAGGGTCCCCACCCGTGCCTGGGGCCCCCAGGCAGCCCAGCCCTGGGCCAACTCCTCCCCCTTTCCCTGGAAACCGAGGTGCTGCTTTTGGAGGAGGCTCCGTGCGCCAGACACCCTCAGGCTCCTCCTCACCCTTCTCCAGCAGACCTCCCCTGCCCCCTACCCCCAGCAGGGCCTTGGATGACAAACCCCCTCCTCCGCCACCGCCAGTGGGCAACAGGCCCTCCCTCCACAGGGAAGGGGTCCCACCCCCACCCCCTCAGAACAGCAAGCCCCCAGTGCCTTCTACCCCGAGGCCTTCCTCCTCGTCACAGGCCCCACCGCCTCCGCCACCGCCGAGCAGACCTGGCCCTCCTCCCCTGCCTCCGGGTTCCAGCGGCGGTGATGAAACCCCAAGACTTCCGCAGCGAAATCTGTCCCTGACTTCTTCGTCTGCACCCCCCTTACCTTCACCAGGACGCTCGGGCCCTCTTCCTCCCCCGCCCAGCGAGAGACCCCCTCCTCCAGTGAGGGACCCACCAGGCAGATCAGGTAAGGCGACACCTGGGGGGAGTTGTCTTCTACAGCCCACCCTGCCCCCCAGTCACTAACCCTCATATAAGTGAGTGGAGTCCAACAGAAGCTTAAGTGAACTCTCGGGCCGCCTGCTCTGATCTTTAAGTGACACTTAACATGTGACACTTAATCCTGACCTCATGTAAACCTCTGAGGAAGGTGGTGGGGGGCTGGGAGGGGGGGCTGTTTATATCTGTCTGCATTTTAGAGATGAGGAGACTAACTTACAAAGTCAATGATCACAAGCTAGTTAATAAGAAGAGACTAGAACCTTCACCTTCTGTTCTGAAATGTGCTCACGGCTCTGCTGCCCCACCTTTCCTAAAGTGAATTTCAGCTGTCTTAATTGGGCAAATAAATTCCTACCTCCTGCAAGAGGGACCGATTATTCCAACAAGAAGGGCAGTTATTTAAGAGCTAATGAACTTTTCCTGTACCCCTCTCTCCGTCGGTCAAGCTTCCCTCTGCTCATGCTGTTTGGTAACATCTCTGGCACCTAAATCCCTTGGAGAATTGGATAACGGTATAGGCCTTTTGCTCATAGAAATGCTCCTAAGCGTAAACTCACAGTCTGCCAGCTATTTGGTGGATTGAAAGCCCCTCTGAAGCTCATCTGTGCCCCCCACCCCTCCCAGCACTGAGAAAGCTGGGTCTAAGGAAAGAACTTTGAGACACCATGAAATGAAATGAAATGAGGACCGACTAGAGCTTGTATGCTCTCCTAATTATAATAGGTGCTTTTTAGTTCACAGTGGCTGTTGACGGGTTCAGAACCATCTACATTTTAAATTTAACCTATATAGGGGGCATTTCTTCTTCTTCTTTTTTTTTTTTGTTTGTTTTTCTTAATGTATGTTTATTTTTGAGAGAGAAAGAGCGCGCATGCGAGTTGGGGAGGGGCAAAGAGAGAGGGAAACACAGAATCCGAAGCAGGATCCCAGCTCCACGCGGTCAGCACAGAGATGGCGGGGCCTTTTTTCTTTAGAAGAAGCTAACTTTTTGCCCTGTGGCTTCAAGAACCTAATAAGCACTCTTTAACCAGTAGCGCAAACGTGCCCATGTTCTAGCATCACCTGAGCAGCTTTAAAACGTGGCTGCCTGGGTCCTCTCCCCAGAGTCTCTGGTTTCACTGGTCTGGATGACAAACGGAGCATCAAGATATCCGGAGGCTGCCCAGGGATTGTAATGTGCTGCAAAGTCTGAACACTACTGGAAACCACTCTGCCACAGAGTAGGCTACAAATCTGAAAGCTACTAGTAATCCCTTCAGCCCAATCCCTGCACATCAGGGCATCTCATTAAGTATTCTTCAAAGAACAAATGAGAACAGGTAGTCTGATGAATGAAGTGCAATGTTTTCTTCTTAGCCAACCGCGATGGGTGTCCCCCAGAGTGACTGAGGAGCTGTTTGCATGACTCTACCAAACAGACCTATCAACAGACTCAGCCTTCCCTTAAATAGGATAGGCGTGGCCTAGCGCTGTAACATTATTTCTTTTTTTTTAATGTTCACTTATTTTTGAGAGAGAGAAAGAGAGCACGAGCAGGGGAGGGGCAGAGAGGGAGGAAGACAGAGAATCCCAAGTAGGCTCCACACAGTCAACACAGAGCCCCAGGCAGGGCTCAGACTCAACCATGGTGAATCATGACCTGAGCCGAAATCAAGAGTCGGATGCTTAACCAACTGAGCCACCCAAGTGCCCCTTTTTCTTATTTCTTTTGATTACCTAAGTCACGCCTGTTTATTATGGAAAATACAGAAAAATATAAAGAAGACAAAAATGATCTATAATCCTGCCACCAACACCACCCAGAAATAACCATCCATAACATTTTTATTATCTTTTCAGTCTTTTTTTTACTTTTTAAAAAATGTTTATTTTTTGAGAGACACAGAAGCAGAGTATGAGAGAGAGAGGGAATCACAGACCGTGAAGCAGGCTGCAGGCTCTGAGCTGTCAGCACAGAGCCCCAGGTAGGGCTTGAACTCAAGAACCACGAGATCATCACTTGAGCCAAAGTCAGACCCTTAACCGACTGAGCCACCCATGTGCCCCTTTTCAGTCTTTTTAAAATTTATGTTTTGTGGGGTGCCTCACTGGCTCAGTCAATGGAGCATGAGACTCCTGAACTTAGGGTCCTGAGTTCAAGCCCTATGTTGGGCATAGAGCTAACTACAACAAAAAAGGAAGAAAGAAAAAGTAAATAAAATGTGCATGCATATTTATATATATGCATATATATGTGCACAAAATCTGTATCACATTATGCATACTAATTGGTAGTTGGTTTTTTTATTTAACAATCTCATTACCATTTTCTGATGTGATTAACTCTTCTTCTATAGCCCAACTTCTAATGACTGCCTAATAATGGCCTACAAATGTACCTTTATTTATTTAATCATATGGACCATCTCTAGATTTTTGCTGTTGCAGATATTTTGGGGAACACATTCTTGTAGCAAAATATTTTTGCACGTTTCTATGTGTTTCCTTTGGATTAAATCCTTGAAATGCAGTATTTTGGTCAGTGTGTATTCAGGACAAATATAGATTTCATAGGTTTTGCCAAATTGACCTCTATAAAAGTCTTACCAACTTACCTTGCCACAAGAATCCTATGCGAGGTCACCCAGGGCCATCTGTATTTTGAGAGGTGGGCTGGCTTTAGAATTTGACATATTTGGAGCCAAATCCTGACTCTTGCACTCATTAGCCTCCTGACTTGAGCTTTATAGCCTTCCAACATGAGAGGCCTCATCTGCTGTCCCCACACCTCTCAGGGTCCTAGGACTTAAATGAGACAAGTATGTGTAGTGGCATGTAGTACCATTCAATAAATGGTAGTTTATTATTATTAGGAATTGAAGTCTGTTTTCTGTTATGCATTCCTAGGTTTGGAGCAGGGAGCCTAGGAGGTTGGAGAGTTAAGACATGAACATTTGTTAAAAGAGAGAGAGAGAGAGAGAGATAACAAGTCCATCAAGTTACACAGCACCGGACCCCATAATATTGGAAGTCTAGTTTGCATTTAGTGACAGTTATATAGTGACAGTACCAGTGACATTAACCCACAGCATGTGAGACACTCACCCCCAGTAAATCATCTCCTCCTGACTGGGACTCCGGGAGGTGCAAACAGATGAAGCAATAAATAAACTTTACGGCGAAAGCACTGATGACTCCTTGCGAGGCCGGCCAGGGCTGGACATGCCTCTCACCCCCATCAGGAGTTTGGTCAAGACTTCCAGGCAGGGAAGCGGGCAGTGGGTGTGTTGTTTGGTTTAAGGCCCTCCGGTTGGATTCTGAATCTGTAGTTAATAAGAGGTTTTTATATTTATGGAGCTAGAACATGTACTTACATAAAATGCCAGCATCTTGCAAGCGAAACACGAAGCACGCTGCTGAAGAACAGGAATAATTACTAAGGCCGTTTTGATTTGCATCGGAATGCTCAAATTCCTTTTATTTTTTTTTTTAATTTACTCATAACCCAAATAGCCTCGGAATTTAGAAGATAGGACAAGCAAGATAGGCTTCTTTTGTATTATCAAAAAGGAGAATGTTACTTTATTTTTAGGAACTTAAAGTTTTCAGATTCTACTATACCACTGATTTTTTTTTAATGGTTTCAAATACTTAAAGAGTACTTTTTACTTGCTTTTTGGCTACTTATTTCTGGCAAGAGTGCTGTGAGATGACTGTCTGGTGCTCTTAGGTATATAGAAATTTAGTTGCCTGTTGTAACCAGCTTGCTCAGGGTCAGGGCTCTGCATAGCTACGCACGGGGACTAGCTGTTTGTTGCTCTGTTAATCTGCCTCCCTGAACAGGAAGAACCGGGAAGGAACTCCTGCCATTCTCAGGGGGACTGGTATTTGGTTTCCTGATGCCACTTCTGCCTGGAAACAGATTGTGTGCATCATAGAAACATGCTTGTGTAATTAGCAATCCTAGTGTGCATTTAAAGAATCTAGTCCCTCTGAAGACCTAAAATAACTTCATAACTATCTTACTCTTTTTGTAATTCTTTTATAAGTGGCATTTATTTCATGATTGTCACAATACTGAGTTTAGTAGCTATTTAAAAGGATTATAGGGGCACCTGGGTGGCTCAGTCGGTTAAGCATCCATCTTCGGCTCAGGTCATGATCTCACAATTTGTGGGTTCGAGTCCTGGGTTGGGCTCTGTGCTGACAGCTCAGAGCCTGGAGCCTGTCTTCAGATTCTGTGTGTGTGTCTCTCTCTCTCTCTGACCCTCCCCTGCTCATGCTGTCTCTGTCTCTCAAAAATAAAAGAAAATTTTAAAAAATTTTTTAATTAATAAAAGGATTATAAAATGATTTTTAAAGTGTACAGTTGTCAGTATACACAGATTATCAGCTGTTCTCAACCTAACTGTATCACCTCCAATCTCAGTACTCTCTCAAAGTCAAAAGAGCCTTTTAACTATCAATACACACTCTCTACACATATGTGTATATGTAAGTGCAGTTCTGTTTATATGTGCTTACTCCTTGCTTGGCTAAATCTCCTAGAAAGTCTCCACCATTTCTCCATAAGCTCCAACTACAGGGCATGTATCCAGCAGGTGTTCAATATTTGCACATTGATGGTGACATATTAGTAGGGTAGGAGGTAAGTTCTTGCACTAACTGTTGTCCCATTTTTTGTTCCAGGCCCTCTCCCGCCACCCCCTCCAATAAGCAGAAATGGCAGCACACCTCGGGCCCTGCCTGCCACCCCCCAGTTGCCGTCCAGGAGTGGACTGGATGGTACCAGGAGTGGGCCTAGGCCTCCCCTCCCTCCCGACAGGCCTGGTGCTGGGGTACCTCCCCCTCCTCCACCATCAACATCAATTAGAAATGGCTTCCAGGACTCTTCAGGCGAAGGTGAGGTGGGGTCCTAGCTCCTTGGAAACATTTTCAGCCTATAGGGCATCAGTTGAATGGAAAAGTGTGTGGGTTTGCATGAACATTTCTTGTTTCTATGAGCCTCATTCTTGTCACACTGCACTGCTTTGATCTAAGTAACCATTAGAGACCACCATAATTTCAAATTAAAAATAGTAATCCTCCCTTCTCCACTTTTCAAAAAGGCAGCTCATTTTTCTATCTCATTGTTTAAGTCTCATTTGGTTAATTTTCTAGAAGATTCCAGGACTCTGAAAAAAAACACTTTTTTTGTAGTTTACCTTTTTATTACCTACCTTACGTACCTTTCTCAACAGTTGGCTGGCTGTAGGCAAGAGGCCCCGTGGTTCACAGGTCTTAAGCCAATTTCCACTGCCTTTCTTATGAGAGGCTCCCAGTTGCTTCTTTGCCCACTGGTGGGAAGAAAAGGATCTTGAATGTTAGCCCCCCAGCTCCTGAGAGGGACTGGCTGGGTCCTAATCACTCTAGTTAAAGTCACTTGGATTTATCTGTCTCTGCTTAGTATTTCATTGACGTGCTAATCAGTGACTTTTGTAGCATTTCGAGCTTTAACCTTCTAGGCATAAAACTGGAAGCAATCTCTGCAGTTTTCTCTCTTCTTTCATTGCATACGTCTTTATAGCAGATTGTTACTGAAGATACTGTTTGTTTCTCTCTCTCTCAGATGAGTGGGAAAGCAGGTTCTTCTTCCATCCGATTTCTGATTTGCCACCTCCAGAGCCATATGTACCAACGGCCAAAACTTATCCCAGTAAACTGGCGAGACATGAAACCCGGAGTGAGTATTTCTGCAAGGACTTTGGCGGCCTCGGACTTGAATGTCCTGGGTTATATACAACTCAGGGCTGTGTAGGAAATCCAGGCCTCTTGCCTAGTGTGAGGCAGAAAACCCCATGCGGAGCTGTCTAAATTATGGTAAACTCCTCTTCCACAAGTGATAGGGGAAATGGAGCTATCCAGAATGCATATGAGAAATGATGATTTTAATGTATCATTACAAACTCAAAATAACTGGTTTGCTAATAGGTTAAATTTTATTGCTTTGCTTGTCTGGACAGCCTTCCCCATTTTTATTTTCCTAAGACAGCACAAATCCAGCCATCTTCTATTTCTGCTCGTTTTGAAACTAGTCAAATGTCTTAATAATTATAACAAAAACTCACTGTAACTGCTTTGATATTTTAAATATATTGTGATTAGGAGTACCTGGCTGGCTTAGTCAGTAGAGCATTTGACTCTCTTGATCTCAGAGTCGTGAGTTCAAGATTACTTAAAAAAATAATAAGAGAGTGGGGCACTGGGGTGACTCAGTCTGTTAAGCGTCTTGATTTCGACTCAGGTCATGATCTTGCAGTTCATGGGTCCAAGCCCTGCACCAGGTTCTGTGCTGACAGTGTGTGGAGCCTGCTTGGGGATTCTCCCTCTTCCTCTCTCTCTGCCCCTCCCCTGCTTGCTCGCCCACTCTCTTTTTCTGTCTCTTCCTCAAAATATAAATTTTAAAAAATTAAATAAATAAAAATAATAAAGGGCACCTAGCTGGCTCAGTTGGTGGAGCATACCCTTGGTCTCGGGGTTGTGAGATCGAGCCCTACCTTTGGTGTACAGATTACTAAAAAAAGAAAAGTAACAGAATCATCCCCCTTCCCCTAGGTTTTTAATTTAAGAGCTGAACACATTCCCTTCCCTACCCTCCTCTCTTTAAGACTGAACGCAGCCTGAGGGCTGGAACTATCCTGCATCTTCCTCAAGTGGCACAGACATATAGTAGGCATTTCAAAATATTTCTTAAATTGATGAAGTAACGTCCACTGCCCCCAAAAATATTTTTGCAGATTTGCTTTAACTATTCCTAGTATTCTGTGTGTTGAATGGATTATCTCTGGATTGTCTAACTAAACTCAAGTGGTTTTATTCTGCTCCTGTAGCTGCCTTGGCCTCTAGGTAGGGCACTGGCCTGCAGGGCACCAGGCGGCCCTGAACCACCTCACTGCAGCTTTGCGCGAGGCCAGCCCTCATTTTGCTAGCCGCCTGTAGTATGTCAGCTGACGGTCAGGGCTCGGTGACAGATGACTGGTTCCATCTAGATGAGTCTTTGCTCGGGTATGAGCCCAAGAAAAGATGCAGTTGGGATGGCAGAAGGAAGGAGCAAGGTATTGGGGTGCCAGTGTCTTCCTCCGACCCCTCCCCTTGCTCATAGGTTTGGTTCTATCCCAGAAATCCTTGCTGAGATGCTCCTGAAGAACCTGTGAGGGCCAGCCCACCCTGAGCGTCCCCAGCGCGGTGGCCGCAGCAGGCGTGTGCTGCTGCTACATCTGCTCACAGCATCACTGCACTGGGCTCCATGCCTGACACCTGTTAGGTCCTCGGGAAAATGTACATGGGATAAATGAATTTTTTAAATTGTGAATGGATTTTAAACCTGGTCCAGCCCATGAATATGCATAGTTTTTAAAAGAACACTATCAACAGAGTGGAAAGGCAACCCACAAAATGGGATAAAATATTTGCAAATCATGTATCTGATAAAACATTAATATCCAGAATATATAAAGAAGTCCTACAATTCAATAACAACAAAAACCCAATATTTAAAATGGGTTGAATACTTGCATAGACATTTCTCTGAGGAAGATATCCATATTGCCAAAAAAAAAACATGAAAAGATGCTCAGAATCACTGATCATTAGGGAAATGCAAATAAAACTACAATGACATATACAACTTCACACTTTATAGGATAGTTACTATCAAAAAAGCATTGTTGGGGCACCTGGGTGACTCAGTCAGTTACACATTTGACTCTTTCGGCTCACTCATGATCTTACAGTTTGTGAGTCTGACTCTCTCTCCTTTTCTCTCTGCCCTTCCTCTGCTGACACACTCATGCACTCTCTTTCTTTCTCAAACTTTTTATAAAAAGCATTGTTTAGAAATTAGAAGATACCTAAATGCCAACAAAAGGGGATTGACTAGATAAGATAGTATACTGTATAATAAAACAATGTGTCATTAATAATTATATGTATAAACAGTAATGACTCTGAAAAAGGTTCAGACCAACTATATATAATCCTATTTGGGAAGAAAAAAGGGAACAATTTATATATAGAAAATAAATAGAAAATATTTATATAATGTTATTGGTTATCTCTGAGTGGTACAGGCATGGTGAGATTTTGTTTTGTTTTTGTTCATCCATATTTTCTGAATCTGTCATAAACACAAACTATGTGGTAAGAAGACAGATACGTTTTAAATTTTTTCTTGGGGTTCCTGGGTGGCTCGGGAGAGCATCCAACTTTGGCTCAGGTCATGATCTCAGTTTGTGGATTTGAGCCCCACATCAGAGTTTGCACTGACAGCACAGAACCTGCTTAAGATTCTCTCTCCTTCTCTTTCTTCCCCTCCACTGCGCGCTCTCTCTCTCAATAAATAAATTTTAATTTTTTTAATTTTTAAATTTTTTGAGAGAGAGAGAGAGCACACAAGCATAAACGAGCAGAGAGAGGGAGACAGAATCTGAAGCAGGCTCCAGACTCTGTGCTGTCGGCACAGAACCTGATGTGGGGCTCAAACTCAAGAACTGCGAGATCATGACCTGAGCTGAAGTTGGCCACTTAACAGACTGAGCCATTCAGGTGCCCCTTAAAATTTTTTTTAATGTTTATTTGTTTTTGAGAGAGAGCACAAGGTGGGGTGGGGAGGGGCAGAGAGAGAGAGAGACATAGAATCTGAAGCAGGTTCCAGGCTCTGAGCCATCAGCCCAGAGCCCAATGCAGGGCTTGAACCCATGAACAGTGAGATCATGACCTGAGCTGAAGTCTGATGCTAAACCAACTGAGACACCCAAGTACCCCTAAATAAATAACTTTTTAAAAAACTATTTAAAATTCTTTTTCTTAATTTCTCAAGTACTCAGTAGCCAGTGGTGGGTCATCTGTCTCTAGCAATGTTCATTCAGATCCTCATTTGCTTCTTCCCTCACTTCTTCTCATCCACATATGCCAGTTATTTACAGCCTTGGTCATAGAGGATGAGGTAGTGGGTATTTTTGCAACCGTCCTTCAGTTTATACAGTGAGATCATAAACTTTCTAACCAAAATTTATATTTTGTCTGTGTTTTCATCAAGGTGGATCCAACCGAAAGGAAAGGGGTGCCCCGCCACTCCCTCCTAACGCCAGGTGATCTTTGCCTGCTCTTCTCCATCTGAGCCCAAGAGCTACTTCTGATGTTACTATCCGAGGGCTGCCAGCCTTCTCCCCTTGTCTTCCCTTGGCCCCTTCATAGTGGCAATAGGGAGGAAGGGAGGTTGACGTGGGAATATGTGTGTGTGGGGGGTGGGAATGCAGGAAAGAAACGCACCTGGCTTTTTATATTGTGTATATTCTCAAAACTATTGCTTGCTTCAGCTACAGCCCACCAGTGTTGGTTGCTTAGGGGTCAGTAGGCTTTTGCGGCAAGGTGGCAGAGATGAGTTGTGTCTTCGCTTTCAACCAACTAAATTCAAACCTTCACTGCGTATTTGCTGCAGACTGTAATATTAAATCCCTGAGAGCTATTTGCTTCCATGCCTTTTTGGCATGCTTGGCTCTCCGACTCTATGCACCACAGACCGCTGAAGCAAGTTGCTGCATCAGGGCTCATGAAACATTTTTCGGTTATAGGATGTCCAATCTTTGGCGGTCTGAGATAAGCCCTAGGATAGAGCTGGCCAGTGGACATACGATGTGAGCCACATATGCAGTTTTTTTAAATTTCTAGTAGCTACATTAAAAAAGGAAAATAGGTGAAATTCATTTTAGTATATTTTATTTAACCCTAATATACAAAATATTCTCATTTCAGGCTGCAATTAGTATAACAATTATTGATGAGATGTTCTACATTCTGTTTTGGTACTAAGTCTTCAGAATCCAGGTGTATTTTACATTGAGAGCACATCTCCTTTCAGACTAGTCACGTCCCAAGTGCTCAGCCACATGTGGCCGGCAGCTACCATATTGGACAGCACAGGCCTCAAAGATAGAGGATGGTGCAAAAACCTCTTGTTTCAGGGGAAAAAAAAAAAAGCAAGATAAGCTTTAGCAATTCAAAAAGTAACTAAACTGAAGTTAGGACCTAACACCTCTGTGGCAGACAACTTGATATTAGATTTTGCTCCCTTATTTCCCCTCCTCCCTTAATATCTGTACACAAGCACTGCTTCACAATGCCAAGGTCAGAAGTTGATCTAACAGGGTGTACAGTCATGTGGACAAAAGCCATGGGAAAGAAACCGAAAGCCAGCCAGGCTTCGGGGCTCGGTGCTGGCTGCCTTGAGGTCACCTGGCAGTTGGATTCCTGCCTTGCACTTCATTTCCTCCCCCTCTGTCTAGCTTGCACATCGGGGTGGGGAGGCTCGGAGGCTCCATGGTTGTGCAGAAAAGTTAGGAAAAAGTGGCAAATTGGATATGTGGAGGAAGGAAGCGGGTTTGAGGTGATGGGCAAAACTCTAAAAATCTAAATCTGATTGGTGTTGATGGGGTTGGGAGAGATTGCTACTTACAAATTGAAGAGAATTTGTCTTGACTCTGTCAGGGGAATCACTTGCCTTGGATCTATGCAAATAAAGCTCCGTGGAAGGGCTGTAGGGATGAGCCAGCCTTGCCCCTTTTTTGTATGATTCTGTTTACAAAACTTTACTGGGACTTTTAAATCTAGCTATAGATGGGGGGTGGGGGTGGGGAGGAAGTATTTCCATTTAGATGTTTTGTATGGTTGATTATGTTTAAAATTTCCATTACTTATTTTTTAAAAGCACGTGGCCACATATGTATATGTATCCCTAAACTTTGTATCCTGGTTTCAGCGCACTGTTCATGTATTCCTGGGAGATGTTCACACAAAATCAATCCAAAGAAAAATTTGAAAGAAGTATTCCTATTTATAGAATAAATATTTCATTTATATAAAAGCAAAAGAACTTAGAGTTCTAATAAATGGGATATCTAATAAATTATGAAGTTGCCCATTTGAATATATTGTATTTTTGTAACTTTCCTTGCCAAAGTCCTGGGCTTAGAACATTAGAGAGCTTGGTTTTTCCACCTCTCCTCTACCATTCATCTGTCTTCCATACAGTCATTTGGGGCCCTTTACCCAAAGAGAATTAAGAAACATAAAGGTATAACAAGCTTGGCAAAGTATTTCCGAGAAAGCTTTTTTTTAGGTAATAGAGCAGCATCATTTTATTTTGGATTCTTTGATCAGATATCAACAGATGATACAAATCCTTATGATAAAGCCTCATGACCCAGTTTAGAGAAGATGGAACCTGGCCTTAACAGCAAATATGACAGAAAAGTCTGATCCAAAGGATTTTGGATCTGAATTTTATAAAAGGCAGTAAGAATCGCCAGTGTCCGTGTACATCCCAACTTTTAGGTGCCCTCATACAGTCTGAAATGGAGTCATAGCTCAGAGTTCCTCTTCATCCAGGACAGAGAAGTTTTAGGTCTTTTTTAAGTAAATGTTTCATTAATACACCTATACCCTTTCTTTGAAAGTTGGCAACCTAATTGCAGCCCAGACTGAAAAATTTCTATGCTAAAATCTTCAACTATGGCAAATCACAAAAATGAATATTTTCTTCCCTGAAATCAGGGCTCACTTTTGGGTTTTTTTCCATATTTCCAGATAAATGTATTCAAGATGCAATACAGTATTTTAACATGCACATATCATTTTATATTGAAATGTATTACAGTATTAAAATTCAGTGTTCCATATTTATTTCACTATGCATTTTATTTAGCAGAAGCCGAGAAAAATGTTTAATCCAATGGTGCCTTACTTTGTGATTTGAAAGAAATCGACTTTTTATGTCTAAGTAGCAGATTATTTGCATATTTGTAAAAACTGTTAGACCTTTATATTTTAACTTGTAATACCAATTTTGTTATTTTAGTAGCAAAAATGGGATGATTGTTAAAGTGCCCAAAATATTTTGGCATGAAATTAATTTTTCCCTGTTTATAGTCAGGGACAGTAAAGGAAAAAAACGTTTTTCATACCACTGCATTATGTAAACGTGCACACTTTGGTATCGATGTCATCAAGACAGTTTAAATGGTGGGGTAGAGTCTACCCTAGACATCTGTGTCTTTGTAAGTTAGCCAAAAAATAAATAAAAGCAGAATGATAAGAGTGTCAACTGGTGGTTTTTATTTAAGTATTGTCTATGTGAATACAAATGAAAAAGCAAGTGTCTGTTTTCTGTTTTACACTCTGGTAAAGAAAGACGAACTCAAGAAAAGAAGAGAAGAGAAAAGAAGAAAAGGGAAGGAGGAGGCAGTGGTGGCAGTTCGTGGTGTGTGTACCTCACATCTACTTTCCAACCCCTTGTTTGTTGGTTCTGAGACCATAGCCAAAGTCTGCCGTTCCCTTGAAGCAGATGCTGTAGGACTGACTGCGGTACAGATGGACGGTGGGAACAATAGGCGAGGAACCCCAAAGGCTAGCATTGACACTGAGAAATACAGGAAAGGCCAGTGGGAATTTAGGGGGCCCGATCATTTTTTTAATTATTTGCACACATCTTAATGCAGTATAGTGGTTAAGAGGTTAGGAAGACCTACCTCCATCTCTTACATGCCAGTTAGGAACTTTTCTCAGCTTCTGTTTCCTTATCTACAAGGTAAGGAATATCTTACAGGATTAATAAGTGCATTAAATGAGATAATACACTCAGTACTTGGTCTGACTTATTCTGGCACTCAGTAAATGATAGCCAGGTAGCCACTCATAGTAAAAGTAGGAAACCAATATTTATATATAATGATCCCAAGTTAACTGGAGCTAAATTGACCGAAAGGGGATTTCCTAATACACCTGTAGAGGGAAGAGGCAGCAGCAGGCAGACTGTCCGTACCAGAAATGCAGAGCAGCCTCCAGACAAAGGACACCCCACATGGTGTCCCTTCTACCTTGCAGGCCTGCAAAATGAAAATTCATGCTGCTTTCGTCGTCAAGAAAATTATTAGATTCTATTTGGAAGTAAGACCTGGAAAGAACCTTCTACAAAGGGCAGCCTCAGAATATGATCCACGAGTGGCACACTTTAGAGAGTAAGAGGGAGTGCTAATGATTGTTGGTTTGGTGCAAACCGCTACAAACTGGGACTGCCCTGGCAAACTGGGCTGTGTCCCATCCTCTGGTCTCACAGATGAGTCTCTGCTTCATGTATCTTTCACATCTGCTGGGAAAAAAAGACCAAATGGCAAGTTACAGGTCAGAGAACAAGCCCAGGACACACCAACTTGGATCCGAATCCTAGCTCTGCCACTTGCTTCCTCTAAGGCCAATGACAAGGTTACTTAAGCCCCTGAGTTCTAGTTTCCTCAACTGCAAAATGGTTACAGGGCTTAAATATACAGAACATCGGGCAAAATAACCGGCACATGTCAGGCACTCAGCAAAAGTCAGTTACATTCGATATTTTAATCCCTTTGCCATCAGACCAAGGCCATGTTCAGGAAGGAATTTTCAGTGCATTCAGAAGAGTCTGATAAACTTTGCTGTGCCTGTGTGGCAATCAGTTGAATGTCTGATTCTTAATTTTGGCTCAGGTCATGATCTCTTATTTTGTGAAATTGAGCCTCACGTGAGGCACTGTGCTGACAGTTTGGAGCCTGCTTGGGGTTCTCTTTCTCCCTCTCTCTCTGCACCCCCCCTTCTCTGTCTCAAAATAAACATTAAAAAAAAAAAGATTCTAATACAATTTAATTACAACACTCAGGAATAAAAATTGCTTTCAAAACAAGCCTCATTTGTTCAAACTGGAATCATGCATTTGGTTCGTTCAGCCATTTGATACATTTTTATTGAGCAGTTATGGTGCGCCAGCCTCACCACAATCAAACCAGTGTCCCCACTCTATGAGCGGAATGATCCTGGAGTGGCAATTACCCCTGCTCCACCAGTCACAGGGGCCAAAGTGACAGCTTTCTAGTAAGAGAAAGTGAATACTTTATAATTCCCCTTCCTTAAGGGATTAGTTGGTTTCTTTTCTCCTTTCATGGGTGCATTAAATTTATTATTATTTTTTTTTATTTTAGAGAGAGAGTGGGATGGGGCAGAGGTATTGGGGAGAGAGAGAGAATCTTAAGCAAGCCCCACACTCAGCATGGAGCCCAAAGCAGGGCTCTATCCCACAATCCTGGGATCATGACCTGAGCCCAGATCATGGCTTGGATGCTCAACTGACTGGGTTGAGCCACCCAGGTGCCCCAAACTAAATTGATTTAAAAAAAATTTTTAAACCTACAGGAAAACTGGGGGAAGGGGGGATGGGGGGGCAGAAGGGAAGTTTTTAGAAAAACTTTTGATGGCCTATAAAAATGTCTTTTTGCTTAATTTTTTTGAGAGAGAGAGAGGGTGCAAGTGAGTGAGGGGCAGAGAGAGGGAGGGAGAGAGGGAATCCCACAAGGGACAGAGAGAGATAGAGAAGTCTGGCTCACCAGAAGTGGGGAAAGAGCTCACCTGATGTGGGATGTGGGACTCGAACTCATGAACTGTGACATCATGACCTGAGCCAGTTAGATGCTTAACCAACTGAGCCTCTCAGGCATCCTCCTCTTTTTTTTTTTTTTTTTTTAATTTCTAAAGGATTCCTCCAGTTCCCTGATTCCAATTAACTGAAAACTTCCTGGACACATCATCTAGAGTGGCCCCTTCTCTGCTGTCTTCCCCACAGCCTGGCTTCCCTGCACTCAGCATCTGGTCCTTCGTGTCTGTCTCTGGAGCTGTAGTTAAGATGCAGGATTCCCCCACTACCCGAAAGCAGAGCACTCCTATGAAAACTTTCCTCAGCCTAAATGGCATAAAGCAAAGAAACAATCACCATTAACTTAACATGGAAAAATTTTTGAGCACTCTCAGACCCAGAAAAAGAACCTCTCTTAGGCTTCTCTGGTACCTTAGGACACATCTTGTTAATGGATGTGCAAGATAAACTGAGATAAAGCACAGATGCCCAGAGACACCGGTTCTAAGCTCAGGGCTTAGTGCTGAGATGCCGAGTGTAGCTTCCAGGGAAGGAGCCTGGCGGTGCCACTCTCACAGCTTTGCTTCTACAACGGCTTGCTGCAAAACAAACACAACACTATTTTCACTTTTTGCCTTTTATCCAAAAAGCAAAAATCCTCTTCAGATTTCTTTCAGTTAGCAAAAAGACCTACTAATGTAGGTCTTCCATAAAAGTGAAGTAGCCTAATACAAACTTTCAAAAAATCAGAAGATAACTGTACATGTTTCTCTTCCTGGTAAATATTTGGAAATGTCCCGTCCATCAGCATTCTACCACGAATTTCTTAGTCTTACAATTCTGCTTCTAATATTATGGAGGCACATTTACAGGGAGCTAATGAAGCTCCACCTTTGGGACCTCCAATTTGCAAGGATCCCTTCTAATAAGGACTCATTTTTACATCTAATGTTTTATTCATGAGTTTGTACTAATTTTCTTAATATAGTAGCCTAAATTGTCTCAAGCTCAGGTCCTTGCCTCATTGCCCTTCCCAGCTTCTGATACAGAAATCAACCAATGTGGGTCTCTTACAAGTTTTCTTAAGCCACCAACTTTCTGTAAGAGTGACAGAAGGATCCCAGACAAATAGAAGACAGCAAAAGTGGGTGCTCTTTGTATGCCCAGAGTGGCCAGGAGATATTTCTAAAATAATTCAATCACTGTCCCACACATTGCATTAGAGTCGCTTCAAGGCCCCACAATGTGACCCATCTAGGTAACACATTTGACTTCTGAGGGGTCTGGGAGACAAGTCTGGATGCTCTTAAATGCCGAGCTCAGATTTAGCTTAAATTTTGCCCAGGAAGATGCCTGGCAGAACAGCTGGTATAGCCATCATGGACTCAACATAAATGTGTTTTAGTCATGAGGAACTCCCACCCTTTTCCTGTTTTCTGTCTCCAAGCAATTTAGTGAGTTAAAGGTCAGCTGTCAAAATGCTATCTATTTAAGATAAGTACCTGAAGCAAACAGCATCAGATAACTGGGAAACCCTAATGCTTTATGGAGCTGTTGTATTCCAAAGATCCACTTTTACATGTGTACTCATTCAAACAGAAAACACTGAATGAATAACTATGACTTATTAGGCTATGGAATACGAAGATACATATTATACAATAGGAAGCGCTAGTCCTAGAATCAAGGGTCTACATTCTAGACCTAACAAGAACTTTAGCCAGGAGGCACAAACCCACTCTACCACTGGTTCTAGAGAAATACTCCTCACCACCAACACAAGGCTGGCTGGCTGTGTGCATGAAAGGGATATTCCTTCCCCCTTGGTGCTGCCTGCTTAGACTTACTCTTAGAGCAAAGGCATGGATAGGTCCCAAATGGGGCCACCATAGAAAATGGAAAAATATATCTAATATAGAAGTGTAAACACAAGACCCGTTGCCTAACTTACTCATCTAGATGACAACATATATTTTCCCTTTAAAATAACTACCGCCAGTTATTGATCATCTACTATGTACCAAAAATTATGCTAAGGTCTTTGGAAATATTGCACGTTATTGTTAATCATTGTGGCTTAACACATGGAGAAATTGAGGCCTGAATTGATGATTCAAGCCACTTGCCTTGAATGGATCCTGAATTCAAACTCAAGGTTGAATAAAAATAAATTTGAATGGGAAGTCATAATATTGTCTACTTTCCATATGCCAGTTTAAAAAAATACTGACATATCATAAAAGCAAGGACATTTTAATAAACTAAACTCTTAGAATAAAAGATAGTAGTCTCAACTGAATAAACATAGCTTCATGGAAAACTTAGTACAGTGCCTTTATTTTCCTCACTGGGCTATGGACTGGCTCTAGCCCCAGACCCACCATTTACCAGCTGGAGCACATTGCCTCTTGGAAGTGATCTAATTTCTTCTGGTTCTTTGCTTCTTTACAGTTTGAGGAGTGGCCATAACCGTATTCTGACACTTTCAAAAGGATGTACCTGTACTTGTCAGCTCATCTGGCCAGACACTTGTTACCTTGTAAGGTGATCTCAGGAGAGCCACTAACATCATCTCATTAAACACAGATTTCTGAAAGTCCCAAATTGCAATGTGAAAAGTGTATCTCCCTTTCTTTCTACTGTTCAATATCCGTGGAGTATTTCTTCCATTCATATTATAAACTTTTAGTATTGAATTTATTTTTCACTCTCCTTGAACTTGGAAAAGTCATGCGCTTCTTTTAAATTCCAAATCATAGAATCTGCTTTCCTCTAACGGCCGGAAGTAAACTTTGTGTTCTTTGCCTCATACAACCCAGCACTCATTCACAGGGGAAATAAAGTTAAAGCAAAAGACAGTCATGTTCAAAAGAAGCAAAATAAGTGGTTCTAGAATTCCAAAGCATTTTCACATGCAGTCCCTCACATTTACCCCCGGCAGCCCTGTGAAGGAGGAAGAGACGGATGTCCCATGTTACAGATGCAGGGCTGAGACACTGAGGGAGGAAGTAACCTCAAGGTCTTGCCTCTGGTGGGTGAAGGGGGCCGAGACTACTTCAGTCACAGTCTTCAAACTGCATTTTTGCTTTATTGTCTTCATTCATCTGACAAACATTATTGAGCAGTAATGAGAAGGCATGGGGTGAATCCAGTTGAAGATACGAAGGTCAGGACCACCTAAATCCCATGTTTCAGGAAGCTTACAGTCCTTTGGGGGGTGAGGCAGGTACACAAATAACTGTATTTCTTTTTCTTTTTCACAAATAACTTTATAACAAGGCAGAATACATGACCTACTCAAAAGTTTGAAGTAATGCATCTCTAGGACCCAAAGAAGGTACAACTCTTAGGTACTGGCTGAGCCTTACTGCCTCACACTCACATGTGTTTTCCTCATCTTTTTTCTTTTTCTTTTTTTAATGTTTATTTATTTTTGAGAGACAGAGGACCAGCAGGGGAGGGGCAGAGAGATAGAGAGAGACACACACACACAGAACCTGAAGCAGGCTCCAGGCTCTGAGCCGTCAGCACAGAGCCCAGTACGGGGCTCGAACTCATGAACAGTGAGATCATGACCTGAACTGAAGTGGCACGCTTAAGCACTGAGTCACCCACGCACCCCCCCCCCCATCTTTCTGAGTTAGAGCTGCAGTGTTTCTCAAAATGGACGTTGTGGACCACTTAAGCACTTAAGGAGTGCTTGTTAAATACAGGTTCCTGGGCTCCACCTCAGACCTACCCGAATAAACATCTCCTGGAACCCAGGAAAAATTTTTTACTATGACTCATTTCACATATTTGCCTATCATCCTTGAACAGGGACCATGCCAGTCTTCTCTGTATCACTCAAATTTCAGTACCTGTACTGCTGAACCAAGAATGAGAATTTTTTTTTAACAGGGTTCAAGGTCATTCTGATGCACATTCCAGATTCAGAATCTCTTTTCTAAGGGGGCTGCCTACACTGCTGCTGGGATCACAGCCTCTAGTGCTGCAATGGTTCACTGCAGCCAATGGAAACAGAACCTGCTAGAAGAGTGGTTTCAAACCTCAGACGAGAATCACCTGGAAGGCTTATTGAGCCAGGGCCCAAGATCGGGTAGGGCCTGAGAATCTGCATTTCTAACAGGGTTCTATGTTACACTTGGCTATGCTTTTTCAGACCATACTTTAACTGGCACTGATCACTGTTTATAATAACACAACACTTTTCTCTGCATCAAACTAATATGAACATATACCATCAAACCTAAACACCGTGTCCATTACTTGCATCATGGTTTAAGAAACTTAGCTGGGGAGCCTGGGTGGCTCAGTTGGTTAAGTATTCGGCTTCGACTCAGGTCATGATCTCACAGTTCATGGGTTCAAGCCCCACGTCGGGCTCTGTGCTGACAGCTAGCTCAGAGCCTGGAGCCTGCTTCAGATTCTGTATCTCCCTCTCCCTCTGACCCTCCCCTGCTTGTGCTGTCTCTGTCTCTCAAAAATAAATAAAAAACATTTTAAAAATTAAAAAAAACTTAGCTAAGTAGAAAACCAGTTGGCATGGCTCTGTTACACATCAGACAGAATGATGTCTTATGATTTCCCAATACTCTTTCTTTGACCATTAATCATATCCATTAATCTTTTGTTGTTATTACTGTTGTTGCCTTGCCCACTTTACCTGGGGGGAGGGGTGGAATCCAAATGTTAATAAGTGTTAATTATGGAGTTTTAAAAATCAAATCAAAACAGCGAAAATCACGAAAAAATAATTCATGAAAGCTGACAAGCCTTCACCCTTAATCATCATCTCAAGGTTAAATAATGATCAGAATTCTTTCAGTTGAAGTACTTATGTTGCATCTTGATGTTTGACTATCATATAAATATAACTGAGCTATTAGGCTCTATTTTTCATTGCAGATGAAATTGATGCATCTTTGTGTGGTGTAGTCTGACATAGTAAAATTGTTACTCCCTAGGTAGGATATTCATAAAAATGTAATTATCGTAATCAGAACAGTCTTTAAGCTCATGAGAGGGGATTGCCAGATTTGTGATTGGCAGTTTTCAATCACTTCACGTATGATAAATAAACTTCTTAAAGCAGCCTTGGGAATCACTAATGTTGTACACAGGGAAACGATTTTGATCAAACAACAAAGGGTGTTGGGAGATGGTGATGGGACCTCCTGCTGGTTTCCTCTGCCTGGCTTTGGCCAGGACTAAATGGGACATTGAACAGATTTCATTTGGTTTACTCACCAGTAAGTGTAATTAACAGTGCCATTTGCTGGGAGAGTGCATCCAGAAGAAAGACGTCACAGGAAGACTACCATATGAGTAAAATGCACTTATTGTTTTCCTTCTAGAATTCATAACCTGCTGCACTAGTAGCCCAGGAGCTGCTGTGCATGCACCATGCCATGGGTGGGGGCCGGGGGGGGCGGTGCGTAGCAATGCTATCAGTGGGATTTGGCCCTGGGTTAACTGGTGCTTCATGTCCCCAGTACTGGTTTAGACAACGTGCTTAGTAAATGTAGAGATAGGACTGACAAGCCCATGTTGGTGGGCTCAAGAAATAAGAACCAACCAAAGAAGTCAACAGTTCAATCTGAAGAAAATCACTTATTCAAATTGTGACAGTAGGGGCACCTGGGTGGCTCAGTCGGTTGAGCATCCGGCCTCGGCTCAGGTCATGATCTCACAGTTTGTGGGTTCGAGCCCCGTGTTGGGCTCTGTGCTGACAGCTAGCTCAGAGCCTGGAGCCTGCTTCGAATTCTGTGTCTCCCTTTCTCTCTGAAGCTCCCCTGCTCGCACTGTCTCTCTCTGTCTCTCAAAAAAATAATAATAAAAAATTATGACAGTAACTTTGGTTTGATTCCCAATGTCTCTTTTAGAATTACTCAGTGGGGGGCATGTTCTCTCCCTGCTCCTGCAGAAAAACCTCCATAACCTGATGGCTTGTTTAATCATTCTTTGGTAATAAAAGATCCTACAGCCATTTTAAGTCTCCAACATATTCCCAATCAAGAAGTTAGATATCCAGTCCTGCATAATAATCAATACCCAGAATCAGATTTAAAGCTGACACTTCTCCCGTTACCGCTCTGGGGCCTTCTGCAGCCAAGTAGCCAGGGAAGGGGGCAGGGTCCATCTGTCCCTTTCCTCCACCTACTGTTTCCAACTGTCAGCCTCCATTTCACTAATAGACTGTTCCTGGGTCAAAGTGGGACAGGTGGCCTCTTACAATGGTTTCTCTGTTTACAAGCTAGGCTGTGAAACTGAAAGCTGCCCTTCCCGATGTAGGGTGCTCTCACGAGGCATCAGAGCCCCACCTGCCCCCCATCCCCAGGCCGGGCTGGGCCGGGTTGGGACCTCCTCTCACCTGAAGTTCCTTCCTCAGCTGAAACTCTCTCCTGCTCTCAGGCTGCTCTCTGCTGAAGCCTAAGAGCTCCTCTAGGTGGCCCCATTGGGTAGGAACTAAGTTTCTTTCCACTTTCCTCACCTCTTCTCTCTTCCTCTCCCTTCCCCTCCTCTTCCCCCCTGGCCCACCTCCTCCCTGTGCTCCTCCTCTCCCCTCTCCTCCTACTCTGCGTCCTCTCCCTCCCCTCCCCCAGTGCTGGCCCACGGGTCACCAGCCTACTCCAAGCTGCGGGAGATGTATGTAAAGCTCTCTAAATGAAGACTTTTCAGTGAGATAGCATCTTTGGGGTGAGCAAAACCCTCTTCACAAATCTTCCTTCCCAATTCTCAACCCCCCTGATATTTTGTTATGGGAATGACTGTTCCCCACTCTTGTGGAGAGTCCTGCACTAGCTGTTACACCTTGGGCTTTTCCTGGAGACACTTACTGACACTGTTCACTCAGTGGGAAAGCTTAGCCTGGGCCCCCCCTTCTTCCTCGGGCACTGGCCCTACCCTCAGGCAGGTATCTCTTCTCAGGTCAGCCTAAACCTAGGGTTCATGAACAGCCGCACTTGGTGCCACACTAAGCCCTACCCTCCAGTTAGGTGTCTTTTAGTAACAAAGGAGATATTTTGGCCTCTATCTGCTACCTTTGGTTTTACTTTCCAGTCTGTTCAGAACCTGGGTGGAGAAGACAGGTGCTATTTATTGAGCCCCTCTTTCTACCTTTAATGCAGGCAAAGGATTTGAGTCATGTTACCACTTTTTGGATAATCCCTCTGTAGTTTTCTATCCTTTTATGGCTCCTCTCTTTTGCTTGTCGTATATTTTATCTTGATGTCTCAGTGAGAAGCTCTTATTTAATATCTTGAAATGTGTCGTATGGGAAATAACTAGCTAAAAGCTCTTAGAGTTTTTAGAATTGTCTTGAGGAGTAACTGATTATAACAACTATTTGAGGATATATATATACATATATATATATGTATGTATATATATATATATATATAAAACCCTGAAATGAAAATCCTTTAGATAAAATTTTAAGATACTTCAGAAGGAAACTGGTTTTCAGGGAGACTCAAATTTTTTCTTGGCTTTGCTGAAGACTAGCTATATGACCTTGGGAAACTTGCTCCATCTCTCCAAACCTAATTTTTCCATTTATGAAATAAAGAATTTGGCCTAAGGACCTCTCAGGTCCTTTTCCAGCTCTTATCATGAATCTCTGATACCTTGAAAGGAAGTGAGAGAACATTTCTGTTGCTAAGTAGGCAACGATGGTGATATGGTGTGAGGGTTAACACGCAGGCTCCCCTTGGTACTCATGAGTGTTCCCCTTCCTCCACTCGAACACATTTACTGAATCCATACATCTTTTTTTAAGTTTATTTATTTTGAGAAAGAAAGAGAGAGAGCAAGCAGGCGAGGGGCAGAGAGAGAGAGGGAGTACAGAGCTCTGTACAATAGTCAGTACAGAGCCCCATGCGGGGCTTGAACTCGTGAACCTTGAGATCATGACCTGAGCCAAAATCAAGAGTTGAATGCTTAACCAACTGAGCCACCCAGGCACCTCTCGAGTGCATATATCTTTACACCAAGAGATACTTGGGTGCATAAGATTTAATCCTTGACCCAAGAAGCTTATGGATATGAAGGAGAAGCTAGACTGTTCACAAATATTGTCAAACAATACACGATGCTTTATTTACCCAAGAAACATTTCCTGAGCACCTACCACGGTATGTACAAAACACTGTGAGATGGTGCTTGGAGTGCGGTGGGCACAGTTTCCTCTCAGAGCACCATCCTTACATATGTGGGACATCCCTACACAGAAGCCATAATCAGGATGGGTTGAAAGGAGAGCTATGGCCACGTGACAGTCCACAGCCCCAAATCCGCCCTCAGGACCTTGCTCCTGTGCTTCCAAAGACCAAAAAAAAAAAAAAAAAAAAAGGTATTTCTATTAGGAAAATAGTGGTGGTGCTCCTCTTCTCTTGGCTTCTCTTCTCTCACTCATTCTCTTTCTCTTTTAAGACATGATAATCAGTCAGGATTCACTCTGTTTACAGTTTGACTACTTCGTAGAAAAATGTGTCTATAAAACACCTGGTAGTTGTAAAAAGGCTTGGGTAAGGCCCAGGGAGCCAGATAAATATATGTTATTTACTCAGCTGTCCCAAGCCATTACCAATCTCCTTACACCCAAGGACTGTCTGTCCTCTCCTAAGATTCATTTCTAATATTCTCAATACAAATTCAGGTTTTAAAAAAAACCAAACAAACAAACAAAAAAAAAACCCCAGGAAAATCAAAGCCTTACCTCCCTGAAAAACTATCAAGTACAAAAATTCTTCATGGCATTTCAGGCACATTCTGATGCCCTGAACCAGAAAAGATGGTTGCAAATGCATGTATCCAGTGTAGCAAACATAGTCAATCTAAATAAATGTTACTGGTCAATGCAGTTCAGCAAGTATCCCCTAAGCATCTGTGCTGGACCTGGCTCACGCTTTAAGTGCACAGAAGATACCAGAGATTCCGGCATGTTCTCCCAGCCACATTGTCAGAGTAAATGGTGAGCACACTGCCTGCCCCCCACCTGCAAACAGCCCCCCAGTGGACTTTGAAGTTGCTCTTTGCTGTTATCTAATCTCCAAAACTGAACCCTAACCCTGACTTCTACCTTTCAGTGACTTTTCCAAGATAAATTATGTTTACCTAGTCAAATTCATCACCATGTACATTTTTTTAAAGTTTATTTATTTATTTGGAGAGAGAGGGGGAGAGAGAGAGAGGAGAGAACCAGCAAGGGAGGAGAAGAGAAGGAGGGGCGGGGACAGAGGATCCAAAGCAGGCTCCACGCTGACAGCAGAGAGCCAGATGCAGGGCTCGAACTCACAAACCACAAGATCATGTCCCAAGTGAGCCACCCAAGCACCCCTCACTGTGTGCATTTTTAAAGGCTTTGATCTTTATTGTGATGGTAAACATTTAACACACTCAAAATTCTGATCAGACAGCTTTCCACAAAGAGGTAGGCTCCTGTCTTACTAATTGTAATCTAATTTTAGTATGGACTGAGTTGAAATCCCTTCTAGGCAGGATCCCTCAAGAGAGGATATTTCCATTGAAGACACAAGTAGAATTTTGCTTTTTGGGCAAAGGAGAAGAGATAGCACCTAAAGAGGTATGTCAAACAATGAGACGTGTGAGGAAAAGCTTCTTTGTCCAGGGGACAGAGAAGTTAGAAGGGGTTGTGCCATACTTAATGTGATGATATTTTTCCAATCAAACACCAGGGCAGATAGCCTGACACATGGTCTGAAAACAGAGCAGATTATTTGAAATCTGGGATGTATGATCACCATCTTCACAGTAAATGAAGCCAGCAGCTGTTCAGAGTGAAAGTCATTAACAAGGAGTCTCTGTACATTGAGGGATCCAGAGGAGTGGATGGGAGGCCGACTGATGTCATCCATTTACAAGCCAGAGCTTCATCACACCAAACAAGGAGCCTTTGTTACCCAGGGTTTCCTGGAACCACTTGCTGTCATCACCTTGTCTGCAAGGACAGAGGTGTAATAGACTCACCAAAAAACAATGAAGCTCTGCTTCCAAAGAACACAGTCTGGGAATGCAAACGACAAGAAGCAGGGGCAAGCACAGGACAGATTGTCAGCTGTCCTTTACTGTTCACTTTTATAGCTGTTTCTTAAAGAGAATTCAAACATCATACTATTGTTTTTAAGTAAATCCTCATCACTCTGCCTTCTAATCTTGTGCATTCAATTTGAAACTTGGGAATTGATTTGTTGCAAAGGAGGAGATTCAGAAATTCCAACTTCCCTACTTAATAAGAATGTTCTGTTCAGCATAATGTAATAGGAGAAAAGCTACCCTTTGTTGCCAACACTCAAAGTCAATGCTTAGTTACATACTTTAGGAATAACCCTTGGAAAATATTTTAACTCCAATTCCCATCATCAATATAGAAGTTTCTGGGCTTCCATCTCTACTTTTTAAGTTGTTATGTGCTTTTTCAACTTATATCCTATCAACAGCTGATTTTACTTAAAATATGCTTTCATAAGTTTATTTTGATCATTCAATGTTTTGTGCTATATCACTTTAGTTCTCTTAGAGTGGATAAGAAAGACTTTGATTTTATGGGAAACTCAAGGTCAAGATGTATAGTTTCTCTTTCTCTCCTCTTCTCTCTCTCTTTCTCTCTCTCTCTCTCTCTCTCTCTCTCTCTCTCTCTCTCTCTCTCTCTCTCCTCCTCTCCCTCTCTCCCTTCCTCTGCATCAGGGCTTTAAATAGTAAGTAGAAACATAAAAGATTTATATGTATAAATATAACTGGTGTACCAGTTGTTTATAGCTAAAATCAACTAAAAGTGGATTAAATTTATAATCTCACATAATAACTTTAGAGTTGGGGCATTTGCTAGTGATTGGCTATTTCAGTGGCTCAATGACTTGCTGAGGACCTGGACTCTTCCCACATTTCCATCCCATCATCTGAGGTGCACTGGTATTAATCCTCAAATTTGGCTAACAGCTTACAGGAAGTACACGAAATAAAGGAATTTGTTAAGTACCACCACAGGGAGGAAGTCAGCAAAATCCAGAAGTGATCGAGGAAATTTAAACCTGACTGGATGTGTGATGTTATTATAGAATTCTTGTCAATATCTTCAGGAGTGATAAAGGTATTATAGGTACATTTTTAAAAAGAGTCCATATCTTTTAAAGACACATACTGAAATACTTATTACCAGAAATGATATGATATCTGAGGTTTGCCTCCACATAATCCAGTGGGAGTGGGGAGTGAGGATGGGGGAATGACAGGCTATGAATAATTAATAACTGGGAAGCTGGGTGATATGCACATGGGGGCTCATTATACAATTCTCTCTGTTTTCTGGGGGGTTTTAATATAAATCTTTATATATTTCATTTTTTAAAACAAGAAATGAGAAAGGAACATAAAGAAGAAAAAAGGAAGGGTCAGGTAAACAATTCTAACTAGTCAACCATTTGGGCCAATGAACCTCTACTGGGCTTTCATGGTCCAGAACAGGAACTGACCAACAGTGACAGGCACCTAGGTCTTCTGGGAATGGACTGTCTGCTTCTGCAGAGTGGCCCTCACCCAGGATGTCTCAGGGAATGCTCACAACAGCAGTCTGAGCTGTTGCATTATTATTATGAGAAGATGGAGAAGAGCCTTTCTGACTATTCTAAAATAAGTACTCCTCCAAAACGGAACTTAATCCCATTGAAATAAGTGTTATCAGGTCACAGTGTTAATTCTAGCTCATGTGGTCCCAAAGAAAATATTTTTAGATAAAAATTAAATTCCAGTGATGTTTCATTGCCATTAAAATTGGTGTCTGAAGCCTTACAGTTGTGCCTCTTGCTTATTTTGAGAAGGTATAAATCTAATGCACTTAGAACCAAGAAACTTATTTTTTTAAGCTTCATTTGCTTGCTATAAGTGACAGCAAAACCAAAAATCAAACTTCTTAACAGCCGTTAAGCCAATTTTGATCCAACATGACTTCATTATCCCAACCCTCAAAAAAAAAAAAAAAAACAATGCAAAACACACCCACTCACACGCACACACACACTAAACAGCACAGGCCAGTATTTGAACTTCCTAAAAAATAAAAACAAAAGTGATGAAGGCAGCCTCCAAGCTCCAGACTATTTGTGAAAGATCCATGAGCATGGCTCCCAGTACGGCATCTAAACAACCCAGGACAGAACTGTAGCCTGATACATTTAACAATTTTCCTGGCTATATCTAAGTGGCTCCTAGACTTCTCTTTGAGTCATTTTGAAACCAGCTCAAAAAAAAACTAGTTTGTTTCGTGCTTGCTTTGGCAGCACATATATTAAAAACTGGTTTGTTTCTCACTTGGACCAGCATGAAATAGTGACCATAAGTGAAGAAAAGCTGGGATGCAAACTGCCCAGCAAGACCCATAAGAGGCTGAAGGATATGCTGTTTATCTTTGGTATCTTTCTACCTCCATGATCTTCTAACTTTCTGGCTCTGTCCCTCTTCATCTCCCACCTACGCTTACACTATGCTCATGTCCCTCTGGCTTCCTCGAGCCTTTGTCATTTCTTCCCTCTCTCTAAGTATTCAGTGCTCCCAAATACAGTTACAAATTCCCAAATCAAGGTTTCAACTACAGCAATATGTAATAAAACATGACTAGAATGGTAGAGTGTTCCATCCCCTCCGAGTCATCTTCCATCAAAATTCTAATTCCCATACTCTTCACGTGCTGATCCAACCTAGCAGCTGGGGTTAAAACTACTCCTTTAAATAGGCATTCTCAGCTGCCAGCTCACAGTCCTAAGGGCCTATCATCCTCATATATTCTCTCATCAGAATGCTCAGAGGGTGCATCTTAGAGAGTTGGTAGAAAGATGACTTCAGTCACAGAAGCTAAGGAGGTGATATAGAGAAGAGAAAAGGTTTCAAGCATGCCTGATCATTCTAATTTACCTTAATGTAATAAAAACTCCCAATTAAAGGTGTAGCCTAGTAAAAGTGTTTGGGAATGAGGATGGTACCAATTACTCAAACAAGGTACTGGTAGGTTTTGTTCTTCCTTGATGAAAATTTTGTCGTGGAAAAATAAAAAATCAAGCCTTAGGCTTTACAATGCACGTGACAAAGTTCATGTAATTTAGAGTGTTCTACAAAAGTTTTTTTCCTTCTGGGGAGCTGAGGTGACTCTTGAGTTCCCCTGTCCTCTTTTTATGCCTCTACTGAGATAAGATAGAAATATTTTAAACTATTGGACTTTTAGACAGAAATATATCTTAGAAGGGTAGCCTTCAAACCTTACTGATCAAGAACACCCGGGACTTTTTTAAGTAAACATCTTTACCTCCCCTTGCCCTACTGAATCAGATCCTCAGGCAGGGTGGGAGAAGGTGAAGGGCTGGGGTAGGAATGTTTTCATAGTGTGCATGTAATGCTAACCATCAGTCAGGTTCGGGAACTGCTGTTGAGAACACAGAGGTACCACCCAGTATCTCCTGAGTCATTCCCTTATCTGCCCAGAACCATAGAGGAGGGGAGAAAGGCCTCTGTGAGCCCTGCCCTGCTTCCCACCTACCTGGCAAAGTGCATCACCTCCCTGTTCTCTGAGCCCTGTAATCTCGGCCACCCTACTCAATATATTCATATTTCCGTGTATGCAATTCCTCCTACAGACAAAAAGAAAAGAAAATACATTATCAACGCCCTAAGTATCAAGCTTTCAAATAACTAAGTTCATTCCTAATCACGATGTCCTTGTCAGGCTGACATCAGCACCATTTTGTGGGTGAAGAAATGGGCTGAGACTGTGTATAATATTGCCAGGTTCCCTATGATTAGCCAGAGAGGGCAGATTAGGAACCCAGTGCTGTTGGACAGGATGGGTTATTGATATAGTCACTTGTGCCCTGTTCTTATTTCTACTGGAGACTTATCTGATTGAAAGAAAAGGGAATATGCCCCTTTTTCTCCTCTCTGGAAGGAAACCTCGCTTTTTGTTCAAAGGAGCAGAACACTCTTATGCTCAGGTGTAAGAGCTCTAAGAACTTCTTTGCATTTCAAAAGCTATCCTAGAAAAAGCCTCAACCAGGACTTTGAGAGTTCTTGGCTCTTCTAGAAAAGAAGCCTAAATTATCCTAAAAGGAAAGAAGAGGGAAGGCAATGTTTCACAGGGAAGACAGACAGGGCCCTACCCTAAGAAGACAGACTTCCCAGAGGCTGGAAGGAAGTATAGACATTTACTGTTCCCGAATGTATAGAGCAGTTCAGACTTTCCCACTCCACCACAGCTGCAAAGGGAAAAGAATGTGCCACCCCCACCCCAACTCAAGCACTTGTCCCATCTTAAAACATGACTCATGGGGAACTCCAGAAAGGGAAAAGGCACTGACATGCATTTTACACCTGTTAGTGTACCAAGAACGTTTACCTCCACGACCCAGGGAGTCCTGAGAGCCCTCGCAGGGTGTCAAGCAGATGGCAGCCCTACCAGGGTATGTTTCTCCTATTCCTCCCCATCCCTGCAGCTGTCCACCACGATGCATGGAAAGCTGTGCTTGTGTACAGAGCCCGTGGGGGTCACACTTGGAGATCTTAGCTATCTAAGCCCATGGAATGTGGTCATCTGCTTACAAATTCGTGGCCTACAATGCATTTGGTTCTTATCAAAATAAAAAACAAACAGAATGAGTAAAAGAAACTGGCCACAAGAGAGCACAAACTGTATGTTCCCTTTACATGAAATTCAAAAACAGACTAAACTCACTGTAATGGTAGTGGTTGGTACAACAGTTACCTTTGGCCAGGTACTGACTGGGAGTGGGGACAAGGGAGCCTTCTAGAGGGCTAGAAACTCTATATCTTGAGCTGGATGGTGATTACACAGGTGCATATATATGTGAAAATTCGCTGAGCAACACACTTAAGATATGTGCACTTTACTGTTATATAAATAATCACCTCTGCAAAATAAATAATAAAAGCAAATAAGCCAACAAACACAGATGAAACAATAACCTACAAAGATCTGCTAGATCCAACTTGCCTATTACCAGGACCACTTAGTCCCCTCTTACTGACTCAAACCCTTCCCAATTCCTAAAATTAATCTGGCTCCTTTACCCATAAGTGCACAGGGAATTTAAAGAGCCAGAGAAGAGCATTCAGCCCAAGAGTCCCATGGGGTAAACTGTAGTATAGCATGTAGGTGCTGAAATGATAGAGTCACACTGCCCAGGTTCAAATCCCTGCTCTGCCACTTAATGGTTAAAGCCCTAAACAGCTTACTTAAATTCACTATTCCTCAGTTTCCTGATCCATATAATAGGCTTTATAATGAGGATTAAACAAGATTAATCGATATAAAAGCACTCAATAAATACCCAATATTACTACATGCCAAGCCTACGGTAAGCACTTTACCAATCTTATCTTCGTTTAATCCATATGGCACCCCTATCTGATAGATGGTGTTGTCCCCTATATTATAAGTGCAACAACTACATGTCTACTATTGCATGCGGCTGAGACTAGTACTTTCTAGTCTTTTGGACTCTGTGTGAGCCCCCAAGTACAGAAAAATCAACCTAAGTAATAGGAAATGTTTGGATCCAGATGGTGAACTGAGCTCCTAAGACCATGTCCCCTTGCACCCCATTTTCATACAAAGATGGTGTTAGCGGGCACCTGCGTGGCTCAGTCAGTTGAGCATCTGACTCTCTTTCTTTTAATGTTTATTTATTTATTTTAAGAGGAAGAGAGAACATGAGCAGGGGAGGGGGCAGAGAGAGAGGGAGAGAGAGAATCCCAAGCAGGCTCTGTGTTGTCAGAGCAGAGCCCTACAAGGGAGATCAGGACCTGAGCCAAAATCAGGAGTGGGGTGCTTAACTGACTGAGTCACCCAGGAGGCCCTGAGCATCCAACGCTTGATCTCTGCTCAGGTCTTGATCAAGTTCAAGCCGTGAGTTCAAGTCCCACTGGGCTCCACGCTGGGCATGAAGACTTCTTTAAAAAAAAAAAATGACAAGGGGAAAATGTTGCTTTTAAAGAAAAAACCCACACAGCGCTGGTAAACAAGAAAAGATACTATTATCAGAAAAAATTAGAAATACCTGGAAGATAGAAGTTAAATGAAATCAACACTGACAAGCATGAAGCAAAATTATATCCCAAGAACTTGCTACAGAATACAAACTAAATAAATGATTAAAATGGGAATGGGAAGATAAGAGCAAATCCAGAGAGATTCCAAATTCAGAGGGACATTTGCAATAATAGAGAAAAGGGCTCTGCATCAACCATGAGGATAATTTACTAAAGAACTGGATCCTGACCATGAGGCCCAGTGCCTTCCTATGCCCCGAAACTGTGACAGAAAGAAAAACATCAGCAGTGTTTGGCTTGGGGAGGAGACAGGAAGGCAGGAGAAAGTGTTAGGAGATGACGAGGTAACTCATCAAGAAAGAAACCGTGCACAGCCTGCCGCCAGAGCGAAACTCTCCTTTAGCATCAGGGCAGGGAAACGGCACAAGTGCATGGTGTATTGGCTTTCTGTTGTATTGGCTTTCTGTTACTGTCATAACAAAGTTCCAAAGCTTAATGGCTTAATACAATACAAACTTGTTACTTTACAGTTTGGTGGGTCAAAAGTCCCCGGCCAAAACTGAGGTGTCAGTATTTCTTTTGGGAGATGAGGGGAGAATTTGGATTTTTTGCATTTTCCAGCTACTAGGGGCTACCACACTACTTAGCTCATGCCCCCTTCCTTCATCCTCAAAGACAGCAGTGCCATACCTCTCTGACTTCTTGCATAGTCACAGCTCCTGATGAGAGCTGCAAAAGTTTTTCTCCACTTTTAAGGAATCACATTAATAATCAGGCCCACCTCCATAATCCAAGATAACCACCCTTTCTCAAATTATTTTATCTGCAAAATCGCTTTTGCCATGTAAGGGAACATGTTGACACACATTCTAGAGAAGAGGTCATTTGGAGGGCCATTTTCCTGCCTACCACATGTGGTTATTGAGTACCTGACAGATGACCTGCTTTCTGGTTTGGCAGTTGGAGTACTGGCTGTTCTAGCCAGAGCCTGAATCTGGAGTGGCACTCACAGAGGCTGGCAGCTATGACTTACCCAGGCTGCTCCAGCAGAGTATCCTTGGCTGTGGCCCCCTTGGTTCCTACCGATTTTCCAAGCCCGATGTTCAGCCTTCCAGTCAATTTTTTGAGCTCCTCGATAGCCAGCCAATAAATTACTTTTCTGCATAAATTAGCCAGAGCTAGTTTCTGTTACTTATAATCAAGAATTCTGGGGGGCCCAGGTGGCTCCATTGGTTAAGTATCCAACTCTTGATTTTGGCTCAGGTCATCATTTCATGGTCTGTGAAGTTCAAGCCTCATTTCAGGCTCTGCACTGACAACATGGAGCCTGCTTGGGATTCTCTCTCTCCTTCCTCTCTGCTGCCCCTCCCCTGCTCGTTATGTTTCCCTCTCTCAAAATAATACATAAACTTAAAAAATTTAAAAAAAAAAGAATTCTGACTGATACAGAGTTTTCTTAAATACAGAGAACTGCCAAGGTGAGGTGGGAGGGGGATGGATGAAACAGACGAAGGGGATTAAGAGGTATAGTTTTCCAGTTATAAAATAAATAAGTAATGAAGATGAAAAGTACAGTGTAGGGAATGCACTGAGTAATATCATGATAATGCTGTACGGTGGCTACACTTGCCGTGTGTGGTGAGCATTGAGAAATGTGTAGGACTGCTGAATCGCCA
Organism: Suricata suricatta; assembly: GCF_006229205.1. Classification (NCBI taxonomy): domain Eukaryota; kingdom Metazoa; phylum Chordata; class Mammalia; order Carnivora; family Herpestidae; genus Suricata; species Suricata suricatta. Next base: position 56,138,120 of record NC_043702.1, read on the forward strand.
TGCTGTCATCACTAATACAACATGGTATGTTAATTATAGTCCAGTTTAAAAAAAAAAGGTAAGTTAAGGCAACGTGTTCTTTTCTGAAGCTAGAATTTGATTTATGATAATACATTTTTAGAGATCTACAAAAAAACTCAGAACAAATTTAAAGCAGTTATTTAAAAACTTTCTGAATGTTTCAAATAAATAAAATAAAAATATCATTTATTCATAACACTATATAATAACTTCTAGATTTATAAGTTTAAAGTAATGTGATTCAATTACGGTATGCAGATTAAAATCATGAAGCAGAGAAAAACTGGTGGTTGCCAGAGGGAAGGTGGATAGGGGATAGTTGAAATAGATACAGGGGATTAAGAGGTACAAAATTCCAGTTACGATATAAATGAGTCATGCAAATGAAAAGTACAGTATAGGGGACTACAGTCAATAATACTGTAATAACACTGTATGGTGACAGATGGCGACGACACTGATCATGATGAGCACGAGTATCATACAGAATTGTCAAATCATTATGCTGTACACCTGAAACTGATACCATACTGTGTGTCAATTATACTTAAATAATAAAATAATAAAATAAAATAAAAATCTGTAATCTAAAAATGAAAGAATAGAGATTTCCGACTGATAAAAAGTATCCTACCTGCCTGTTCCACATGGATTTACCTTTAAGTAAATGCTTCCTGAGGACAGTCCCCACCTACCTATCTAGAATTTATATCAGATCTTGCATTTAGAGGAAAGGCCTGTCAAATAGCACATTCACACAAAGGCAGATAAAATCCATGCCACTTACATTTCATAATCAATCTAGTTCTTCTATTTGTAAAAGTATTTGTAAAACACAGAATCACCAGACATCAAGGAAAACCAACATCATGGGAGTCTAATAGACAAAACAAAAGAACAAACGGATCTGACTGGAAAGAAAATAAGATCAGAATAAAATTTTCATCTTAAGAAAAAGGAGGGGAGGGTTGATTCTGTATATTCAGGAATATTTGGGAATATTCTGCCTACACACTACAAGAGCATTCAGAGAGTAAGCTACTGGGAAATCAAATTTCAGCATCACACTTCATTCACCACTGAATCTCAGCACTTAAAATAATGCCTAGACAGTAGGAACTCCACTCCGTACAATATTTGTAAAAAAATGATCAATGGAACCTATACATAACACTTACTACTGTAACCATTTTCAAATGTACAATTCCATACCATTTAGTACATTCTCAGTGTTGTACAACCACCTCAACTGTCTAGCTCCAGAACTTGTCACCCCAAATGGAAACCTGCACTAAGCAGTCACTCTCCGTTTTGCTTTCCCCACTGTGGCAAACACTAACCTACTTCCTGACTCTGTAGATGTAATTCTGGACATTTCATATGAATGGAATCATACAATATGTGGCCTTTTATGTCTGGCTTCTTTCACTTAGCCATGTTGAGCCTTTCAAGGTTGAGCCATGTTGTAGCATGTATCAGTATATCATTCCTTCTCACAGCTGAAACATGTCATTGTATGGGGATACTACATTTTATCTATTCCTCTCTTGATGGCTGTTGCATTGCACACACCATTTTCTTCCACTGCCCCCACTGTCAACTCTATCTCAGCTGGTAGCACCACCACTTACCCAGTTGTTTAGGTCCCCAAACCTAGGAATCATCCTTGATCCTTTCCTCCTCTTAGCCCCACCCCACCCTGACATCTACACCATCAGCAAATCCTGTTATATCATCCAGACACATCCTAGTTTGGGTCACATTTCACCACTTCTCCACCTACCACCTAACACAAGCTACTGTCCCTCTGGTCACACCTGAATGTCTCTTCACTTCCTTTCTCCCCCTCTCCCCCATTAATTTCCCCACAATAATCAGAATTAACTCAAATTTTTTTTATGTCTTTATTTTATTTTGAGAGAGAGAGAGAGAGGCAGAGAGTGAGTGGGGGAGGGGCAGAGAGACAGAGAGACATGGAATCTGAAGCAGGCTCCAGGCTCTAAGCTGTCAGCATAGAGTCTGACACGGGGCTCAAACTCACGGACTGTGAGATCATGACCTAAGCCGAAGTCGGATGGATGTTCAACCAACTTAGCCACCCAGGCGCCCCCAAAATTACCTTTTAGAAGTATGAATCAGACCATCCCACATCAGTGCTTAAGACTCTTCCGTGACTTCCCAGTACAATGTAACAAAATCTAGATGTCTTGCTATGAGCAACAAGGTCAGCATGATCCAGCCCCTGCCTACCTCTCTGAGCATCAATCCTATACTCTTCAGCCATACTGGCCCATCTTTGAGTCTCTCCCACACAAACTGCTTTCCTGACCCAAGGCCTTCGCAATCCCTGAACTTCTGTTTGGGACACACCTTCCCCTCAAACTTTGCTTGCCTCCCTCATCATGCAGGTCACCTCTGCAGAGAGTCCTCTCCTGACTCTCCCATCTGAACGAGACTAGTCTCCCTCTGACCTCCTTACCTTCCTGGGTTTTTCCTTCATACAACTAAAACCCTATAAAATTATTTTCTGTTTATTATCTGTCTCCAGCCCCCAAGAACATAAGTTCCAAAAAAGGTAACTTGCCTTCAGCCAAATCCCCAGGGCCTAGAGCAATATCTAAAATATATGAGGCATTCAGTAAATACTTGTTGCTTGAATAATGAATGCACTGCATTATATACACAACTAGAAAGAAGACTTTGTGCTCAATAAACAGATATCCATTCTTTTTAAACATCCTTAAACATTCACATGAATAGGCCATGAAGTGCTCTTTAACCATGTTAGTGAGAGCATAAATTAGTGTAAGTTTTCTGGTACATGATTTGATAATATCTATCCAATTTTAAAATACAGGGGCACCTGGGTGGCTTAACCGTCCGACTTCAGCCTCAGGTCATGATCTCACAGTTCGTGGGTTCGAGCCCCACATCAGGCTCTGTAATGACAGCTCAGAGCCTGGAGGCTGCTTTGGATTCTGTGTCTCCCTCTCTCTCTGCCACTCCCCAGCTTGTACTCTGTCTCTGTCTCTCATAAATAAATAAACATTTAAAAAATTTTTAATAAAATACAAACACCCTCAGAACCATATATTGGCACACTTATGATAAATCAAGTGATCCTCTATGTATGGGCCTATTTCTGGATTCCATTCTGTTCTATTGTCTATTTGATCACTTTCAAAGATGATATGGACATTCATATGGATCTAAGGAAAGTTTCCTTTCCACAGTATTATTGTTTTCTATTGTTCTATGTCCTAGAGCTGATTATTCTATACAGCAATAGATGTAGTAAAGAGTTAATACTGTGGTAATATTAATATAGAAAATACATTTGGCTATGGCAGGAAGACTTTCACCATATTTAAAAGAATATTCTGGGACATTGTCCTCCTGGACCTTGGTATCTGTCTGGAGGGGGGAGTAAAAATGTGTTTTAATTATAGGAATCACCACTTTGCCTTTTTATACTGCTATCAAATATTCTTCTCCCCTCCCAAAGTTCCTAAAGGATATTGAAATGATAAATGTTGCAAATTACTGAAAAGATGACATGTTTGAATAACACTCAGGTATTAGAAATGAAACACCTATTTTTTTCCCCCTACAAGTGTGGGAAAGAAAGAGAGAATCCCAAGCAGGCTCCATTCTTAGCACAGAGCCGCATGCAGGGCTCATCCCACGACCATGAGATCATGACCTGAGCCAGAATCAAGAGTCAAATGCTTAACTGACTGAGCCAGCCGGATGCCCCAGAACTGAAATATCTTCTAAGACCAACTATTACAAGTTTGAGAAATTGTCACTTTGGTCCATGGTGCTGAAGCAACTGGATATCCATTTGGAAATATAAATGAGACTCTTTGTTATGTGAAGCACTCTAGCACAGTAGACTTTTATTTGTCCATTGTGCAAATAGGAAGAGCAGAGAGCCAACGATCTTCTTCTGATTTGACAGAGCAACTCTGACAATGTTTATACTCCTTGGGAACATAAGTGTCAACTACAACATTATCACCAGAGCAACAAATAAGACTATCTTAACAAGTCTTAACAAGTAAGACAGAATGACAAGTGTCAGTAAAGGCTATACTCACATAATATGGCTACAATTTCTAAGATATTTAGCATCTACAAGATTCTTTTGTTCAAATAATAATTCCATAACTGATTTTTATTACAGAGGACAGAATGAGTGGAAAGCAGTTGTGAATATTTGTGCAAGGCTCATATCACAGAGGAAGGGACACTGATGTCCTTGTGAGAGTTCACATTTCACACTGTAACTCATTGGGTCCTTTTACCAAGTTTTACCATGAGGAAGGTCATCACTTTCTTTGCTGCAGAAGAAACATCTTTTTCTTCTCTTTATTAGAGTTTGAAAAAATTAGGAAGTTCTGTATTTTCAGAGCCAGGCTCTGAAATTCTATTGGCATTAAAAGCAGAACACAGACCTGTGGGATTTGGCTTCATTATGGAAAACTGGATTGTTAGGATTTGACTTGATACCAGTGAAATTGAGACAATTTAGCTTCCACATTACAAAAGAACAAGAGCTGACATCAGGCTTCTCTTCAACAACCCAGGTACTAAAACACAGTAAGATGGAGGAGTCCAATCATCAAAGGGGAGAATGTGGTAGGCTCCCCTCCCTAAGGGGGAAAAATAAAAACTCCAGGCAAACTGGCTATACACATACGTGACAACATCCCTCACAACCTTGTAACATGAGACCACTTAACTAGAATACATGTTTGTATGTTACCATATATAGGAAACAAAGTAGTAAAAAATATATATATATAAAACTATGCCACATGGCATATGGGGCTCAATTCTTTGGGTATGAACCCAACTGAGCAGTGTCAGCAGGAATAAAGTTGCTTCCTGGAAAGAATGAATAAATAAATAAATAAAACAAAACACAATAAGGAAATAGCTACCAAGTGTTTTGGTAACATGGTTTTAATTAAACGAAAATATTGTACCTAGCCAAACACAGTTTAAATATGAACATAGAGTAAAGACATTTCCAGCATGCAAAGTCTTGGAACATTTACCTCTGACGTGCTCATTTTTGGAAGATTGCTTAAAAATATTCCGAAGCAAAACAAGGAGAAAAGAAAGGAGAAGACCAGTGACCCAGGAAAAGAAATAAACTCAAAGGGCAGGAAGGGGAAGTTCCAGTGTAACTTGCTATGGAGCAGGATGAAAGCACAACCGGGAGATACTGGGGAGGATGTGACACCCACAGGAGAAGTCTTCAGGAAACAAAGGTACACGGAGGAAAAGAATGGTAACGGTAATAAGTAATAGGGTAACTAATATCATAAAGGCAAATGGCACAAGAGACAAAAAAAAAAAAAAAAGAAAGAAAAAGGAAAACAAGTAGAAATACCAGGGGGGGGAAGCCACACAATTTTAAAGAAGGAAATGAAAGTACAGCCTGCCCTTTGGTTCTAAAGTAAACAGAACCCTGCCCTTTGGGGTGAAAATTTAGTGTTGGAGTGTATATTCAGCAGATGAAGTCTGTGTAATTACAGAAGGCCTTCAAAGATAGGTTGGGCGGCAGGAGGCAGGCGCAGGAGGGAAGCTAGGTGCAGAGATTTATGCCCATGGTTTGATGAGCACAGACAACCATAAAGAATGAAAAGTTAAAGTAGGCAGTATTTTAGTAATATTAGCCTGACAGTAGGAGAAGCAGGAAACTGAAGGATAAGTCTGTTGCAATTTTCCAGGAATGAGGTGGAGGAATAAACAGACAATAAAGAGGGAAGAGAGAACTTATCAAAAAGGTATTTCAAAAGATACCAGGAGTGGGTAAAAGGGTGGGGATGGTCTGTGAACTGGGAAAACAGTGATAGCTTTTCATCTAGAATTGCTGTTTTATTATTACACACATACTTTTCCTCTTCCTCCTCTTCTATTTCTTTTCCTCCCTCCAAGTTAACATTAAGCTCCTTGATGGTGGAGACTCAAGCTTGCGCTTGTTTCCTTGACACTAGCACTGGATCCTGCAACAACTAGTCTCTCAGCTAGTGCCTGTGACCATGGCCATGGGTGCTGCTGCTCGTGGTGGTGCTGGTGGTGGTGAGATGATGACGATGACAACGTCGATGATGTTTCAATACCTTCAGTATAGGAAAACTGGGAGCAAGAGTGACTTGGGGGTATAAAATAATGACGAAGGAATCAGAGCTTTGGTGAGACGTCAGCTCCCATTGGAAACTGGAAAAAATGCTGTTTGAAAATACTGATGTTACTTCTTTAGTGAAATGCCTTCATTCTCCACTTTAGTATTTTTTACTTAATGCCATCTATACCCATGCAAAATTATAGTATTGAAAGGTCTGACTACTGTCAAAGAAATTATTTCAAAGCCTTTTTTGATTGAAAACAGACTTTTTAGAAAAGCAGAGTTATTTAAACAAACTCTGTCCTGAGAGTTCAGGCCTTTTACATCTTGTTTTGTTCTGGTTTCTGAAGATTTAAAAAAAATGTTATTTTCAAAGAAAGCACTAGGTGGCACTTGTGATGTATTCAATAATTACCTCAGATTCTTTTTGGAAAAGGTTTGGTTGGGGTGAAGGGGATGCAATAAATATTAAAATGGGAAAATCTTCATTACAATAATGAAGCTCAGTATCTTATGATTCTGTTTACTATGTTACTATGTATGAGCAATATCTTTATGCAGTGTTTGCATTTAAATTCTGAGCTTCACTTCCTTATAAAAACTGTAAGAGGAACCAGCATTTCTACAACATGTGAAAATCCCACATCACTAAAATAATAAATTAAAAAGTAGTGTTTGATTTGCAAATATTGACTATACATGTTCTTTTAAACAGCTAGTTTCTCTCTCCTAATTGAAACATTTTAATTTGTGGGGCACCTGACTAGCTCAGTTGGTAGAACATGTAACTCTTGATCTTGGGGTTGTGAGTTTAAGCCCCATGTTGGGTCTAGACCTTACTTATAAAAAACCCAAACATTTCAACTTGTAGAAATAAATCTTCTTTATAAAAGGTCCAAGGTCCAACTGTATATAAGGCAAAATGAATTATTAATTTTTAAAAATTAAAAATTAAATTTTTTGAGTAATATTAACCAAAAAACTTGAAAGCAGGTGTCTCAGCATATTTTTACATCTTTAGAGTGATAACATAATGACTTGAAGCAAGTGTATTCTCTTTTCTGGCATTTGGTTAGGCAGTTCCTATTTGGCAAGTTGCTTAATTATCTCATGACCCCACTTCACTATGAAGAGACTGAAAGCTCTTTTAACAAAATGCAGGTTGAGAAGGTATTATTTCAAGTAGAAAATATTGTTGCCAAATACCATGGCAACTGTAGCCTGTAGACCCTGTCATATTATTGCATCTTTCTTCTACCTACTGTCTGGACCTTCACGGTAACCATTATGGATTAGGTTCATTCATGGCTTCACCTCACTATTCTATGCTTATTCTCCTTTGTCTCATTTCTACTTCTTATGTTAAGTGCATTTTTTCTTGCTATCCCTTTGTAGGATAATTTAACATAATGAAGTCCTTTTGGAACATGATGGGTTATAAATAAATTAATAAAAATGCTAATATGCTGTCTTTTAATTGCACTAATTTGTAGGTTTGGGATGAAATTGACATTTTGAAGGTAGTATCTCATGTAGTCGTAAACTCCACATGTCAGAGCTCAGAGAGAAATATGCAAAATTGCAGCAGTGCTGCAAACATCTTGGATCTCAGTTTAACAACTGTGAGTTTCACGATTGTTCCAAGTTTCAGCTTAACAATTGATAGGAATGGATTCTGTCTGACTAACTCAAGCAAAAAGGGACTTGAACAGAATGATAGCCAGGAGCTCACAAGATAGGTGGGAGGCTGGAGGGCCAGGCCTGGCTACAAGACAGGAATGAGGACAGCTCCTGGAGTCCAGGCCACAAGAACAATTTCCGGATCTTTCCAAGGTGCTGCAGCTCCAGTGTATGCCCTCCCTCTACTTCCCATCCTGTGTGTCTCTTCTCAATATTAAAAGGTCCGTGAGTCCAGATTGCTTCATGTGCTCTGTGCATTCACAGATTTATAGAGCTAAAATCAAGGGATATTTACTATGGAGGAAAAGTATATCTTGAAAGGTTGCCAAAATATAAAGAAATATAAATTCAAAAAAATAAAACATCCCAGGAGTCTAGCTGTCTTCCCTTGGGTCAGTCACATGTGGCTCCTTAGCTGCAGTGAGATGAGGAATACTAATTTACATCCCCACTAAGATTACCAACAGAGGGAGCGTGGGAATTCCCCACTAGGAAACAGAGGTGTTCCTAGTAAGGGGGGTGATTGCTGGTTACCAAAAAACAACCCATGTCCACTGCACTACAGCAAGAGCAAACTGCTAGTGTCCGTGTTGTATGAAGACCCCTGATGAGGGCGCCCGGGTGGCTCAGTCAGTTAAGCATCCAAATTTGATTTCAGCTCAGGTCATGATCTCATGGTACATGAGTTTGAGCCCCAAGGCAGACTCTGTGCCAGCAGCATGGAGCCTGCCTGGGATTCTCTCTCCATGTCTCTCTGTCCCTCCTCTGTGTATGTGTACTCACTTGCTCTCTCTCTCTCTTTGTCTCAAAATAAATAAATAAATATTTTTTTAATAAAAAACAAAAGTCCCTGATGAGTAGTGTTCCCCTCTCCCAAAATTCGTGTCCATGCAGAACCTCAGAATGTGACCTTATTTCAAAACAGGATCATTGCAGATGTAACAAGTTGAAAACCTAGATGAGCTCTTACTGGATTCAGTGGGCCCTAAATCCAGTGAGAGTGTCAGAGGCAGAAGAAAACACATCTTCTTCCCTACACAGAAGAAGGTGATGTGAAGATGGAAGCGGAGACTGGAATGCTGTCTATAAGTCACATAATGTCAAGGGTTGCCAGCAAACACTAAAAACTAGGGGAAAGGTATGGACGGTGTTTCCCTCAGAGCCTCCAGAAGAAATCAACCCTGCCAACAATTTGATTTTGGACTTCTGGCCTCCCAAATGGTGCAAGAAGAGATTTCTGTTGTTTTAAGACATTCGGCATGTGGTAATTTTTTAAAATTAATTTATTGTTTTTTGCACGTGGTAATTTGTTATGGCAGCCCTAGGAAATGAAAATACCCCCTAAGAATGCTTTCTTTGTGCAAAACCCTAAGTTGTAACACTGTGGAAGAAGGTGGGTAGTAAATGCATTTTTATGGGAGTGAATAAAAGTTCTCTTTTGCTATTTCCAAAGGAAATAAATCTATGAATGGTTTTGTTTATTCCACAAAGAGATACCAAATACCTCTTCTGCACTGGGCATTGCTCTAGGGGCTGGAAATACAGTGGCAAATGAATAAAATAAACTCACAGAGCTCACATTTAGAGGGGGAAACAGTTAAACAAGTAAGCAAGACATAGTCTGTTGAGGTCAGGGCTACAAAGAAGGTGAAACTGGACGATATGATCTAACGCGACATGTAGGAGGCAGGAGGCTGTTTAGACTGGATGATCAGACAAAGAGGAGAGAACTCAGAGCATACCTTACAAGGAGCCAGACATTTGTGATGTGGAGGAAAAACATTCCAGGCAGAGGAACTAAGAGAAAGGGGAGCTGAGGGTGGGGGGGCGGAGTGGATTTAGGCAGGGGCGGATCACACCTTCTATTCTGAGATATGTCACGCTGCTAGAGGAGTTTAAGTAGGAGAATAACGCCATCTGATTTAAACATTTAAAGTCAGCCTGTTTACTGTGTGCGGAGAAGATTGTAGGGCACACACACAGGAGCACCAGACACTTGGGAGACAGTAGCATTAGGCTGGATGAAAGCAGGGAGAGCCTGGATTAGGGTGGTATTGTGGGGTTGCAAAGAAGTGGACTAATTCTGGATATGAGGTCGACTTTGATAAGACTAAGTATTACATAAGTGCCTTCTTGGTCCAGCAGTGCTTGAAATTCTGTAAGGGATACAAAAAATATTATATTACCAAGATTCGAATAGGAGTTTTGCATTTAATTGGAAAGACATATGCATATGTTTATAAAACATACATAGACTCACAATGCATCATAGTGCGATGGAAATAATAAATCCAGTAAAGAAGGCTCCATTGTGGGTAGAGGTAACAAGGAAAACTTCATAACTTGGGATGGGCCTTCAAAGATACTAAGATTGAAGAAGAGCATTCTAGGTTGGATAAAGCATGAGCAAATTTAAAAAGCAGAGATTGAATGTGCACTGTTTGGGGTGGGTGAATAAACTAATCTGGTTGGATTAGAGTTTGCGTACAACAAATAATGCCAATTAAATG
>NC_043702.1:56148569-56173531 GCF_006229205.1 Suricata suricatta
AATTTCTCTCACATGTTTAGGGAGAAGCCAGTTGAACTCCTGGCTCTAGGAGTAGTCTCCGATTAATCTAAATTCATCAGGTCATTCATTCCCCATCGTGCCAGGGTCAGTTCAGGTAACCTATACCTAAGCCACATAGTGCATGCCATTTCTCCAGCATAGAGGGAGGTTCAGGAAATACATCTGAACTAAATTTGTCCATTGTAGTAATGGAGCGTCTAGGAAAGCAACCTTCTGACTCTGGAAGAGCCAATAAGAGGACAGTCTCCCTTTCTGGGCAACGTGGTATATAGACATAAAACTTGGATTTCTGGATTTGGCTAGTTAGTTAGTTCATTTGTTTTTTGAGAGAAGCCAGGTTTGGAATGATACTGACAAGACTGAAGGCAGAACAGATAAAGGTAAAGAAGCCAGGTCTTTGATGACATGGTTGGACTACTAAATCAAGCCAACCCTGTAGCCTATCCTACTTTGGTCTTTTTAGTCTTAATAGCCAATGAACCACTTTCATTGCTTAAATCTGTCTTGAGTTTTCTGTTACTTGAGTTTTTTAAGAAGTATTCCATTGTCACAGGAAAAATAATATGGAATGGGGAGATACTGAAAGGAGTTAGACTAGATGGAAGATAAGGCATGAAGTGGTAAGGTACAAAGTGGCAGTGAGAAGAATGTCCTTGAAAAGAGAATTAATATGTGAGGCTAGCTCTTCAGCCACCATTTTAAGTCCAGCTCCTTACAATGCTCTGCTGTAGCTGCTGCCGGGCCTGGACTGCACTCCAGCACCCTCCCTTCCCCCCAGCCCTCCTCCCACTTATTCCACCACCATGGAGGACATGAACAAGTACAGCAACATCAAGGAATTCACAGAAGGACCCGAGATCAATGCAAGCAAAAGTCAGGATGGTGGGTACTGGAACTGAAAGAACACAAACTGGATGGCAAATTGATAGGGCCAAAGCTCTAAAAGGGAAGAACAGCCCCCAAAAAGGTTTTGGTGGGTGTATTGAGCCCAGATACTTCTAAAGAAAAAGTTAAAATTGTTTTTATGTTTTATTTTATTTTTGAGACAGAGACAGAGCACGAGCATGGGAAGGGCAGAGAGAGAGAGGAAAACACAGAATCCGAAGCAGACTCCAGGCTCTGAGCTGTCAGCACAGACCAGATGCAGGGCTCAAACTAACAAACCACAAGATCATGACTTAGCCAAAGTCGGACACCTAACCAACTGAGCCACCCAGGCATGAAGAACAAACTAAAGAGTTTGGAGAGATTGAAAAAATTGAATTTCCCATGGACCCAAAAACAAATGAAAGAAGAGGATTTTGTTTTATCACATATACAGCTGAAAAGCCAGTAAAGAAATTGTTAGAAAACAGATTGTAACAGATTACAATAAATTGGTTCTGGGAAGTGTGAAATCAAAGTTCAACAACCCAAAGAGGTATATAGGCAGTAACAGCAACAACAAAAAGGAGGAAGAGGTACTATAGCTGGTGGATGAGGTGGTACTAGGGGTCATAGATGAGGCTGGGGCTGAAACAGGAGCCAAGATTTAATAACTATTATGATCAAGGATATGGAAATTACAGTAGTGGTATAATTGGTGGTCTCAAAACTATAGTGGCTATGGTGGCTATGATAATATTGGGCATACCTATGGGAACTATGGATATGGACAGGGATATGTAGACTACAGTAGCCAACAGTGCACTTATGGCAAGGTATCTCAAGTGGGCAGCAATCACCAAAACAATTACCAGCCATAGGAGGATGTTGGAGAAAACAGTAGGAATGTCACGGCAGGCTGTGTGTCACCCAGACCATATCTATCTCATGTTACAGGCAGAGTGCAAGGGATACACCAGAAAGTGTTATCCTATAGAGATCACTAAAGTAACCTATCTTGCAGGATGACATTAAAGATTGATCTTTTGTTGATCTAAGATGACCATTTTGTAAAAGATTTTCTAGTGTACAAGACACCCTGAGTCCAACTGTATATAGCCACCAATTAGGTTTCTTTATTTTTACTTTGTCTTTTGCTGTATTATAACTTGATGTGGATTTGTGTTTATATAAATTTTATTTGTATTATTTCATGTTAAACCTCAAATAAATGCTTCCTTATGTGGAAGGCTAATCGACATTGATTTGATCAGAATTCCCATATACAGTAAAAGGCTAAGGGAAAAAATTAAGAAATACAGAAAGTCAGGAGTTTGAGCCCACTCACAAGAAAAGACATGTGAAATATAAGGAACTGAAAGATTAAGGGCAAAAGAGACATTTATTTGAATCCTCAGCCTAACCACAGTCCAACAGATTATATCACCGGAAAAACAAAAGATGTAGAGCAACAAGTATTTAAAATCTATAAAGTGCTCACCACAAAAGGTACAATCAGGGTCCATAAAAGAGTGTGCAAAACTTTAAGTATGGTGAAAAGACCAAAAAAAAATCTGTAAAACTAAAATAAGCTAATGAGAACTTTTGGGTTACATCTTGGAATGGAAGAGGGGTCAGATTAGGAACCAAAGGTAAGAGTGGTAAGGTGACTGAATGACAGATTGGGACACTCTCATTAGAAAGGGTAAGACTGATCAAGCCACTCTACTTGTTCATATTTTCATACTTTTCATATACACTAGAGCACATTCTGTCAATAGAACATGTAGTCCATTGACATGTAACCTCTGTGAGCCCCAGTGAAATAATAGAACCAGGAAAACAGATGGGAACTGCTAGAAGAAGCTTAGCAACGATTCACACAGAATCACTGAGTCTTTCATATTTCAGTGATGAAAAGGTAAATAAAACACTTCTGGTTTCCAGTCCGGCTTGTAAGAAACTTGAAAGTTGTCACTCCAAGTTAACAACAAATAAAAAGCTGAACAAACTGAAAAATCAACAACTCTTCTTAGATCCAAAAGAGAAGTGAGGTCACAGGGCAAAATGTTGCTCCCCAAATTGGAGAGATCAACAGGCAAATACAGAGAACCACAACTTACTTGGGCAACAAACTTTGTGTAAACCAGTGCCAGGGTAGGGAAACCTGAACAGTAATTTACGAATTACTGGGCATTCAATGTGGATAATTCTGAGAGTTAAAAACTCCAGGAGGACTCAATCACTGGGGACTCCACACTTCTGTGAGTTTTAATTCCTGGATCTCTATCACGTTCTCACAGTAAATATCAGAAAAATCCACCCTTCTCCTTCCGCACCATGTTTTTGGCAGGGGAAGAGGAAAAGAAACCATTTAAAAATATATCAGAGCATTCTATTCTTAACAAGGTCTGCCTTCAGAAGATACTATTTAATCACAGCTTAACCTGCTGGTGTTTTATCAGAGCCTAACTAACCAGCCTGAGAGAAGGGAAAGACCCACCTCCGGCCTCCCCTAGCCATCCTGTCTCACTTAAGGGTATGAGGGGAAGAGGACTAGAAGCACAGTTGAGGTTCACAGTCCAAAAGCACAGGCACACTAAAAGGCTGAAACCAGATCATAGGATTATAAAACACTTCCCTTCCCCACCACCTTACCATCACATTACTAAAGGCTTATTTATAGCAGTTCCTTTTACTCTGTACATCACGCCAGCTTCCAAGAAAAAATTATAAGATATATGAAAAAGCAAAAAACATAAGTGGAAGAGACGGAGCATGCCTCAGAACCAGGCTCAGACACAAGAGAGATGTTGGAACTATCAGATCAGGAATTTAAAACAACTATCATTAATATACTAAGGTCTCTCATAGGTAGTCAGCATGCAAGAACAGATGGGCAATATAAGCAGAGATATGAAAATTCTAGGAAAGAACCAAAAGAAATGCTAGAGATAAAAAACACTGTAACAAAAATGAATAATGCCTTTGTTGGGTTTTTAGTGGACTGGACACAGCTGAAGAGAGAATCTCTGAGTTTAAAGATATTTCCATCGAAACTTCCAAAACTAAAAAGTAAAGAGAAAAAAGACTTAATAAAGAAAGAACAAAATATCCAAGAACTGGGTACAAAAGATATAACATACACACAATGGGAATGCCAGAAGAAATTAACAGAAGAAATATTTGAAACCATAATAAATTTCCTCCCAAAGTAATGTCAGATATCAAATCGTAGACCCAAGACGTCTACCAAACAGGATAAATTACCCCCCCTCCCAAAACTACCCCTCTCCCAAAAATTAGTCACATTAGTTTCAATCCTTTAAAGTTTTTAAAACTGAAATCCTTTCAGTTTTATCCTTGAAAGAAGCCAAAGGATAAAAATCCATTACCTCAGAGGAGCAAAGATAAGAATCGCATCCGACAAGTATGGAAGAAAGTAGAGTGAAACGTTTAAAGTGTTGACAGAGGGGCACAGGGTGGCTCAGTCAATTAGGTGTCAGACTCTTGATTTCAGCTCAGGTAGTGATCTCCGCAGTTCATGAGATTGGGATTCTCTCTCTCCCCGCTTCTCTCTCTGCCTCTCCTCCTCCCCCATCCCATAAATAAATAAAAATGTTTTTTTTTTTAAAGTGTTGACAGAAAACCCCAACCTAAAATTCTGCCCACAAAGTTATCCTTCAAAAAGGAAAAAGAAATAAAGACTTTCTCAAACAAATAAATATTAAGGGAATTCAGTGTCAGCAGACCTGCCCTGCAAGAAAGTTTAAAAGAGGTTCTGTAGAGAGAAGGAAAATGATATATGTCAGACACTTGTATTTAAATAAAGAAAGGAAGAGCACTGGAGAAGAAATAAATGTAGGCAAAATAAAAATTTTTATTTTTCTTCTTATTGATCTAAAAGATAACAGTTTGTTCAGAATAATAACAACACTGGATTTGACAATATATGTTTATATATGTATATATGTATACTTACATATAAGTATGACAACAGGAGGAAATCAGAATTATTTTATTATAATAAGGTATTTGCACTACTCATGAAGAGGTATAGCGTTATTTGAAAGTGGACTTAGATTTGTTGTAAATGTCTATTGCAAATTCTAGGGCAAACACTTTAAAGGCAAAATTGAAGTATAGCTGATATGCTAAAAAAAAAAAGGATTGAAAATAGGACTATATAAATTGGTCCATTAAAACCACAAAAGGCAAAAAAGAGGTAAAAAACAGAAACAAATGTGATAGCTATTAATCCAACTATATCAATAACCACTTTGAATGTCAACAGTCCAAATGCACAGAGATTATCTGATCCAGGAGGGGAGTGGTAGCACCAAAACGGCAGCATAGGAATTTCTAGCACTCATTTCCTCCCAGAAGCATCAATGTAAACAACTATGCTTGTATGAAAATACCTTCACAAGAACCAAGGATTCCAGGTAGATCACAGAATCTGGGTGAAGCAGAGAAATAGGAAAAGACTCACTGAGGATGATAGGAAACAGATTCACATTGTTCCCATTACCCCTCCTCTAAGCCAGGACAGCCAAGGCTGAGAGAGAGACCCTCCCCATGGGAGAAGGCAAGTGAAGAGAATATAATTTCACTGTGGACCCCAGTCAGAGCCACCTTGCCCCAGCACCCATCCAACTCCTACAGCTTTAGGTGCCTCTTTACAGGCTCTCACAAACCCGAGTCCCCACATCACTCCAGTGCTGTTAGGCCCCAATGGCCCCAGGGAACTCTGTTGGCCTCAGATTCCCAGGGGGATGCTACAAACCCAGACCCCTGGCTCATCTGAGTGCTGCCCAGTTCCAGTGGCCCCAGAAGGCTTCCATGGTCCTACACTCCTGGCAAGATCTGAAGAACCCAGATACTTGGCACATCCCAGCACCAACCACTGCCCATGCCCCTGCGTATCTCCTGTGGCTCCTGGCTCCCCAATAGTTTGCATGAACCCAGGCTCCAAATAAGTACCCACAAACTTAAGCGCCTGGCTGGGGCCAGCACAGGGATGACCACCACAGACCCAGGCTTTCAGCCTACTCCAACACCAGGCCAACTCCTGTGACCCCAGGCCCATTACCACCCCCAGCACCAGGCTGGCCTCTGTGGATCTAATCTCTAGACAGGCTGCCATAGACCCAGGCTCCTAGCTCATCCCATCACCAGGCTAGCCCCCAAGGCCCTGGCCTCAAGGCTTGCTCCAAAGACCCAGGCTCATGGTCTGCACTAGCACTGGTCTGGACTGTAGACCTAACCTCCCAGCTGGCCCCTCAAGACCACAGCTGACAGGATGACTCCTGCAGCCCCAGATTCCAGGCTCACCCTAGTGCCAGGCTGGCCCCTCCGGCCCCAGTCTCCAGGCTGGCTCCATGAAATCAGGTTCCTGGTCCATCCCAGTTCTAGATTAGCCCCACAGACTCAGATGACGGGCCCATCCCAGTGATCCCTGGTAACTGGTTGGCCCCTATGGGCACCAAAAGTGACCAGTAATGCAAACAGAAACAATCTCTCTAAAAAAAAAAAAAGATTGTTTTAGGGGCACCTGGGTGGCTCGGTTGGTTAAGTGTCCAGCTTCGGCTCAGGTCATGATCTCACAACTGAGTTCAAGCCCTGCATCAGACTCTATGCTGAGAGTTCAGGGTCTGGAGCCTGCTTCAGATTCTATGTCCCCCAATCTCTGTGCCTCTACCCCACTCTCTCTCTCAAAAGTAAATAAACATTTAAAAAAAATTTTAAATAGGTTGTTTTATGTTTGCTTTCTATGGATACATATACATCCATATCCGTATCTATCTACCTACCTACCTACCTATCTACGTACCTACCCACCTATCTACATACGTTTCTTATAAACAAAAGCCTGTTGAGAATTGACTAGATACAGGGCACTGAGCTAAATGCTAGGGATCAAAAATAGGGGGTTATAATCTAGTTGGGAAGACGTATATTAGGGTTAATTATGCTAGTATAGAATGGTGTTTATTCAGTTTGTGAATAATCTGGTTTGTCAGAGTTCCTATGAAAAAAATGTATGGTAGATTGAATAATGACTCTCCTAAAATGTCTACATTCTATTCCCAGAACCTGTGAACACTCTACCTTACCTGACAAAAGGCACTTAGAAAAAAGTACACAAAGCAAATGTGTGATTAAGTCAAGGACCTTGAGATGGGGAGAGTCTGGATTACCCAGGTGGACCCAATCTAATCATGCGTCCTTAAGAGTGAGGAACCTTCCCAAACTGTGGTCAGAAGGACAATGTGACTACAGAAGAAAGGTCTGTAATTGGCTGGCCCCTACGGGCACAAAAAATGACTAGTAATGCAAACAGAAACAATCTCTCTAAATAAAATGGGGTGTTTTAGGGGCACCTTGATGGCTCAGTTGGTTGAGCAACTGACTCTTGATTTTGGCTCAGGTCATGATCCCAGAGTTGTGCAATCCAGCCCTGTGTTGGGCTCCATGCTGAGAATGGAACCTGCTTAAGAATCTCTCTCTCTCTCTCTCTCTCTCTCTCTCTCTCCCTCTGCCCCTCTCCACAGCCTACATGTTCTGTCTTTCTCTATAGAAACGTAGAGAGGAGAGAAGAGGAGAGGAGAGGAGAGGAAAGGAGAGGAGAGGAGAGGAGAGGAAAAGAAAAGATCATAAAATACATTTACAATACTATATTGTATTTATAAAAAAAATGCATATCAGTGGACCCACATAGTTCAAATCCATGTTAAGGTTCAACTGTATTTTGTATCAATAGAAACACCTTCTTTGCTGGAATGATAGTCAATTAGACAATCTGAGTATACAGAGAGTATCCAAAAGGTCTGGATTTGCAATAGTCTCCAACAGGTAACAGTTGGAAACTTATGGTTGGAAGCTTATTCTCTTCAGCTTGAAATGATATTAAGAATCCTATATGGAGGCCCTATGATTTTGATTAGACAGGGAAGAGTGTACAAGTGAGCCAAATCAATTACAGGTGGGCAGAACTGGGTGTCTGATGCAATCCTGGAGGCAGGCAAAAGACAGTAGATAATAGATGTTCATAAAGGACTATAGGAGTTGGAACCCAAATTCCAACAACCAGTTCTAAAGTTGAGCCCAGGACCTGAGGAAGTAGGTGGGCATGGGAGGCCAGAGCAGGCTTCAGATGTGGAACACCTTCTAAGACTTTAATCAAAAGATTACTTTCTTCTAGATGGTTGGGTTTTTAACAGAGCCTACATTGAGCTGTAAAGTGACTTTTGTTCAAGGGTACCCTAAAGGCCCGCCAGACACTTGACAAACAGATGATAAGTATATCCTTGCTACACATCTGACAAACAGATAAGTATATCTCTACTAGACAGCCAACAAACATGGGATAAGCATACCTACAGCATGATTAGCAGCCGTTAGTTCACATATCTGCATTTGCTCACTCTTCTCAAGGCTTAAGGCCTCACCTCTTCAGTATTGCTAGGGGAAATACACATTGACTCTAAGGTAATTTATATTTCCATTAGCTGATACTGCTCTGTTATCTATAGAATCTTATCTCTTGGTATATTCCTGTTTCACTTTATTCTCTATGAGGGTTTTCTGATCTAGGCCTATAGCAGGAGCTACAGAAGTACTCTCTGTAATACACAGGAAATTTCTACACTTTAAATCTAGAGAGGGGTTTTAATAAAATATATAAGAATTTGAAAAATTGTACAGAGAGTAACAATTTTAAAAGACTTTCAACTTTCAGAAGAAAATGTAGGTAAATATTATTATGACCTTGATGCAGGGGAGGATTTAAAAAGATTTTTTTAATGTTTATTTATTTTTGAAAGAGAGAGACAGCACATGAGCAGGGGAGGGGCGGAGAGAGGAGAAGACACAGAATCTAAAACAGGCTCCAGGCTCCTAGCTGTCAGCACAGAGCCCAAAGCAGGGCTTGAAGTCAAACCACAAGATCATGACCTGGGCCGAAGTCGGCCACTTAGCCAACTGAGCCACCCAGGTCCCCTGAGGAGAGGACTTTTTATTTATTTGTTTGTTTGTTTAATATAATTTGTTGTCAAGTTGGCTAACATACAGTATATACAGTGTGGTGTTGGTTTTGTGGATAGATCCCGTGATTGTTTACAAACAACACCCAGTGCTCATCCCAACAAGTGCCCTCCTCAATGCCCATCACCCATTTTCCCCTCTCCCCTGCCTCCCCCCATCAACCCTCAGTTTGTTCTCTGTATTTAAGAGTCTCTTGGGGTGCCTGGGTGGCTCAGTCGGTTAAGCCTCCGACTTTGGCTCAGGTCAGATCTCACGTTCGTGGGTCCGAGCCCCGCATCAGGCTCTGTGCTGACAGCTAGCTCAGAGCCTGGAGCCTGCTTCTGGTTCTGTGTCCTTCTCTCTCTGCCCCTTCCCCTCTCATGCTCTATCTCTCTCTGTATCAAAAATAAATAAAACATTAAAAAAAATTTTTTTTAAAAAGAGTCTCTTATGGTTTGCTTCCCTCAAGGGGAGGATTTTTAAAATAAGACACCAAACATGTAAACTATCAAGGAAAAGATTAGTAAAGAGCCCGTATTTTAGAAAATTACATCTCTGCAGAAAAATAAGAGGAATTATTATTATTTCTCAAAAACTGAAGTTTTAAGAGACTGTGAAGTGACCACACTGGGGTTGTTACCTAACGCACAATACAGTAAGTGTACTGGCTTAGTTATTGAGTGTGTCATAAAATTATTTCATCTAGTTTCACCCACAGCTTTCCAACTGGGATTTGATAATGGCACTAAAGCAAAGAAATGGTGTGTATATACACAAGACACAAAGACAGTGATCAGTTTTGTTTTATTTTGCTTTTCTCTACAAAGGACAAATAAACAAATGGGTTTCAGATGAGGAACAACATCCTGATAGGAAAATGGCTATTGAAATGGATTTCTGAAGGAAGCTGTCAGATTCAATGTGCCTTTTCCATATCATGAGAACATATTTCTCCCCACAGAGCACTGAGACTTTAGAAAATTTTTCTGCTCTCCTCTAAATATTCTTGCCTGCCCTTGAAACAGATGTATAACTTCCAGTTTATTCCCTAAATGAATAGCTCTTAGATCATAGTTTGCATTAGAATCCTGTATAGAATCTAGAGGGAAAAAACTCACATCTTGGATGTGATCCCAGTGATGTTGATTTAGTAAGTCTGGCTGGGGCTCTGGCATCTGTATTTTTAAAATGTATTCCTCAAGTGATTCTGGCGTGAAGCCCTGGTTGAGAGCTATTCCTATATACTTCGGACTCCTGGCTATGCTTGAACAGTCTTCTTTTTTACACTCTGTACCTTAACCCTTATGACCGATCCCCACCCTTATGTCCTTCCCTCTATTTGATCACTTGACTCTCACATGTCTTTGATCAGTAACCCATACTTACATGCAAATCATGTTAACAAATAATGTATACAACAAGCAGGTAGCCTGTTAGCACCATCTCTCTGGCTTAGCATAATGAAATGAGAAGACTGAACAGATGAGAAAATGCTGAGAAAGAGAAAGAATGACAGAGTGCTTGAAAGCACATCAAGACTGAGGCCTAAAAAAGGAAATAATAGAAATCTCTTGTCAGATGGGAGGAAATGTCCAAACCCTCCTTCTCTTCCCTTTATCTTTCTGTAGATTACCAATAGTGCAATCTCTGCACCAGCTGTCTCCTTGCCAACAGCATCTCTGTTGGTTGCTTAATCTCAGTGGAACTGATATAAAACTTCCCTTATTTCCCTTTCTAGGAGCCAGGGAAGAAGACAGATTTCTCTTCCTCGAGTCACTTTTAATTACTTCCACTAATGCACTACAATTTTTTGAAATGTCTAGCTACTCCCATGAAGGCTTTTTCTTCTCTGACCTCCCAACACAGGCTAAACTCCCTGTAACAAAGGTCACCTTCCCTTCATGCTTACCACCTTCTGAAGTTAGCACAGGAATTGAGGATAAATAAGAAAACTGGCCATTTCCTTCACACCGTAAGTTTTGACACACATGGTTGGATGAGCAAAATTTATAGTGGTTGAAAAAGATACTCAAAGATGCTTCTTCACTGGGACCACTGCTTGTAGTTTGAAGATTTCTAAAAACCATTCCAATTGCCCTTAGGGATACTCTTCCTTTGTGATGTATACACAATGGAATATTACTCAGCCATCAAAAAGAATGAATCTTGCCAGTTGCAACTATGTGGATGGAGCTGGAGTGTATTATGCCAAGCAACGTAAGTAAGTCAGAGAAGGAAAAAGACCCTATGATTTCACTCACATGTGGAATTTAAGAAACAAAACAGATGAACATAGGGGAAGGGAAAATAAAGAGAAAGGGAAGCAAACTTACAGAGAATGAACTGAAGGTTGCTAGAGGGTAAGTGGTTGGGGAGATGGGTTAAATGGGTGATAGGTATTAAGGAAGGCACTTGTTATGATAAACACTGGGTGTTACATGTAAGTAATGAATCAATAAATTGTACTCCTGAAACCAATATTACACTATATGTTAAGTAACTAGAATTTAAATAAAATTTTGAAAAAAAATGCAAGTGGTATATAACAAAAAAAATTAATTAAATAAGATAAACAATTTTATTCACCATGGCAAATGTTGGGCTTAAACTCTTAATATTAGTTCTTGGTGTGATGAAGACCATTATGTTAAAAAAAAAAAAAAAAGTCCTTGACCAGGTACTGAGGCAACATGTGAAATGAAATTTCTAAGAACCTTGTGGGAATTTTATCAAATTTCAACATTACTATAAACATCTTGTCTCCAAAATATTTGGGCATAATAAACCCATGTAAGGGTGTTTGAGTTAGGCCATTAAAACTAACAAGCCACACTTGAGGATATACTTAATCATGCTATTTGCTATAAAAACCTAGATTGCAATTAACGCTGCACTGAGAAGCTTACTCTTTTCAACATTATCCTCCAAGAACAACCATCTCCAAATCTAGTGCCCAGAACTCTTTCTGACTAGGTTTCTAAATAAGTTTGGGGATTCTGGGGACATTTAAATATTTGTAGAATTCACTATTGGGCCACTATCATATTTAGTCTATGTCACAATAAAGATGATACTCCCATGATTTACTGTGTTTCAGCCATTGTCAGTCACAAAAATGATCACAGAGAGTTGAGTTCTGACACTTGTTCTCTGACAGTTATGTTGGTTGACATATGAAAGAAGCAGAATAAGAGCAGGTGTTTCCCTTCAAAGTCATTCTCCAAAAAACAGAAACTTTACAAACTTGTTCGGCTGGCATTCTAGCAGTTAGGAGGTCAACAGATATTTATCAAGGGTCTGCTATGTGCCAAGCCTTCTTCCGGGCACTAAGGATACTATGGAAATCGACACAGAGCACCTGTCCATCCACAGAAGGAAGAAGACAAGAACTCCTAGAATACATACTCTACTGAAAGAAATGTTTCTGAGGTCTGTGCTTAATTGTGCTGGGGATATGTTAGATTTCTTTTGACCTTGCTATTTACTCAAAAGTTCTACCCATTTATTAACTAGCACAAAGACCTTCTTACTCCAAAATCAAGTTAAATCTGAAGTTTTCTCCACTTCCTCGTCATATTTCACAAAGTTGGTTAGATTTACAGGTTTTTATCTTAGAGATTACTTAGATTACAAAATTCTCTACACATTTATGAGTCTTTCTTTAATAATAGCTTATAAAACAAATTTTGTCTATGAGCACGTTTTTAAGTGAGCAAACTAGTAGTAAAAACAGGGGTAATTTTTTTTGTTTTGTTTTTCATTTTCATGTTTCTGATCTCTAACCACTTTCCCCCTCCAAGAAAAAAGTCATCAAAACAAAACCACAAGTATCAAGAGCTAAGTCCTTCTTATTGGATGGGCCCCCAAAGCCATCATGCTTTTATTGTAGGATTTCTGTACCTTATCTTACCTAAGTCGTTTAGCTTTCAGTTTCATAATCTGGTAATTCTGGTTTCATCACTTTTCTGCTTAACTTCTTAAATGCTTGCCCAGATAAAAGCCTCGGCCTATTTAAACACATCTGAGCCTTGAATAACAAGGTGAGAAGTTTACATTCCACTTCCCTCACTGGTTTTGTAAAAATATACATAAGTATTTTTTACACTTACCAGGCATAGGACAAGGTATGTGGGAAGGGGCGCGGGGCTCCATGCCCTCTCGGGGGACACCAGCACTCTCCTAGTACCCTCACATGTTCACCAACCCGGTAGCTCTGTAACAATATTTTAATAGCAGATAGAAAAGGGGGCAGTTATTATGTATTTGCGAGAACACAAACACACACAAATATATATATGTGTGTGTGTGTGTGTTTATATGTATTTTTTGTATGTGCAGTTAAAAGGTAATTTTCAGGGTTTTATCTTGATAGTCTAGAAATTAAATTATTTAATTATAACATTTAAAGTAACTTAAAAACTCCCATAATTTGGGAGAATATATAAATAAGGCTATAAGTCTGAGCCAAATGAAAAGCTGAAAAAATTAAGAAATATAGCTATTATAAAAAAGCTATACCATAGTTGCTTATATCAAATAGTTCCAACTGAAAAAAAGTACATTTTAATATCCTGATAGCTGGTATGCAATTTGGTTTAGTCAATCATTCCAAAACCATTAATGGAACACCTAAGGATACAAAGATTAACCTTACAAAGATTACGCCTTAGCCTGATAGAAATTCATATACTGCATGGTATCAATGTTCTTAAATTATTTTATTTTATGGCTGGATTTTGTATACCTACCTAGCTTAATATCCAGTAGCAGCTTTTAAAGTTGTTTTAGAAAAATATTTACTATTAGGTGTTGTTTACATTTCCACATAGCCAAAAGTATACACTTTATGACTTATTTCATGCTTTTTCTTGATAAAATTAATGCACATATTTTGGTAGAAATTTTGAGAACTATTCTACACAGAAAAAAAATCATGGCTATTTTCACCACTCAGAGATATTTACTGTTAACATTTTCTTCTAGAATTTTTTCTACACATTTGATTGTAAGGAACAGAAAACCCAATTCAAACTGGTTTAAACAATAAAAAAAATTGATTGGCTCACATGAATGAGAAGTCCACAGGCTTCAGGCCAATCATGGACTCAGGTGAAGCCTGATTCTATAACTCAGTATGTCATCAAGGACATGCTTGTTTCTCTGCTGTGCCTTCCTTGGTGACTGCATCATTCTAAGACTAGCTCCTCTCAGCATCTCAAGATGGCCACCAGCATCTTCCTCCTGTCCAGCAAGCAAAAGACAGCATTTTCCACAAAA
Organism: Suricata suricatta; assembly: GCF_006229205.1. Lineage (NCBI taxonomy): Eukaryota > Metazoa > Chordata > Mammalia > Carnivora > Herpestidae > Suricata > Suricata suricatta. Next base: position 56,162,757 of record NC_043702.1, read on the forward strand.
GTCCTAAGAGTCATTCATCAAACTACCTTGGAGCCAATGTCCACCCTGACTCAATCAACGAGTCCAAAGGGATGGAATGCACCGAGTGGACAGCCTAGATTAGTCACACCACCTCTGAATGCAAAGTGAAGTCAATTTTTCTGGACTCACAGGTATACCTAAAGAAAAGTGGAAAGGCGATGGTGTGTTTTAAAGAAACTAAATTTTTTAAAAATTATATTAGACATTATGTCTTCCTCTTTGCTCATCCTTGATTAGACTCTATGAATGGTTCATAGTGCCACTTTTTTAAGGAAGACCTTACTCAAAATTTCAATAGAGAATACTTGATTGGTAAAAAAATTACACAGATCTATATGTATGGATAAAAATATTAATTACACATTATTAAATTTAAATCGTTATTAAAAACCATGTGTATAAAAAATCATATGATCTTATTTTCTTAAATTATATATTCATAAAGAGATACATAATGAAATGTACATGAAAATGTACAGAAATTATCTGTACAGGTTGTGATTTTCACTTTCTTCATTCCTTTCTCTATTATCTTAATATTTTGTGACTACTACTTTCATAATCAGAAAAAAAATTAGAGCTACTTCATTATGGAAAGAGTAAAATTTTCCAGGAATCTACACAATATACCTCAACATACATCCTACAAGACCCTTGTCATTATACAAACCATTTGGTTTATTCCTCCTGTCAATCTTGGTCAGTTGGAGTTGGGGGAAACGAGGGTATCAGTGTTGCAGGAGTTTTTTACCTCAATACCTGGGGTTCATTGTCTTGCTGCTTCAAAGAATGAAGAGGTGGACACAACATGAGCAGCAGGCAAAAGTTTATTAAAGTATAAGATTAGAAAGTAAAGAGGGTAAGAAATCTCTCTTAACAGAGGGGACATTTGAAAGTGAATGCCTGTGACTATAGGCAAGGGTCCTTGTTTTACAAGGAACTGTTCACCCCATCCCCCTTACTTTTCCCCTTGTTCCTCCTCAGGTTCTACCCTTATTAGCTTGATAGCTCTAGGTGCTGGGTTGCCCATTCCTGATTGGCTTTTTTCCATTGCATGAGGGGTGGTCTATGGCCACATCTTTCCTTGTGGGTCATACATTTTATGGTCTACTTATTCTTAGTCAGGCCTTTTTGTCAAATTCCTGACGGAAACCTGAGGTGGGACTAGGTGATGTCTGTTATAGTCTTAAGAGGAACCTTACACCTCAGCTTTGCTGTGGTAAGACCCTCCCAGCATTGTTCCAAAATATGTTTTCTCCACCCAGGGACCTCAGGTCCTATCCTTTCCCTCTCTTCCTACTGAATCTTTTCCTATCATGTCAGAGTGTATGAAGAACAGGTCCTGTTTATTTGTAAGTGAGAATTACAGTTTTCCTCCATTAGTCTGAATAACTTTTAGCTTTTCTTTGCTTTTCAGTTAATAGTATATGTAGGTCAGCATCTCATAGACTTGATTAGCAGATATGAAAGTGAAGTTGAATGGTTTTCTTCTGGCATTCACCAGTAATTACCTTTCTAAGAAGGATTTTTTAATGAAGTCTTTCATCTCTGTATACATTTTGTTCCTAGAATTTCCCCGTACAAGCTGCTCTTCTCGGAAAACTCATCCACTCCATATAGGTATCTCCAAACTACATGTTTAGCTCTATTCTTTTTCTCTCTTGAGCTTCTGTTTTCTCTGTAGGTGTCTACCAGCAATCTCTATTTACATGTGTTGATACCTTCAGGAGCAGTTAGTTCATAGGACAGTGAGCACTTACATTCCCAATCTCTTGCACCAACTAGCTGGGTGTTTTTAGACCAACTGCTGAATCTCCAGGACCTCAGATGGAGAGGATGAGAAAAGACTGAACTAGATAATTTATCAAGGTTTTAGATTTTAGACCTAAAATCAAATTCATTATTTTCTTCTTGTAACTGCTTCTCTCATTTGAAATATTTTTTCCTTTCATCTTTAGATAACAGAACTTTAGAAATAGGAAGGCTATGAGAGCCTGACTGGCTCAATTCCTTTTCCCTACTAGAATGGAGCAAATACTTAGGTTCATTATCTCCTTACTCTTCTTTGGCCTTATCAGTAATCCAGTCCCATCACTTCTCCCTTTGTGATGTCTCTCAGGCCATTTCCTTTTTTTTTTTTTTTTCATTATCATCACTCCAGAGTACCCATGTCTTTATTTCCTAGTGTCTAGGCTCTTCCCAAAATCTTCTGCTTTTCTTGCCTACAGTCTTTCAACTAATCCTGGGAAAGCTTCCAGATTACGTATCCAAAAACAATGTGACCATCATGACACATTCCTGTCAAAACATATTTAATAGTTTCACTGTGGTCAGAGGATAAGGCTCAAACTCTAAGACTAACCTAAGTAACCTCCCAGAGGTTGACCTTAATTTACCTTTCCAGGTATATCTTCATGTATTCTCCTAAAAGTCAAAACTCAATAAGTATTTATTTAGTTGGATGAATCTTCATACTTGCTAAACAGAAATCCTGTTAGCCTTGAGATAATATATTCAGGTTTTTTTAAAAAGTAGCCAGGATCAAAGGGAAAAAGTAAGGCCATTAAGAGTAAAGATTGGGAACAAAGGTGAAGTGAGAACAGGAGTAAAACACATGCCTTTTCTATAGTTTCAGTTTCCACTCATTTTTCTCCTGCTTAGTTTTCTGAACTTTTAACCAATCCTTAGCTTACTGTGATTTTTCAAGTTGAGCCATACAAATTTGTATATTTGCACTAAAACTACCAAGATGATAGGTAGTAAGACACTGAAGTTGCCAGACAGAAAAAGTTAAAGATGCCAAGAGTAGAGCCTTTACAAATGATAGATACTTGTGGAGACATTAAGTGTTCTCATATTATAAATATCTTAAATTTGAAATAATCTTGAGTCTGAAAGACTAATACAAGCTTTCTTCAGGTTTCAAATGGAGCTCCATGTTGGGGACCCCTTCATTTCAAGCTCAGGAAGTTTTCCACCAATATAAGGAATTTCCTCTAAGTACACTGAGGAAATATGCGTGTAGTTTTCCTCCTCAACAAAAACACGAATAGTCATGGACTGGGCGCTTATTGTATCTAAATTAAACACTGTGCCAAAACTTTACATTTTAAGCTCTGATTTAGGAAGGTCAAGGTCACACTGCCTTGGGAAAGGGGAAAGGCAGGATTCAGACCCAGGTCTTAATTTTAAACTCTGTGCTATAAAATGACTAGTCAAACTAACATGAATTAGCGGGTCACAAGAGTTGGGGGTTAGGCGGTAGGACGAGATACTTCCACACCTTAATTTTGGCCGAGGAAAACGAGACGGAATGACGCCCACTGCAGCCGCCATTTTGAGAGAGCCGGGCACCGGAAGTCTCGCCTCGGGAGTCTAGCACTTGGGCGGCTAACAGCCGCCCGGCGCGGGGGCGGAGCTAAGGACGGAGTGTTCCACCGCCCCTCAACTTCTCGGAGGCCGAGGGTGGAGCCTGAGGGCGGGACCGGAGATCCTGCAGTTCGGAGGCTCGCGGCGGTGGAGGAACCTAAGGCGGGGCGGAGGACGCGTGCTCTGAGGCTCGAGGCGGGGGGCGGGGCTTGAGGGAGGGACCAGGGATCAGGAGGCTCGGAGGTTCCCTGGGCGGGGCAGCTTGAAGACTTGAGGCCGGGGGCGGAGCCTAAAGGCGGGGCGAGGCGGGGCCGCAAGGCCCGCGCGGGGAGGAGCTGACCTGGGCACCGCACACCCGCACCTCACTTTCTCGAACGTGACAGAGCTGCTGTAGTCGGCCGCCAGCTGCCTGCAGCTCTCGGTGAAGAGGGCTGGGGTGGGAGATGACGGTGACTTCCTCCCTGGTTGGCCCACCACGAGCATCGATTCCCTTCTCGTGGTCCAGGGGCTGCAGACGTAGCAGGTGAGATGGGGCCCCGGGACACGGATCTGTCCGCCAAGGCTTGGCTTTGCGTACCCCTGATGCCCCCATCCCCGCCCCTCGGGTCTGGGCAGGTGGGCAGTGCCCCGCCCTTGGCACCCTGGCGTTCAGTCCGCTGCCAGCGCCTGTCCCGCAGCGTTCGCTCTTAGAACCTGCGGAGCCTCCCAGAGAGACTTAACATAGGGGAAGGGACAGCTTGTCCCCTCCAGTGACAAACAGAACTGCCATATGCCAGATTGAGGAGCACCTCATTGCACGTACATCCACTCTGTCATTCTCGGACTCTTCCTTTTCTCCCTAGGGGTGGCCTCAGTATCTGCCCTGGGAGCTCCTGCCCAGGAACCTGGAGCACTGCACCAATTTTCTTCCTTACCCCTTTTTGGAACATGTCAGTTACCATGACGTTGTGATTCCCATGTCCTGAGGAAGCTAAGGGACCAACTTTTTATCCCAGGCACAGACCCCATTCTGCCTTTCCATTTGCACCGCCGTCTGCCCAGGCATTGGGTGGCAGCTGGTCTCTGGACAGCGTGTTTGGTTAAGGGCTCCCCACATCCTTATCTTGGAGGGACAAAGTCTGTGCCTGCTGACAAGGAAAGAGGCAGTGTTCAGCTCTCCCCACTCTGGGTCTCCAGGGAAGACATTTGGTCCTCTGCAAGTAGGTGGGTGTGGGTGGATGGTGTGACTATTGATGTTGCAGAGTGCTTTAATAGTACCATAGTATATTGTGCTTTAACCACAGGATAATGGATATTGGGTGTGTGAGAACAGACTAAGAGTTTAAAGCTTTCTCTTTGAAATAAATCAGAACCCCCCTCCCCATTTTCACTTAATGGTGGCAGTTGTTTACAGTCTCAGTGGTTTCTTCATGTTCTCAACCAAATATCAGTGGCTAGAAGTGGTTTGTGTATAGCATTTCTCTACTCCCCACCCCAGTGAGTGGCCAGTGAGCAGTCTTTTACTGTAACAGGTCACCCTGTTTGTTCTGTTAACAACCCTTGTTTTAAATGAGATGAAAAGACTGGATGCAATTTTTTAAAAACTTCCGTTGGTTTGGTTCCTGTTCATTCTAAAAGAATGCTTTAAAAAGCATATACTCTTCCCATAAAAAAAAAAAAAGAGAGAGAGAGAGGAAGAGAGAAACCTTTTTAAGTGCTTTTTTGGTAGTTTTGGCCTTACCTTTGTTAGCAAGTATTCTTTTTATAATGTTGAGGAACATTAAAGGAATCTTTATGGGTAGGGATAGATTACTTTTCAAAGTTTTTCTCTTTTAATTTTTGACTAACTCAAAGTTAATCATGGGCAGTGCTACAGCTATTTGACCATCACCTTGAGAAAAATGAAGAGCTCTCCCTTCCCTGCTATAAACTATTTGAGATCAAACTGAATTAAATTGAACTCCTTTTAGTTTGATATGAAAGAAAAGTTGGTAACCTATGACCCATCCCATCCCTCTATTCTTTTTTAGTTTCTTTTTATATATTTTGAGAGAGAGAGAGAGTGGGGAGGGGTTAGGGGGCAGAGAGCTAGAGAGAGAGAGAGAATCCCAAGCAGGCTGCACAGAGAGCACAGAGCCTGACTCGGGGCTCCATCATATGAACCACACCCATCTCTCTATTTTTGTTTGAGAATCTTTAATACCAAGTTTGAAGAACTGGCATAAGACAATGAACTATATTTACTTTGTTACTGTTCTTATGACCACAATTTCTGATAGCTGTTGCTACCATTTCTTGATGAGCTACTGTGATAAGCCGTGTATAAAATCTCCAGTCCTCACAATATCCCTTTAAGGAAGTTTTTGCTCTCATTTTAAGGTTCAGAGAGGGCATTTAACTTGCCCAAAGAGTTGATAAATGAAAAGAACCAAAATTGGGTTAGGTTTATTTAACCCTTTTCACTGAACAACCACTATTTTAGTTAAAACTGTTAAAAAAATTATTGTGATACATTGATATGTGAGTGTGGTACAAATAAGGGGTATTGAGAAGTATGAGTTATTAATATTCCAGGCAGTAGAGGGAACTTTAAAGAAATAACATAAGACTGGACAAATTTGTCATCTTATTCTTTGGCATTGCCTTTTCAGGTCCACACCTGTGAGGGGCTCCTGAATTCAACTAATGGTACCTGACCCAACCATTCTTTCCCAGGATATAATTTGATGCTTGTTTGGTAAACTTCAAGTATGTGATTATTATAGGTTTTGCGGATATTGACCACTCCTATCTAATCTTGGTAAAACAATACTTGTCCGTATCCAGATTACACGTTAGGTTTCTAAATGGTTTCGTTTATACGAGTGTAGCACGGAGAACATTATCTTGTATAATACACAAGTATTGTACATGTATTATACTTGTATTATACATGTATTCGTTTTGCTGGTCTCTGGTCTGCTATCTGAGTCTTTCTGATGTCATGTGGGTGTTTGAAAACTTACCCCTTAGAATTGTAAAATTCAGAAATCATGAACATTTTTACTTTCTACTTTATATAAGGTGACGTTAGATGGTTAACCCAGAATAATCACTTAGAAATTGGCAATTGTCACCATATTAATTTTGAGTTACTCATGAAAGCTGATTAGTTGCAGAGTTGCCCAAACCTCATGTTCATTGTGTCCCTGGCAGCAAGAGGGGAGTCTGATTGTATTGTAATTCTAGCAAAACAAATTCTTTCTTGCTGTAGCATTTTCTAAATCTTTAGGACATTTTACAGCACATGTTGTGTTCTTTAACATTTTAGAATAGCTTTGGAACATTTTAGAACATATTTTGTGGTCATGGCCTGTTGCTATAGTGAAAACCTTAGGATACTTTATTATTCAGGAAAAGAAAAAGATTTCTGTCCATGAACTAGATAGTTCCTAAAAGAGAACATTGGTCCACTAAAGGGTGAAAGGTTTGAGGTGCCTGGGTGACTCAGTCACTTAAGCGTTTGACTCTTGATGTCAGCTCTGGCCATAATCTCACAGTCACGAGATCAGGCTTTGGGCTGAGCATGAAGCCTGCTTGGGAATCTCTCCCCCCTCTCTCTCTGCCCCACCCCCATGTGTGCTCTCTCTCAATATAAATAACATTAAAAACAAAAGTGAAAGGTTTAAAAGCAGATTAATATTTTAGTCATTCATCAAAATAGCATATATTTTATATATGTAAGTATATATATATTTGTACATAAATATTTAAGTATAAATATGTAAGTGCCTCCTGTGTGCCAGGCACTATGCTAGGCATTAGGGATACAACATTGGGCAAAGACATGCAGAGATCCTACTTGTGTGGCACTTAAAATCTAGTGAAAGAAATAGACATAAGTCAAATAGTCACTCTAATACATAGTGTTATTACAAACTGAGAAAAGTAGCCTACGGATAAGGAACCTGATTCTATTTGCAAAAGACTTGGCTATGGGGTTCGTAAAGCCTTACCTGATGAAGCAACTCCTGAACTATATGAATAGACGGTGAGCAGGTGTTAATTACATAGAGAATGGCAGGTAGAGAAGAGAACATTTCAGACTGAGCCGCATGTACAAAGTCCCTATGACCCAAAGGGGACTATGGGGCATTCAAGAAGGCAAATATGTGATGCCAGTATGAAAGGAACTAAAGGTAGCCTGGTCGGATGCCGTCATTTTTGAAAATTCTCTTTTATATGCACCCAAAAGTTAAGTGATTACTTCGTGCCAGATGTGATTATATAGGACTTGAATCATCTCAAGTCCTAGTGAGGTAGATCGTAGTATTGCTACCACAGATGAAGAGAAATGTTGTTATGTGGTTCTCTACGGTGTTTTTCTTGTCCTATACTCAGGTACGACCGCAGGTTAGGCAGGACTCTCCTGTCCAGTGTGTAATGTTGAGAACTGAAATTTCCACAGAATTTGGATGCAGGTGGACATTCAGGAGCGATTCCGTGGGCCCCAAGCTCTTACCCACTAGGTGGAGCTCAAGTGTGGATCATGGGAGAGAGCCGTGGGGTATCAGCTATAGCTCTTATATTTGTGGATCTTATCGTATTCATGTCTAATGCTGAAAATAGGACAGCAACATAAATATTTTGAGCTGACCCACCTTTGAGAGTAAAGAGGTTATCATTAGCAAACACTCTTGCACCCTTGTTTTTGATTGTAATTTTTCTACGGTGGTTGTTGAAGAAAGTATATATATTTGGCCATTTGATAAGTCTAGGTTTGCCAGTATATGCTTTCAACTAGAATTCTTCTTATTTATTGTCGCACTGAATCTCTCTTCATTTCTTTCCAGAGATCTGACTGGAGTTGGAGGGTGAACGAAAATGAATTCTTTTTCCGATTTGCCTGCAGAGAACTTAACCATTGCAGTCAGTATGAACAAAACTTTTTCTTCGACAGTAATGCATAGATTCAATTCCACTAATGACCCACCTTCAATGTCAATAACAAGGCTTTTTCCAGCCTTACTAGAATGCTTTGGCATAGTCCTTTGTGGCTACATAGCAGGAAGAGCCAATGTCATAACATCAACACAGGCCAAAGGACTGGGAAATTTTGTCTCCAGATTTGCACTTCCAGCTTTATTATTCAAAAACATGGTTGTACTTAATTTTTCCAATGTGGATTGGTCTTTCCTATATAGTATCTTGATTGCCAAAGCTTCTGTATTTTTCATCGTGTGTGTCTTAACCCTGCTGGTTGCCAGTCCTGAGAGTCGATTCAGCAAAGCTGGACTATTCCCTATTTTTGCTACACAAAGTAATGACTTTGCATTGGGATATCCTATAGGTAAGTTATTGTATTTTTCAAGCTTTTAAAAAATTCAACTATTTTAGGAGGTAGCAAAACTTAATCCTTTAATTTACCTAAGTATTTGTTAGTGATAGATACTTTTTCTTTTATTTAAAAGAATCTCTCGGGGCACTTGGCTGATTCAATCAGTAGAGTATGTGAATCTTGATCTTGGAGTCATGAGTTCAAGCCCTATATTGAGGATAGAGTTTACTTTAAAAAAAAAAATCACAAAGCCTCATTCCAAATCTCTGTACTTTGTACCACCCCACAGTGCCTACACCCAAAAGGGGATAAATCTTTTAATAAAGCTTGTTTTTGAGCTTGTTATTTATATTAAAGCTTGTTTTTGAGCTTGTTACTCAAAATGTCATTTTACTTCAATTGACTGAACTCCTTGTTTAAGAACAAAAATGGTGAGGGCTTTTTACCTTTTCAACTCTTCCTTCTTAATCTTTGCAATTCTTTAGGCTGCCTAATTTTATATTTCTATGTGTGTTTGTTTTCCTGATAAAACATACCAGTTTGGGATATTGAGATATCTTGAATATATTCTTTTTTTTTTTTTTTAGAACACCTACCACTAAGCAAATATCTTCTTAGTAGCTACTTCTTACATTTTTATTTTTATTTTTATTTTTTAATGTTTTTATTTATTTTTAAGAGAGAGAGAGAGAGACAGCATGAGCAGGGGAGGGTCAGAGAAAGAGGGAGACACAGAATCTGAAGACAGGCTCCAGGATCTGAGCTAGCTGTGAGCACAGAGCCTGACGTGGGGCTCGAACCCACAAACTATGAGATCATGACCTGAGCTAAGTCAGATGCTTAACTGACTGAGCCACCCAGGCGCCCCATATTTTTATTTTTAAATTAAAGTTTATGTTGTGCTTTGACCATGTATTATAATGTGAGGACCTGAGTGTTATGAATGTAGCCATTCATTCATTCACTCATTCATAGGGACCTGTTATGTTCCAATGAATGATTGTTCTAACTGCTGGGAAAACACCTGTCAATAAAGTTCTCATACATATTGAATTTACATTGTTTTTAATATAACACAATTAATTTTTTTAACATACGCAATTATTTTCCATCATTTACAATACAGTAGTTACAATGACACTCCAAACAGAAAAGCAAAGTAAGAAATCAAAACACCAACTTCTATTTCATGTAATTAGACTTATACAGAAATTAGAAGGTTAAGTAACAACTAGTTAATCACCTAATTTCACAGTTATCTGAAGTGGCAATCGTTATATAGCAGCTTATCTATGATACATTCAAGATAAATGATACAATTTATTACTTGCCCATAAGCTACAACACAGCCTGCTTAATACCTTTCCTTAAATTCCACCTCTATACTACAATATACTTGAGGTCCATGCAAAAAAGTAGCTACCTTTTATGTAGGAAAGAAATGATTAAGTCTTTGATGTTGTAAAAGCAACTTCATTTAAACATAACCACCCCCACCACCAAAAAAAGAAGAGGAAAAAAAAAAAAAGTAAAGAAAATAGTAAGGGAAAAACCCAAGACATACTTCCTATGGGGAAAAAAAAACAGCATGTAATTTCTGTCCTTGACGGAATTTATTAAATAAGCAAACACCATCACCAAGCAAAACAAGTACTACAATGTAAAAATATTAGAAAAAGACAACCCTCTCACATGCATAAATGAAAGATTGCACACAAAGAACTCACATCTTTTCAAGCTTCAATAGTAAATATTCTGCTACCATGTATTAAATACTGCATGGTTTGCCTAAGCTAAGATGAAACCACATCATGAATCAATAAGCATTTTGCATTTTCTTTCATTATCTACTCAAAGTCATGCCTACTGCACCTCTGAACATTTCATTAAATCCAATTATACAGCAAACACTCCCAAAATAAACTTAGATTGTATTGCAGATTCACTTAACAGTATATAAAATGCTGTGTTGTGACAGGTATCAACTATCCATTAGATACTGAATCAATTTTTCTTAAGCACTACTAACTGCTTGCTTTTCTTGAAGCTAGATCATTCTGAAAGTTTCCTGTTAGACCTATGAGTGCAA